>NC_041392.1:78727555-78728183 GCF_002162155.2 Triticum dicoccoides
CGAACATGAGAGGATGAAGAGGATAAAAAAGAAGAGGGAGAAGAAAAAAAGAGGAGAAGAAAGAATAGAGGAGTTATTCTCCTCTATTCTTTCTTCTCCTATTTTTTTTTCTTCTTCTTCCTCTGTTTTTTTTGTCGGGAACGAGGGTCGGCGAGGGTCGCCGAGCGGTTGAGGAAACCCTAAATAGCAAGTATTGTCGGTGTGAGATACATGTGGCCGTCGGTGTCGGATAAAAAAAGAAGAGGAATAAGAAAAAAACCAGGGTAAAAGAGGATAAAAAAAGAAGAGGAAGAAGAAAAAAAGAGGATAAGAAAGAATAGAGGAGTTCTTCTCCTCTATTCTTTGTTCTCCTCTTTTATTCTTCTTCTTCCTCTTTTTTTATCAGGAATGAGGGTCGTCGAGGGTCGCCGAGCGGTAGAGGTGGAAGAGGATAAAAAAAGAAGAGGAACAAGAAAAAAAGAGGAGTAAAAGAGGAGTTCTTCTCCTCTATTCTTTCTTCTCCTCTTTTTTTCTTCTTCTTCCTCATTTTTTTATCGGCAACGAGGGTCGTCGAGGGTCGCTGAGGGGTCGAGGGTCGAGAGGGTATCGACGGTCACCGAGGGGTCGAGGGTCGAGAGGGGGTCTAGGG
>NC_041392.1:78731253-78732492 GCF_002162155.2 Triticum dicoccoides
GTCGAGGGTCGTCGAGTGGTCGAGGGTCGAGAGGGGGTCGAGGGTCGCGAGGGGTCGAGGGTCGAGTGGGGTTCTAGGGTCGCCGAGGGGTCGAGGGTCGTCGAACATGAGAGGATGAAGAGGATAAAAAAAGAAGAGGAAGAAGAAAAAAAAGAAGAGAAGAAAGAATAGAAGAGTTATTCTCCTCTATTCTTTCTTCTCCTATTTTTTTTTCTTCTTCTTCCTCTTTTTTTTTGTCGGGAACGAGGGTCGGCGAGGGTCGCCGAGCGGTTGAGGAAACCCTAAATAGCAAGTATCGTCGATGTGAGATACATGTGGCCGTCGGTGTCGGATAAAAAAAGAAGAGGAATAAGAAAAAAAACCGGGGTAAAAGAGGATAAAAAAAGAAGAGGAAGAAGAAAAAAAGAGGATAAGAAAGAATAGAGGAGTTCTGCTCCTCTATTCTTTGTTCTCCTCTTTTATTCTTCTTCTTCCTCCTTTTTTATCAGGAATGAGGGTCGTCGAGGGTTGCCGAGCGGTAGAGGTGGAAGAGGATAAAAAAAGAAGAGGAACAAGAAAAAAAGAGAAGTAAAAGAGGAGTTCTTCTCCTCAATTCTTTCTTCTCCTCTTTTTTTCTTCTTCTTCCTCCTTTTTTTATCGGCAACGAGGGTCGTCGAGGGTCGCTGAGGGGTCGAGGGTCGAGAGGGGATCGACGGTCGCCGAGGGGTCGAGGGTCGAGAGGGGGTCTAGGGTCGCCGAGGGGTCGAGGGTCGTCGAACATGAGAGGATGAAGAGGATAAAAAAAGAAGAGGAAGAACAAAAAAAGAGGAGAAGAAAGAATAGAGGAGTTCTTCTCCTCTTTTTTTCTACTTCTTCCTCTTTTTTTATCGTGAACGAGGGTCGTCGAGGGTCGACGAGCGGTAGAGGAAGAAGAGGATAAAAAAGAAGAGGAAGAAGAAAAAAAGAGGACTTCTCCTCTCTTTTTTCTTCTTCTTCCTCTTTTTTTTATCGGGAACGAGGGTCGCCGAGGGGTCGAGGGTCGAGAGGGTGTCAGCGGTCGCCAAGGGGTCGAGGGTCGAGAGGGGGTCTAGGGTCGCCGAGGGGTCGAGGGGTCGAGGGTCGTCGAACATTAGAGGATGAAGAGAACAAAAAAAGAAGAGGAAGAAGAAAAAAAGAGGAGAATAAAGAATAGAGGAGTTCTTCTCCTCTATTCTTTCTTCTCCTCTTCTTTTTTCTTGTTCTTCCTTTTTTTATCGGGAA
>NC_041392.1:78733311-78734240 GCF_002162155.2 Triticum dicoccoides
AGAATAGAGGAGTTCTTCTCCACTATCTTTTCTTCCCCTCTTTTTTTCTTCTTCTTCCTCTTTTTTTATCGGGAACGAGGGTCGGCGAGGGTCGGCGAGTGGTAGAGGAAGAAGAGGATAAAAAAAGAAGAGGAAGAAGAAAAAAATGACTTCTTTTTTTCTTCTTCTTCCCTTTTTTATCGGGAACGAGGGTCGTTGAGGGTCGCCGATGGGTCGAGGGTCGAGAGGGGGTCTACGGTCGCCGAGGGTTCGAGGGTCGAGAGGGGGTCTACGTTCGCCGAGGGGTCAAGGGTCGTCGAAAATGAGAGGATGAAGAGGATAAAAAAAGAAGAGGAAGAAAAAAAAGAGAAGAAGAAAGAATAGAGGAGTTCTTCTCCTCTATTCTTTCTTCTCCTCTTTTTTTTCTTCTTCTTCTTCATTTTTTTATCGGGAACGAGGGTCGGCGAGGGTCGCCGAGCGGTTGAGGAAACCCTAAATAGCAAGTATCGTCGGTGTGAGATACATGTGGCCGTCGGTGTCGGATAAAAAAAGAAGAGGAATAATAAAATAAACTGGAGTAAAAGAGGATAAAAAAGAAAAGGAAGAAGAAAAAAAAGAGGATAAGAAAGAATAGAGGAGTTCTTCTCCTCTATTCTTTCTTCTTCTCTTTTTTTTCTTCTTCTTCCTCTTTTTTTTATCGGGAACGACGGTCGTCGAGGGTCGCCGAGGGGTCGAGGGTTGAGAGGGGGTCGACGGTCGCCGAGGGGTCGAGGGTCGAGAGGGGTTCTAGCGTCGCCGACGGGTCGAGGGTCGTCGAACATGTGAGGATGAAGAGGATAAAAAAAGAAGAGGAAGAAGAAAAAAAGAGGAGAAGAAAGAATAGAGGAGTTCTTCTCCTCTAATTTTTCTTCTCCTCTATTTTTCTTCTTCTTCCTCTTTTTTTTATCGGG
>NC_041392.1:78734383-78735570 GCF_002162155.2 Triticum dicoccoides
CGAGGGGTCGAGGGTCGAGAGGGGGTCGACGGTCGCCGAGGGGACGAGGGTCGAGTGGGGGTCTAGGGTCACCGAGGGGTCGAGGGTTGTCGCAAATGAGAGGATGAAGAGGATAAAAAAAGAAGAGGAAGAAGAAAAAAAAAGCTCTATTCTTTCTTCTCCTCTTTTTTTTCTTCTTCTTCCTCTTTTTTTTATCGGGAACGAGGGTCGCCGAGCGGTTGAGGAAACCCTAAATAGCAAGTATCGTTGGTGTGAGATACATGTGGCCGTTGGTGTCGGATAAAAAAAGAAGAGGAATAAGAAAAAAACTGGAGTAAAAGAGGATAAAAAAAGAAGAGGAATAAGAAAAAAAGAGGAGAAGAGAGAATAGAGGAGTTCTTCTCCTCTATTCTTTGTTCTCCTCTTTTTATTCTTCTTCTTCCTCTTTTTTTATCAGGAATGAGGGTCGTCGAGGGTTGCCGAGCGGTAGAGGTGGAAGAGGATAAAAAAAGAAGAGGAACAAGAAAAAAAGAGAAG
The DNA here is from genome assembly GCF_002162155.2 of Triticum dicoccoides. NCBI lineage: Eukaryota > Viridiplantae > Streptophyta > Magnoliopsida > Poales > Poaceae > Triticum > Triticum dicoccoides. The sequence goes on from NC_041392.1 coordinate 78,734,900, forward strand.
TAAAAGAGGAGTTCTTCTCCTCAATTCTTTCTTCTCCTCTTTTTTTCTTCTTCTTCCTCCTTTTTTTATCGGCAACGAGGGTCGTCGAGGGTCGCTGAGGGGTCGAGGGTCGAGAGGGGATCGACGGTCGCCGAGGGGTCGAGGGTCGAGAGGGGGTCTAGGGTCGCCGAGGGGTCGAGGGTCGTCGAACATGAGAGGATGAAGAGGATAAAAAAAGAAGAGGAAGAACAAAAAAAGAGGAGAAGAAAGAATAGAGGAGTTCTTCTCCTCTTTTTTTCTACTTCTTCCTCTTTTTTTATCGTGAACGAGGGTCGTCGAGGGTCGACGAGCGGTAGAGGAAGAAGAGGATAAAAAAGAAGAGGAAGAAGAAAAAAAGAGGACTTCTCCTCTCTTTTTTCTTCTTCTTCCTCTTTTTTTTATCGGGAACGAGGGTCGCCGAGGGGTCGAGGGTCGAGAGGGTGTCAGCGGTCGCCAAGGGGTCGAGGGTCGAGAGGGGGTCTAGGGTCGCCGAGGGGTCGAGGGGTCGAGGGTCGTCGAACATTAGAGGATGAAGAGAACAAAAAAAGAAGAGGAAGAAGAAAAAAAGAGGAGAATAAAGAATAGAGGAGTTCTTCTCCTCTATTCTTTCTTCTCCTCTTCTTTTTTCTTGTTCTTCCTTTTTTTATCGGGAA
>NC_041392.1:78737074-78737674 GCF_002162155.2 Triticum dicoccoides
GTCGACGGTCGCCGAGGGTTCGAGGGTCGAGAGGGGGTCTAGGGTCGCCGAGGGGTCGAGGGTCGTCGAACATGAGAGTATGAAGAGGATAAAAAAAGAAGAGGAAGAAGAAAAAAAAGAGGAGTAGAAAGAATAGAGGAGTTCTTCTCCTCTATTCTTTCTTCTCCTCTTTTTTTCTTCTTCTTCCTCTTTTTTTTATCGGGAACGAGGGTCGGCGAGGGTCGCCGAGCGGTTGAGGAAACCCTAAATAGCAAGTATCGTCGGTGTGAGATACATGTGGCCGTCGGTGTCGGATAAAAAAAGAAGAGGAATAAGAAAAAAAACTAGAGTAAAAGAGGATAAAAAAAGAAGAGGAAGAAGAAAAAAAAGAGGATAAGAAAGAATAGAGGAGTTCTTCTCCTCTATTCTTTCTTCTCCTCTTTTTTTTCTTCTTCTTCCTCTTTTTTTTATCGGGAACGACGGTCGTCGAGGGTTGCCGAGGGTTCGAGGGTTGAGAGGGGGTCCACGGTCGCCGAGGGGTTGAGGGTCGATAGGGGGTCTAGCGTCGCCGACGGGTCGAGGGTCGTCGAACATGTGAGGATGAAGAGGATAAAAAAAGAA
>NC_041392.1:78738029-78738806 GCF_002162155.2 Triticum dicoccoides
GAGGGTCGCCGAGGGTCGCCGAGGGGTCGAGGGTCGAGAGGGGGTCGACAGTCGCCGAGGGGACGAGGGTCGAGTGGGGGTCTAGGGTCACCGAGGGGTCGAGGGTTGTCGCAAATGAGAGGATGAAGAGGATAAAAAAAGAAGAGGAAGAAGAAAAAAAAAGCTCTATTCTTTCTTCTCCTCTTTTTTTTCTTCTTCTTCCTCTTTTTTTTATCGGGAACGAGGGTCGCCGAGCGGTTGAGGAAACCCTAAATAGCAAGTATCGTTGGTGTGAGATACATGTGGCCGTTGGTGTCGGATAAAAAAAGAAGAGGAATAAGAAAAAAACTGGAGTAAAAGAGGATAAAAAAAGAAGAGGAATAAGAAAAAAAGAGGAGAAGAGAGAATAGAGGAGGTCTTCTCCTCTATTCTTTGTTCTCCTCTTTTCATTCTTCTTCTTGCTCTTTTTTTGTCGGGAATGAGGGTCGTCGAGGGTCTCCGAGCGGTAGAGGTAGAAGAGGATAAAAAAAGAAGAGGAACAAGAAAAAAAGAGGAGTAAAAGAGGAGTTCTTCTCCTCTATTCTTTCTTCTCCTCTTTTTTTCTTCTTCTTCCTCTTTTTTTATCGGCAACGAGGGTCGTCGAGGGTCGCCAAGGGGTCGAGGGTCGAGAGGGGATCGATGGTCGCCGAGGGGTCGAGGGTCGAGAGGGGGTCTAGGGTCGCCGAGGGGTCGAGGGTCGTCGAATATGAGGGGATGAAGAGGATAAAAAAAGAAGAGGAAGAAGAAAAAAGAGGAGAA
>NC_041392.1:78739822-78741665 GCF_002162155.2 Triticum dicoccoides
AGAAGAAAAAAAGAGGAGAAGAAAGAATAGAGGAGTTCTTCTCCTCTCTTTTTTCTTCTTCTTCCTCTATTTTTATCGGGAACGAGGGTCGTCGAGGGTCGTCGAGCGGTAGAGGAAGAAGAGGATAAAAAAAGAAGAGGAAGAAGAAAAAAAGAGGACTTCTCCTCTCTTTTTTCTTCTTCTTCCTCTTTTTTTATCAGGAACGAGGGTCGCCGAGGGGTCGAGGGTCGAGAGGGTGTCAACGGTCGCCATGGGGTCGAGGGTCGAGAGGGGGTCTAGGTTCGCCGAGGGGTCGAGGGGTCGAGGGTCGTCGAACATTAGAGGATGAAGAGAACAAAAAAAGAAGAGAAAGAAGAAAAAAAAGAGGAGAATAAAGAATAGAGGAGTTCTTCTCCTCTATTCTTTCTTCTCCTCTTTTTTTTCTTCTTCTTCCTTTTTTTATCGGGAACGAGGTTCGTCGAGGGTTGCTGAGCGGTAGAGGAAGAAGAGGATAAAAAAAGAAGAGGAAGAAAAAAAAGAGGAGTAAAAGATGAGTTCTTCTCCTCTATTATTTCTTCTCTTCTTTTTTTCTTTTTCTTCCTCTTTTTTTATCGGGAACGAGGGTCGTCGAGGGTCGCCGAGTGGTCGAGGGTCGAGAGGGGGTCGAGGGTCGCCGAGGGGTCGAGGGTCGAGTGGGGTTCTAGGGTCGCCGAGGGGTCGAGGGTTGTCGAACATGAGAGGATGAAGAGGATAAAAAAAGAAGAGGAAGAAGAAAAAAAAGAAGAGAAGAAAGAATAGAAGAGTTATTCTCCTCTATTCTTTCTTCTCCTATTTTTTTTTCTTCTTCTTCCTCTTTTTTTTGTCGGGAACGAGGGTCGGCGAGGGTCGCCGAGCGGTTGAGGAAACCCTAAATAGCAAGTATCGTCGATGTGAGATACATGTGGCCGTCGGTGTCGGATAAAAAAAGAAGAGGAATAAGAAAAAAAACCGGGGTAAAAGAGGATAAAAAAAGAAGAGGAAGAAGAAAAAAAGAGGATAAGAAAGAATAGAAGAGTTCCGCTCCTCTATTCTTTGTTCTCCTCTTTTATTCTTCTTCTTCCTCTTTTTTTATCAGGAATGAGGGTCGTCGAGGGTTGCCGAGCGGTAGAGGTGGAAGAGGATAAAAAAAGAAGAGGAACAAGAAAAAAAGAGAAGTAAAAGAGGAGTTCTTCTCCTCAATTCTTTCTTCTCCTCTTTTTTTCTTCTTCTTCCTCCTTTTTTTACGGCAACGAGGGTCGTCGAGGGTCGCTGAGGGGTCGAGGGTCGAGAGGGGATCGACGGTCGCCGAGGGGTCGAGGGTCGAGAGGGGGTCTAGGGTCGCCGAGGGGTCGAGGGTCGTCGAACATGAGAGGATGAAGAGGATAAAAAAAGAAGAGGAAGAACAAAAAAAGAGGAGAAGAAAGAATAGAGGAGTTCTTCTCCTCTTTTTTTCTACTTCTTCCTCTTTTTTTATCGTGAACGAGGGTCGTCGAGGGTCGACGAGCGGTAGAGGAAGAAGAGGATAAAAAAGAAGAGGAAGAAGAAAAAAAGAGGACTTCTCCTCTCTTTTTTCTTCTTCTTCCTCTTTTTTTTATCGGGAACGAGGGTCGCCGAGGGGTCGAGGGTCGAGAGGGTGTCAGCGGTCGCCAAGGGGTCGAGGGTCGAGAGGGGGTCTAGGGTCGCCGAGGGGTCGAGGGGTCGAGGGTCGTCGAACATTAGAGGATGAAGAGAACAAAAAAAGAAGAGGAAGAAGAAAAAAAGAGGAGAATAAAGAATAGAGGAGTTCTTCTCCTCTATTCTTTCTTCTCCTCTTCTTTTTTCTTGTTCTTCCTTTTTTTATCGGGAA
>NC_041392.1:78742529-78743549 GCF_002162155.2 Triticum dicoccoides
ATCGGGAACGAGGGTCGTCGAGGGTCGTCGAGGGGTCGAGGGTCGAGAGGGGGTCGACGGTCGCCGAGGGGTCGAGGGTCGAGTGGGGGTCTAGGGTCGCCGAGGGGTCGAGGGTCGTCGAACATGAGAGGATGAAGAGGATAAAAAAAGAAGAGGAAGAAGAAAAAAAAAGGTCTATTCTTTCTTCTCCTCTTTTTTTTCTTCTTCTTCCTCTTTTTTTATCGGGAACGAGGGTCGGCGAGGGTCGCCGAGCGGTTGAGGAAACCCTAAATAGCAAGTATCATCGGTGTGAGATACATGTGGCCGTCGGTGTCGGATAAAAAAGAAGAGGAATAAGAAAAAAACTGGAGTAAAAGAGGATAAAAAAAGAAGAGGAAGAAGAAAAGAAAGAGGATAAGAAAGAATAGAGGAGTTCTTCTCCTCTATTCTTTGTTCTCCTATTTTTATTCTTCTTCTTGCTCTTTTTTTATCGGGAATGAGGGTCGTCGAGGGTCGCCGAGCGGTAGAGGAAGAAGAGGATAAAAAAGAAGAGGAACAAGAAAAAAAGAGGACTTCTCCTCTCTTTTTTCTTCTTCTTCTTCCTCTTTTTTTTATCGGGAACGAGGGTCACCGAGGGGTCGAGGGTCGAGAGGGTGTCAACGGTCGCCAAGGGGTCAAGGGTCGAGAGGGGGTCTAGGGTCGCCGAGGGGTCGAGGGTACGAGGGTCGTCGAACATTAGAGGATGAAGAGAACAAAAAAAGAAGAGGAAGAAGAAAAAAAGAGGAGAATAAAGAATAGAGGAGTTCTTCTCCTCTATTCTTTCTTCTCCTCTTTTTTTCTTCTTCTTCCTTTTTTTATCGGGAACGAGGGTCGTCGAGGGTCGCTGAGCGGTAGTGGAAGAAGAGGATAAAAAAAAGAGGAAGAAAAAATAGAGGAGTAAAAGATGAGTTCTTCTCCTCTATTATTTCTTCTCCTCTTTTTTTTCTTTTTCTTCCTCTTTTTTTGTCGGGAACGAGGGTCGCCGAGGGTCGCCGAGGGGTC
>NC_041392.1:78745406-78746009 GCF_002162155.2 Triticum dicoccoides
GAAGAAGAAAAAAAAGAGGAGAAGAAAGAATAGAGGAGTTATTCTCCTCTATTCTTTCTTCTCCTCTTTTTTTCTTCTTCTTCCTCTTTTTTTATTGGGAACGAGGGTCGTCGAGGGTCGCCGAGCGGTAGAGGAAGAAGAGGATAAAAAAGATGAGGAAGAAGAAAAAAAGAGGACTTCTCCTCTCTTTTTTCTTCTTCTTCCTCTTTTTTTATCGGGAACGAGGGTCGCCGAGGGGTCGAGGGTCGAGAGGGTGTCAACGGTCGCCAAGGGGTCGAGGGTCAAGAGGGGGTCTAGGGTCGCCGAGGGGTCGAGGGTCGTCGAATATTAGAGGATGAAGAGAACAAAAAAAGAAGAGGAAGAAGAAAAAAAGAGGAGAATAAAGAATAGAGGAGTTCTTCTCCTCTATTCTTTCTTCTCCTCTTTTTTTTCTTCTTCTTCCTTTTTTATCGGGAATGAGGTTCGTCGACGGTTGCTGAGCGGTAGAGGAAGAAGAGGATAAAAAAAGAAGAGGAAGAAAAAAAAGAGGAGAAAAAGATGAGTTCTTCTCCTCTATTATTTCTTCTCCTCTTTTTTTCTTTTTCTTCCTCTTTTTTTATCGGG
>NC_041392.1:78746533-78747299 GCF_002162155.2 Triticum dicoccoides
GGGAACGAGGGTCGTCGAGGGTCGCCGAGGGGTCGAGGGTCGAGAGGGGGTCGACGGTCGCCGAGGGGTCGAGGGTCGACTGGGGGTCTAGGGTTGCCGAGGGGTCGAGGGTCGTCGAACATGAGAGGATGAAGAGGATAAAAAAAGAACAGGAAGAAGAAAAAAAAGAGGAGAAGAAAGAATAGAGGAGAATATCTCCTCTATTCTTTCTTCTCCTCTTTTTTTCTTCTTCTTCCTCTTTTTTTTATCGGGAACGAGGGTCGGCGAGGGTCGCCGAGCGGTTGAGGAAACCCTAAATAGCAAGTATCGTCGGTGTGAGATACATGTGGCCGTCGGTGTCGGATAAAAAAAGAAGAGGAATAAGACAAAACTGGAGTAAAAGAGGATAAAAAAGAAGAGGAAGAAGAAAAAAAAAGAGGATAAGAAAGAATAGAGGAGTTCTTCTGCTCTATTCTTTGTTCTCCTCTTTTTATTCTTCTTCTTGCTCTTTTTTTATCGGGAATGAGGGTCGTCGAGGGTCGCCGAGCGGTAGAGGTAGAAGAGGATAAAAAAAGAAGAGGAACAAGAAAAAAAGAGGAGTAAAAGAGGAGTTCTTCTCCTCTATTCTTTCTTCTCCTCTTTTTTTCTTCTTCTTCCTCTTTTTTTATCGGCAACAAGGGTCGTCGAGGGTCACCGAGGGGCGAGGGTTGAGAGGGGATCGACGGTCGCCGAGGGGTCGAGGGTCGAGAGGGGGTCTAGGGTCGCCGAGGGGTCGAGGGTCGTCGAA
>NC_041392.1:78747414-78748759 GCF_002162155.2 Triticum dicoccoides
GGAGAAGAAAGAATAGAGGAGTTCTTCTCCTGTTTTTTTTCTTCTTCTTCCTCTTTTTTTATCGGGAACGAGGGTCGTCGAGGGTCGCCGAGCGGTAGAGGAAGAAGAGGACAAAAAAGAAGAAGAAGAAGAAAAAAGAGGACTTCTCCTCTCTTTTTTATTCTTCTTCTTCTTTTTTTATCGGGAACGAGGGTCGCCGAGGGGTCGAGGGTCGAGAGGGTGTCAACGGTCGCCAAGGGGTCGAGGGTCAAGAGGGGGTCTAGGGTCGCCGAGGGGTCAAGGGGTCGAGGGTCGTTGAACATTAGAGGATGAAGAGAACAAAAAAAGAAGAGGAAGAAGAAAAAAAAAGAGGAGAATAAAGAATAGAGGAGTTCTTCTCCTCTATTCTTTCTTCTCCTCTTTTTTTTCTTCTTCTTCCTTTTTTTATCGGGAACGAGGTTCGTCGAGGGTCGCTGAGCGGTAGAGGAAGAAGAGGATAAAAAAGAAGAGGAAGAAAAAAAAGAGGAGTAAAAGATGAGTTCTTCTCCTCTATTATTTATTCTCCTCTTTTTTTCTTTTTCTTCCTCTTTTTTTATCGGGAACGAGGGTCGTCGAGGGTCGCCGAGGGGTCGAGGGTCGAGAGGGGGTCGACGGTCGCCGAGGGGTCGAGGGTCGAGTGGGGGTCTAGGGTCGCCGAGGGGTCGAGGGTTGTCGAACATGAGAGGATGAAGAGGATAAAAAAAGAAGAGGAAGAAGAAGAAAAAAAAGAGGAGAAGAAAGAATTGAGGAGAATAGAAAAAAAAAAGAAGAGACGAAAGAATAGAGGAGTTATTCTCCTCTATTCTTTCTTCTCCTCTTTTTTTCTTCTTCTTCCTCTTTTTTTTATCGGGAACGAGGGTCGGCGAGGGTCGCCGAGCGGTTGAGGAAACCCTAAATAGAAAGTATCGCCGGGGTGAGATACATGTGGCAGTCGGTGTCGGATAAAAAAAGAAGAGGAATAAGAAAAAAACTGGAGTAAAAGAGGATAAAAAAAGAAGAGGAAGAAGAAAAAAAAGAGGATAAGAAAGAAGAGAGGAGTTCTTCTCCTCTATTCTTTGTTCTCCTCTTTTTATTCTTCATCTTCCTCTTTTTTTATCGGGAATAAGGGCCGTCGAGGGTCGCCGAGCGGTAGAGGTAGAAGAGGATAAAAAAAGAAGAGGAACAAGAAAAAAAAGAGGAGTAAAAGAGTTGTTCTTCTCGTCTATTCTTTCTTCTCCTCTTTTTTTCTTCTTCTTCCTCTTTTTTTTATCGGCAACGAGGGTCGTCGAGGGTCGCCGAGGGGTCGAGGGTCAAGAGGGGATCGACGGTCGCCGAGGGGTCGAGGGTC
>NC_041392.1:78751480-78752659 GCF_002162155.2 Triticum dicoccoides
GAGGGTCATCAAGGGTCGCTGAGGGGTCGAGGGTCGAGAGGGGGTCGACGGTCACCGAGGGTTCGAGGGTCGAGAGGGGGTCTAGGGTCGCTGAGGGGTCGAGGGTCGTCGAACATGAGAGGATGAAGAGGATAAAAAAAGAAGAGGAAGAAAAAAAAGAGGAGAAGAAAGAATAGAGGAGTTATTCTCCTCTATTCTTTCTTCTCCTCTTTTTTTCTTCTTCTTCCTCTTTTTTTTTATCGGGAATGAGGGTCGGTGAGGGTCGCCGAGCGGTTGAGGAAACCCTAAATAGCAAGTATCGTCGGTGTGAGATACATGTGGCCGTCGGTGTCGGATAAAAAAAGAAGAGGAATAAGAAAAAAAGAGGAGTAAAAGAGGATAAAAAAAGAAGAGGAAGAAGAAAAAAAAGAGGATAAGAAAGAATAGAGGAGTTCTTCTCCTCTATTCTTTGTTCTCCTCTTTTTATTCTTCTTCTTCCTCTTTTTTTATCGGGAACGAGGGTCGTCGAGGGTCACCGAGGGGTCGAGGGTTGAGAGGGGGTCGACGGTCGCCGAGGGGTCGAGGGTCAAGAGGGGGTCTACGGTCGCCGAGGGGTCGAGGTTCGTCAAACATGAGAGGATTAAGAGGATAAAAAAAGAAGAGGAAGAAAAAAAGAGAGGAGAAGAAAGAATTCTCCTCTCTTTTTTTCTTCTTCTTCCTCTTTTTTTTATCGGGAACGAGGGTCGTCGAGGGTCGCCGAGCGGTAGACGAAGAAGAGGATAAAAAAATAAGAGGAAGAAGAAAAAAAAGAGGAGTAAAAGAGGTGTTCTTCTCCTCTATTCTTTCTTCTCCTCTTTTTTTCTTCTTCTTCCTCTTCTACTTATCGGGAACGATGGTCGTCGAGGATCGCCGAGGCGTCGAGGGTCGAGAGGCGATCGACGGTCGCCGAGGGGTCGAGGGTTGAGAGGGGGTCTAGGGTCGCCAGGGGTCGAGGGTCATCGAACATGAGAGGATGAAGAGGATAAAAAAAGAAGAGGAAGAAGAAAAAAAGAGGGGAAGAAAGAATAGAGGAGTTCTAATCCTCTACTCTTTCATCTCTTCTCTTTTTTCCTCTTTTTTTATCGGGAACGAGGGTCGTCGAGGGTTGCCGAGCGGTAGAGGTGGAAGAGGATAAAAAAAGAAGAGGAATAAGAAAAAAAA
>NC_041392.1:78752892-78753440 GCF_002162155.2 Triticum dicoccoides
GAGGGTCATCAAGGGTCGCTGAGGGGTCGAGGGTCGAGAGGGGGTCGACGGTCACCGAGGGTTCGAGGGTCGAGAGGGGGTCTAGGGTCGCTGAGGGGTCGAGGGTCGTCGAACATGAGAGGATGAAGAGGATAAAAAAAGAAGAGGAAGAAAAAAAAGAGGAGAAGAAAGAATAGAGGAGTTATTCTCCTCTATTCTTTCTTCTCCTCTTTTTTTCTTCTTCTTCCTCTTTTTTTTTATCGGGAATGAGGGTCGGTGAGGGTCGCCGAGCGGTTGAGGAAACCCTAAATAGCAAGTATCGTCGGTGTGAGATACATGTGGCCGTCGGTGTCGGATAAAAAAAGAAGAGGAATAAGAAAAAAAGAGGAGTAAAAGAGGATAAAAAAAGAAGAGGAAGAAGAAAAAAAAGAGGATAAGAAAGAATAGAGGAGTTCTTCTCCTCTATTCTTTGTTCTCCTCTTTTTATTCTTCTTCTTCCTCTTTTTTTATCGGGAACGAGGGTCGTCGAGGGTCACCGAGGGGTCGAGGGTTGAGAGGGGGTCGACGGT
>NC_041392.1:78754714-78765350 GCF_002162155.2 Triticum dicoccoides
AAAAAGAAGAGGAAGAAAAAAAGAGGAGAAGAAAGAATTCTCCTCTTTTTTTTCTTCTTCTTCCTCTTTTTTTTATCGGGAACGAGGGTCGTCGAGGGTCGCCGAGCGGTAGACGAAGAAGAGGATAAAAAAATAAGAGGAAGAAGAAAAAAAGAGGAGTAAAAGAGGTGTTCTTCTCCTCTATTCTTTCTTCTCCTCTTTTTTTTCTTCTTCTTCCTCTTCTACTTATCGGGAACGATGGTCGTCGAGGGTCGCCGAGGCGTCGAGGGTCGAGAGGCGATTGACGGTCGCCGAGGGGTCGAGGGTTGAGAGGGGGTCTAGGGTCGCCGAGGGGTCGAGGGTCGTCAAACATGAGAGGATGAAGAGGATAAAAAAAGAAGAGGAAGAAGAAAAAAAAGAGGAGAAGAAAGAATAGAGGAGTTCTTCTCCTCTATTCTTTTTTCTCCTCTTTTTTTTCTTCTTCTTCCTCTTTTTTTTATCGGGAACGAGGGTCGTTGTTGGTGTCAAAACCGGCGGATCTCGGGTAGGGGGTCCCGAACTGTGCGTCTAGGCCATATGGTAACAGGAGGCAAGGGACACGAAGTTTTACCCAGGTTCGGGCCCTCTCGATGGAGGTAAAACCCTACGTCCTGCTTGATTAATATTGATGATATGGGTAGTACAAGAGTAAATCTACCACGAGATCAGAGAGGCTAAAGCCTAGAAGCTAGCCTATGGTATGATTGTTGTTCTGTATGTTGTCCTACAGACCTAAACCCTCCGGTTTATATAGACACCGGAGAGGGCTAGGGTTACACAAAGTCGGTTACAATGGTAGGAGATCTATATATCCGTATCGCCAAGCTTGCCTTCCACGCCAAGGAAAGTCCCTCCCGGACACGAGACGAAGTCTTCAATCTTATATCTTCATAGTCCAGGAGTCCGACTGAAGGTATAGTCCGGCCATCCGGACACCCCCTTATCCAGGACTCCCTCAGTAGCCCCCGAACCAGGCTTCAATGACGATGAGTCCGGCGCGCAGATTGTCTTCGGCATTGCAAGGCGGGTTCTCCTCCAATTTCCATGTACCTGTTGAATAAAGTTCGGTTTCTTGTAAATGTTGCACTCCTTGGCTTCTACGCCCAATAATGGCCATCGCCCACGTGTCAAACGAATATGAAAAGTCTGAGTGTTTTTACATCCACACCCCTAGCCGCGCAAATGAGCTGCCCATTTAAGGGGACGAGGATTTAGATCCAAACCACACCTTCTCCCATTCACGAGTGTTCATCAGAGCGCATTCGACAAAGGTCCATACCACCATGGCCAGCCGTCGCAACTCCTCCTCTCGCCCTTCCAGCCCTCAGCCTGGATATTGGGAGAGATGCTCCATCCCGCATAGCGAGCTAGTGACGCTCCAGACCAAGGGATTTCTCCCCCCGGCCTATATGGTCCCGGTTCGAGCTGGTCTTGCCATCTATAATGGCAGAGAGCAAGCGGAGAGTGCCCCTAATCCCTCCAAAGGAGAGCGGGTGAGCCTCGTCCCTTACTTAATAAGGGGGCTCAGATTTCCAATCCATCAATTTCTCCGTGGGCTCCTGGAGTTCTATGGCCTCCAGCTACACAATCTCACGCTTGCCTCCATATTGCATATCGCGGGCTTCGTAGCCCTCTACGAGCTATTCTTGGGTGTTGAGGGTCATTTCGGGCTGTGGAAAGAGCTATTCTGCCTCGTGCCCCATGCTAAGAAGGGGTCAATATATCAAGTGGGCGGAGCTGAAGTGTGGCGCATCGCCGGGACCAGATATCTATCCGGAACCCCAAAGAAGGTGTCCGAGGACTGGCCTTCGAAATGGTTTTACATAGAGGATGTCCCGCTGCCAGATCCTATCCGGACCGGCCTCCCTGAGTTCGACAGTGCTCCACTAAAGAAGCACCTAAGTTGGCGTCCACGGAGCCCTCAGAGGGAAAGTGATAAGGACGTCCGTTACCTGATGGGCCGGATAAGATTGTTAGCTCATTCCGGACTGACCATGATCTGGGTCATGGCCGAATGCATTATGCGAGGGGTGCAGCCGCTATAGTATAGAGGCTACCCCATGGGGGACTTCAATGGGGAGGATGACGCCACCCGCTACGGCCATAAGGGGCCGAATTCGGCTGCGGCTCTAACAAAGACCTTGTCCGCTTTGTACAAGGGAGAGGAGGAGGAATTTCTCCGCGTCGACCCAAAGGGTGGATTTTCTATGTACAATCCCCCAAGCTGGGTAAGTGGCCACATTACCTGCCCATTCGTTTTATATTCCCATTGTTAAATATTCAGTCTAACGACTTCAATGCAGGAACTGCGCCAAGATGTTAAGGAAATAAACAGCCCTCCTCCACAACCCGAGGACCCAGGACGGTCCCTCGACCCGGCCTCTCAAGAGGATCTGGACATATCTGTTGAGCTGATTGATGGGGTGTTCCATCAATTGAGCAAGGACAACGCCTTGGTGGCTATTACGGTTGATTACCCAGAGCTAATCCTGGCTTCCCAGGTAACTGAGGTTGAAGTCCCAGTACCCCGAATAGGGGTCCGCCCTCTCGCGTTTTCAGTTTCCTGAATACAACCGAACTTTGCACGGGAGGTTTTTGAGACGGGAGGCCGAACCTGCGACGACAAGCCAACGAGGGGCCGCAGGGCCCCGTGGGCAGAAAAGAAGTGCAGTCCAGACCGAGGCGTCAGCGCAAAGGTATGGCGCGCCCCCTTATCCCAGGTGTTATGCCTTCAAGGTATATTAACGCTCGTGCTTTCTTCAGGACAAAGAGACCTCGCCGGACTATATCCGGAGAGGCTGCCAATCGCGCATCCACCAGCCAGGCTCCAAAGCCTGGTCCGGAGGCGGAGGCGAACACAAGGCGCGCACCGGACACTTGTTTATCCCGAGAAGCATTAGACGCCTTCAATTCGGGAGATGTGTACCTCCGTGCCGCTCAAAATGGTCTAGCCAGAGCCACGGAGCAATATGTAAAAGACATACGGGTAAGAAAATTTTGGTAATTATATATATATACCAGTAGCCCCCGAGACTTGAAACAGTTAGAATAACTGATTTAAGGATCATATCTTATGCAGGTTCTTACAGAAAAGAATTCCCTACTGTCCTAGGAGCTGGAAGAGTGCAAAGCCCAACTTGAGGCCGCACTAGCGGCGGCAGGGGAGCCCAAGGAGACCCCCTCTGGTAATATACACTTCGAAAGATAAGTATTTTGCGAAGCACGACATGGGTGCGAATCTGACAAATGAAATTGCAAATGGCGCCGGATTGAATCCGGAAAGGCAACACCTCCGACGCCAGCTGAAGGCTGGTGAGAAGGTGCTGACAAAGGTGAGGTGGGAGAAGAACGATCTCCAAGATGCCAACACCAAGCTGGGCGTCGAGCTGAAAGATGTTCGTGACCAGCTGTCAGAATCCGTTAAGGAGAACCAGCGGCTTCGGCGTGGCATATTTAGTAAGTTCTTGAACGAACCTTTGGAGAGAAAAAAAAAGTTTGGCGGGGAAGTCGACTAACAGAGTAATGTCTGTAGGTGTGCTAACAGGTCGTCCTGCAGAGGAGATGCCCGATTCTACGGGTGACCTTCTTCCCGACCTCTCGCAACTGCTCGAGCGAGTTCGGAAGCCGATGCGTGGCGTTGCCGAGGCCCTGTGGCCATCCATCTCCGTGCCCGAAGGTCTTGGAGACCTTGCGGAGAAGCTAAAGGGAGCACGGCGGCGCTTTTGATTGTGGAAGGTATCGGCCTGCCATCAAGGCGCTAGGGAGGCCTGGGCCATGGTGAAGACGCGGTACACCAAGGCTAACCCCAACCACATGGCCGAGGTCAGTCCTGTGGGCCCGACGGGAAGGAGATCCCTGTAAGCTTAGTATACGGCCAAGTAGAATTGGCCGCAAAGTATTCCCAGCAGGACTGTAAATTAGACAGCATGTTGGATGGTATTGAAGAGGAATACAATCAGTCAGAATGACTATGTAATTTAATTGACATTTATAATGCCTTCTAGCCGGATTGTAGATCGTTTGTCATGGCCGACCTTTTCGCTTCAGCTTCGGGACCTGACGGTCCGGAGTGTGTCCGAATTCCCATGCAGTTATATAAGAACCGGGGAATGCATGGAGACCAGGCGTAGGGGTCATTAGTGCGTGAACAGATAAGTGCCCGACTAGTTATGTTATATTACATGGTTAGTAAGAAACATCTTCCAGGGAGAATAGTTTCGTTAGTGGTTCCTTTCCCTGGGAGGCATGCCCTAAAGTGCATGCCCATTCTGCGAAAAAGAAGCAGGAAAAAGCATCTGGGGGCGCATAAATAATGAAAAGATCATCTTTTAGGTCACCGACCGAATATTCCCTTAAGAATGCTAGCTTTCGGCTTCACCCAGTCTGAGGTACACATCCGGCTGATCCGGCAGTAACAATCGTTGAGGTGCTCCTTTTACCACCTAGCCGAATAATCGGGAACGTAGGGGTAAGCACAGGAGCCAGGCAACCCAGCTTGGCCAAAACATAAGTCATATTGATGCATATAATGGTGAAATAAAAGGTACATGCGGAAGTGTAACACATGTGTTGGGCATGAAGCCCGTATAAATAAGCTTCTGTTAAAAGAAGCCCCCAGGTTTAATGAGTGCGAATAGCACGTCATTTCATGAGCGTTTAAAGGTTATAAGAGAAAGGAAGGGGTGCATGAGAGAAATGTTAGACAGACAGTATATATAAAAAATGGACAGAGGAAGGAGACGAACACAGAGTCCGGCGCTAGGCATAGAATCTTCGGAGACGGGCTGCGTTCCATGGGTTCAGCTCGAGTCGGTTATCCGATGCATCTCGCAGGCGGTACGCTCCACCAGTCAGGACTTGGTCAATTATGAAGGGACCTTCCCACTTGGGCTTGAGTTTGTCCTTTTTCTTGTCTGACAGGCATAGAACTAATTCGCCAACATTGTAATTTTTGGCCCGTACTTCTCTGCTTTGGTACCGTCGAGCCTGCTGTTGATAGAATGCGGAACGGGCTTTTGCCACGTCGAGCTCCTCCTCCAATGCGTCCAAACTGTCCCGCCGATCGAGCTTGGCTTCTCTTTTTTCGTACATGCGCACTCGAGGTGAGTCATGAATTATGTTGCAAGGCAAAACTGCCTCTGCGCCGTACACCATAAAGAATGGTGTGTATCCGGTGGTGCAATTCGGCGTGGTCCGCAGCCCCCAGAGTACGGAGTCGAGCTCCTCTACCCAGTGCGTGTTAGATTCCTTGAGGGACAGCACTAATCTGGGTTTGATTCCGCTCATGATAAGGCCATTTGCACATTCGACCTGGCCGTTAGTTTGTGGGTGATAGACGGAAGCATAATCGAGCTTGATGCCCATGTTTTTGCACCAGAGTTTTACCTCGTCGGCCATAAAGTTTGTACCGTTATCAGTGATGATGTTGTGGGGGACGCCGTAACTGTGTACAACCCCGGATATAAAGTCTATCACCGGTCCGGATTCGGCCGTCTTAACAGGCTTGGCTTCTATCCATTTGGTGAACTTATCCACCATGACCAGTAAGTATTTTTTCTTGTGGGTTCCGCCTTTAAGGGGTCCAACCATGTCAAGCCCCCAGACTGCGAAGGGCCAAGTAATGGGGATAGTTTGGACGGCGGTGGGTGGCATATGGCTTTGGTTTGCAAAGAGCTGGCAACCGGTGCATTGTTGGACTAAGTCCTGGGCATCTGCCCGGGCCGTCGGCCAATAAAAGCCTGTACGGCAGGCCTTGCTTGCAAGGGACCGAGCTGGAGCGTGATGACCGCCAAGTCCAGCATGAATTTCAGCCAGGAGGTTCTGCGCTTCCTCTTCGGAGATGCACCTTTGAAGGACTCCGGTAGTGCTTTTCTTATAAAGCTCTCCCTCGTGGACTCTGTAGGCTTTGGATCGCCGCACTATGCAGCGTGCCTCATTTTGGTCCTCGGGGAGTTCCTGCCTAGTAAGGTAGGCGAGGAATGGTTCTGTCCACGGGGCGATGACGGCCATTATTACGTGGGCTGAAGGTGTTATTTCATTGCCAGAGCCTCCGATTGTGTCAGAATGTTCGGTCTCGGGCAGTGCGGTTGGGTCCGGGCTGTTATTGTTCGGCTCCCATTCCCATACTACGGATGGCTTGAACAACCTTTCAAAGAAGATGTTGGGGCAGACTACATCACGTTTTGCGCCGATGCGTGCCAGAACATCTGCCGCCTGATTATTTTTCCCGGGCTATATGGTGAAATTCAAGCCCTTCGAACCGAGCTGACATTTTTAGGACGGCGTTGTGGTAAGCTGCCATTTTTGGATCCTTGGTATCGAACTATCCATTTATTTGGGATATTGCAAGGTTCGAGTCCCCGCGCACCTCTAGGCGTTGAATGCCCATGGATACTGCCATCCGGAGACCATGCAAAAGGGCCTCATATTCGGCTGCATTGTTGGAGTCTTTGTACATAATCTGGAGTACGTATTGAACTGTGTCTCCTGTGGGGGACGTCAAAACGACGCCAGCCCTAGTCCGGCCAACATCTTGGAGCCGTCGAAATGCATGATCCAATTTGAATATGTGCCGTACTCTTTAGGGAGTTCGGCCTCCGTCCATTCTGCGACGAAGTCGGCCAAAACTTGCGACTTGATGCCTCGCCGTGGCTTATAAGTTATGTCGAACGGGAGGAGCTCAATGGACCATTTTGCAATCCAGCCTGTTGCGTCACGGTTGTTTATAATATCATTAAGTGGTACTTTCGAGGCTACTGTTATTGAACACTCTTGAAAGTAGTGTTGTAGCTTCCGGGATGCCATGAATACCGCGTAAGCAATCTTTTGATAATGCGGGTACCGTGATTTACACGGAGTGAGGACAGTGGACACATAATAGACCGGCTTTTGAAGGGGGAATTTGTGTCCGTCCGTTTCTCATTCGACGACAAGCACTGCGCTTACCACCTGATGTGTTGCTGCAATGTACAATAGCATTGGTTCGCCAATGTTTGGCGCGGCCAGGACTAGGTTTGTTGCCAATATGGCTTTTATTTCGTCGAGTCTAGCCGTGGCTGCATCCGTCCATTAGAAGTGTTCGGTGCGCTGAAGGAGGCGGTAAAGGGGTAAGGCCTTTTCTCCCAAGTGGGAGATAAAGCGGCTTAGAGCCGCCACGCATCCGGTTAACTTTTGTATTTGTTTGAGGTCCTTTGGGATATCCAATTGTGACAGAGCTCGGATCTTCGCTGGATTTGCTTCAATTCCTCTACCGGATACAATGAAGCCCAAGAGCTTTCCGGTTGGGACGCCGAAAACGCATTTCTCTGGGTTAAGCTTGATGTCGTATATTCGGGGGTTATCGAATGTGAACCTCAAGTCGTCTACTAGAGATTCGACATGTCTTGTTTTGACGACCACATCATCTACATATGCCTCCACCGTTTTGCCAATCTGGTTTGCCAGACATGTCTGAATCATGCACTGATATGTTGCGCCAGCGTTTTTTAGCCCGAAGGGCATTGTGTTGAAGCAGAATGGGCCGTATGGTGTGATAAATGCCGTTGCGGCTTGGTCTGATTATGTCATCTTGATTTGATGGTAGCCGGAATATGCGTTGAGGAAGCACAACGAATCGTGTCTTGTGGTAGCATCGATAATTTGATCGATGCGGGGGAGGGGGAAGGGATCCTTTGGGCAAGCCTTGTTAAGGTCTTTAAAATCAACACACAGGCGCCAGGATTTGTCCTTCTTTGGTACCATCACCAGGTTTGCTAGCCATTCTAGATGTTTTATATCTCTAATGAATCCGGCCTCCAATAGCTTTGCTAGCTCCTCTCCCATGGCCTGTCTCTTAAGTTCGGAAAAACGCCGAAGAGCTTGCTTGACAGGTTTGAATTCTTTTAGGATATTTAAGCTGTGCTCGGCCAGCCTGCGTGGGATTCCTGGCATATCTGAAGGATGTCAGGCAAAAATGTCCCAGTTCTCTCGTAGGAACTCTCGTAGTGCGGCATCTACATCAGGGTTTAACTGTGCCCCGATGGAAGCTGTTTTATTGGGGTCTGTTGGATGGACCTAGAATTTGACTATTTCGTCCGCCGGTTAAAAGGGGGTGGACTTGGATCTTTTGTCGAGTACCACATCGTCTCTATTCACCATGGAGCGCAACGCAGTTAGTTCCTCAGCCGCTAGGGCTTTGGATAGTGCCTCGAGGGCCAGTGCGGCTGTCTTGTTTTCGGTGCGGAGTGCTATGTCCGGATCACTAGCGAGAGTGATGATCCCGTTGGGCCCAGACATCTTGAGCTTCATGTACCCATAATGGGGTATTGCTTGGAAGATTTTAAACACTTCCCGCCCTAGCAGAGCGTGATAACCGCTGCTGAACAGAGCCACATGTAATGTGACCTCTTCAGACCTGTAATTATCTGGCGTGCCGAACACCACATCTAGTGTGATTTTTCCTGTACAGCGCGCTTCCCGACTGGGGATTATTCCTCTAAAGGTTTTCCTGCTTCGCTCAATGCGGTTCCAGTCTATTTCCATTTTTTGGAGGGTTTCCTCATAAATGACGTTCAATCCGCTGCCGCCGTCCATGAGTACCTTGATAAGACGAAAGCCATCCACTATTGGACTCAGGACCAATGCAGCTGGTACTCGGGCTGTTCGGAATTTAGGTTCAT
Source organism: Triticum dicoccoides (assembly GCF_002162155.2). Classification (NCBI taxonomy): domain Eukaryota; kingdom Viridiplantae; phylum Streptophyta; class Magnoliopsida; order Poales; family Poaceae; genus Triticum; species Triticum dicoccoides. The sequence goes on from NC_041392.1 coordinate 78,763,390, forward strand.
CACTGGCGTTAAAGGTAATAGCCGTGTCACTCCATGGGTTTATTGTTGCCACTTGGTAGATCTCGGCAAGGCTGCGGAGTGTCCTTTTTCACATGTTATTTGATGCAAAAGTCTCGAAGACTGTTAATACCATATTGGTGTCTCTGGGGTGGCTTTCTGTGGCCTCCGGAATTAGGAGATCTTCGCCAATTTTGGCCACCTGCCGGAGTATCCAACATGCTCTAAGGTTGTGAGTTGGTGTGGCGTCCTCTGTACTGTGAATTTTACAGGGTCCATTAAGCCATCCTTCCAATACGGTTCCATGCCCTGTAGAGGGTTTTTGCTTTTTGGTGTTTGACCCGGGTGTCTGGCGATGATGCATCCTTTTATTTCAGACTGGGTTTGTATTCAAGGCCGGATTGTCCCAAAATTTTATTTCGGTTTTCCAGGCGCTTTCCATCGCACAGTACTTTCGTACTATATCACGGTGACTTATGGCGTTGAGGATTCCCTTGTCCGTGAAATTATTGCAGTAGAATGAAATTGCGTCTTCCTCACGGCAGTCCTTTATCCTATTCATAACCTGGAGGAATCTGGCCCAGCAATGATGTACTGTTTCTTCGGGCTCTTGCCTAATTTGGGATAGATCGCTTATGTCCGGGTGGGTGGGCGGAATTAAATCCGAAGCCTCACCCCATCTGAGGCTCAGAGGACGAGGAATTTCCGAACTCGAAAATTTGGATTCCTGGATGTTCTCCCATGAATCCAGTCCGTCGCTTGACTCTAAGTTCAGGTCTTGAGTGATATCCTCCCCTCCGCAGGTATCCGGCTTGGAGGGATCGGGAATCCGGACGTAGCTAGTCCTTAAGATAGAGGAGGGGTCGCCGCACTGTCCCTCTACCACGGCAACGTGATGGGTGACTTGGGGAGAGTTAATCTATCTCAGATAGGGCTTAGGCCCAATCTGGTCGTAATCCGTAGTGACTCCCAGGGTGGCGATGTGTTCCAAGAGCTTATTTATGGAGGAGAGCTCCATTGGATCTAACTGCTCGGCGAGTTTCGAGCTGACATGAAGATTGTTTTCGATGGCTCGAGAGGTCATCATCGGTGCAGAAGCCGAACAGGCGGTCATAACAAAACCACCTAGCCAGAGGGTTTGGCCGACAACCACAACTCCCTTAGCAACAGTGCCGTCTTTAAAGACGGGGCGAGGCATCCTTCCTGATGGCGACGACACAGAGGAACTCTCAATTAAAGCACCAATGTCAGTGTCAAAACCGGCGGATCTCCGGTAGGGGGTCCCGAACTGTGCGTCTAGGCCAGATGGTAACAGGAGGCAAGGGACACGAAGTTTTACCCAGGTTCGGGCCCTCTCAATGGAGGTAAAACCCTACGTCCTGCTTGATTAATATTGATGATATGGGTAGTACAAGAGTATATCTACCACGAGATCAGAGAGGCTAAACCATAGAAGCTAGCCTATGGTATGATTGTTGTTCTATATGTTGTCCTACGGACCTAAACCCTCCGGTTTATATAGACACCGGAGAGGGCTAGGGTTACACAAAGTCGGTTACAATGGTAGGAGATCTATATATCCGTATCGCCAAGCTTGCCTTCCACGCCAAGGAAAGTCCCTCCCGGACACGGGACGAAGTCTTCAATCTTGTATCTTCATAGTCCAGGAGTCCGGCTGAAGGTATAGTCCGGCCATCCGAACACCCCCTAATCCAGGACTCCCTCATTCATCGAGGGTTGCCGAGCGGTAGAGGAAGAAGAGGATAAAAAAAGAAGAGGAAGAAGAAAAAAAGAGGAGTTCTTCTCCTCTATTCTTTCTTCTCCTCTTTTTTTTCTTCTTCTTCCTCTTTTTTTTATTGGGAACGAGGGTCGTCGAGGGTCGCCGAGGGGTCGAGGGTCGAGAGGGGGTCAACGGTCGCCAAGGGGTCGAGGGTCGAGAGGGGGTCTAGGGTCGCCGAGGGGTC
>NC_041392.1:78766830-78772052 GCF_002162155.2 Triticum dicoccoides
CTTCTCCTCTATTCTTTCTTCTCCTCTTTTTTTCTTCTTCTTCCTCTTTTTTGATCGGGAACGAGGGTCGTCGAGGGTCGCCGAGCGGTAGAGGAAGAAGAGGATAAAAGAAGAAGAAGAAGAAGAAGAAGAAGAAGAAATAGAGGACTTCTCCTCTTTTTTTCTTCTTCTTCCTCTTTTTTTATCAGGAACGAGGGTCATCGAGGTTCGCCGAGGGGTCAAGGGTCGAGAGGGGGTCGATGGACGCCGAGGGTTCAAGGGTCGAGAGGGGATCTAGGGTCGCCGAGGGGTCGAGGGTCGTCGAACATGAGAGGATGAAGAGGATAAAAAAAGAAGAGGAAGCAGAAAAAAAAGATGAGAAGAAAGAATAGAGGAGTTCTCCTCTATTCTTTCTTCTCCTCTTTTTTTTCTTCTTCTTCCTCGATAAAAAAAGAGGAAGAAGAAGAAAAAAAAGAGGAGCATAAAGAATAGAGGAGATTTATTCTCCTCTATTCTTTCTTCTCCTATTTTCTTTCTTCTTCTTCCTCTTTTTTTTTATCGGGAACAAGGGTCGTCGAGGGTCGCCGAGTGGTAGAGGAAACCCTAAATAGCAACTATCGTCGGTGTGAGATACATGTGGCCTTCGGTGTCGGCGACTACATCCACGTCCCACAAGTGACGTGGGCTTCGACGCCCACGTCACTTGTGGGACGTGGATGTAGTGTCCGACACCGACGGCCACATGTATCTCACACCCACAATACTTGTTATTTAGGGTTTCCTCTACCGCTCGGCGACCCTCGACAACCCTTATTGCCGATAAAAAGAAAGAGGAAGAAGAAGAAAAAAAAAGAGGAGAAGAACTCCTCTATTCTTTCTTCTCCTCTTTTTTTTCTTCTTCCTCTTCTTTTTTTATCCTTGAAGCGTTGTCGAGGCCACCCCAAACCCTAGAGAAGCAGCGTCGAGGCCACTAAGTAATATTAGTTCTATGTTTGCCACTAATATATCCATCTTTCATGTTTGAATAATAATTGCCATGTTGTAAATATTTGTAGAAACTATGGACACCGCTCGAGACGAAGTACAAGTAGAGTTGTTGGGGGACATAATCGCACGAGGAAGCGATGCCGTCTGCTCGTTGTTTCTCAATGACACCGATGGTCTGGAAGCAGCTGGCTATGATTATGATGGCTCCGGTGACCTAATGCCGGTGCAAGAAGGAAACCGTGAGGACGGCTCCGGTCACCCAATGCCGGTGCAAGAAGGAGACCGTGATGACGTCTCCAGTGACCGAACCGAGTCCGGCCAGGTATATATATTAGTTAAGCTTGTGCTGACTAGCTAATTGATGGATTCATTGTTTTGGTATGTACACATATTAATTAAGTCTTTGTTCCTTTTTCTAGCCCTTCGGATCGAGCACAACTTCGGTAAAGAGACGAGGCCTGAAGAGAAAGTTGAGCTCATATGAAAGGTTTGAGATCATAGCAATCGCGCCCGACAGCCAACCGATTGAACCCCTATGGACAAAGAGCGCATTTGTTGCTCAGTGCGGGGTTTTGGTTAGGGACAAGATCCCGATCAGCATCCAGAAATGGTTAAAGCCGGCTAAAGAAGATTCTGAGGTGTCTTATGTCAATGATATGCAGAAAAAAAATGATCTTTGGACTGAGCTGAAGTCAAATTTCACCCTACCGGCAGAGGATGATCCGGAGAAGCCAGTTAAAGAGCAATTAATCAAGTCTTTTGCTCTTAAGAGGTTGGCAGAACTATTCAGGAGGTGGAAGAAAGAGCTGAATAAGTTTGTCGAGAACAAAGAGACACCTGAATTCAAGGGCAGATATGAGAAGATCAGAGATCACTGGCCCGCATTTGTGGCCCACAAGACATCGGAAAAGAGTAAGAAGATGTCAGCGAGAAACAACCAAAATGCTACGAAGAAGAAGCATCACCATCGCACGGGGTCAGGTGGCTACCTCGTATCCCAGCCTAAGTGGGCCAAGAGTGAGAATGATCTGGTTGATAAAGGGATCGAACCATACACAATTAACTGGCCAGACCGTTGCCAGACTTGGTTCTTCGGGGCTGGCGGAAACTTGGACCCTGTATCAGGGAAGTGCATTTGGACGGACGAGCAAATGGAAATACCAGTCAAGAGGCTTAAGCACTATATCGAAGCAGCGCAGTAAGGGACGTTCGTTCCAGACAGAGAGAACGACGCGCTCACAATGGCCCTCGGGAATCCTGAGCACCCTGGATGCACACGAGGCATGCCAGGCTCCATTCCGTGGAAGGCTGGGTTTCCGGACGCAGGCGGTTACAAATGCCACGAGAGGAGGAAGAAAGTGGAGCAGACCCAACTGCATGCGCTGCACGCTAGGGTACAAGCGATAGAGGAACGAGAAGAAAATCGCAGCAAACGAACTGCCGAAGCTTCCTCCGAAGCTACCCCGCCATCTCAACGGAGAAGCAGTGTGGCTTCCACCGAGCTGCTTCAGCCGGAGCATGTCTTGACGGCTCCTGCCAGCTATCCCGTGGATGCTATCAAGGAGTCTCAAAATTGCCACCTTATGACGCAATGGATTAATATGAAGGTCAAGGCCACTGTTGACTCTGTTTTTCCTACTGAACCGGGCGGAACTTTTCACTGCCGGCCAATTCCAGAAGGATATGCTAGGGTGATGGTGGATTAAATAACGGAGGGATTTGAGGACCTCCAGCTTGACCACCCTACCGGTGAAGGGGAGACTCGGCTGGGTTCTTCTCTGAAGACTCCATGCCTATGGCGGAAGGAGCTCATCAACCTTCCGAACTGGACGCCTCCGCCTCCTCCTCCTCCTCCGGCGAGTCAGGGCACTCCGCCTCCTCCTCCAGCGAGTGACGATCAGAGCACTCGGCCGGCTCCTTCTCCGGCGCGTGGCGGCACTCCGCCTCCTTCTCCGCCTGCGCTGGCGCGCCCGAGCAGCCAGCCTCCTCCTTCTCCGACTCATCAGCAAGGGCGGAAGAGGCCCGCCACCGCTCCGGCTGCTCCAGCGCGTCGTAGTCCTTCTCCTCCACCTCGTAAGCAAGTAAAGAAGACAGCCACTCCGTCTGCTCTGCCGGCGTCTAGCAGTACAACCAGAGGCGGGAGGACATACAGATTCGGTCCTTCTCTGAAGACTCCAGAGAAGTTACCATACGAGAGGACCCCGAAGGAGAACGCCAAGATCGCGCGAGAAGAAGTGAGGAACTTCTTTGAAGGGGTGAAAGCAAAGAAACATCCACCTCCGGAGGAGAAGGTAGATCCGGTGAAAGCGAAGCGCACTCTGGCTCCCCTGACAAAACCACCCAAGTCTCCGCCGAAAGGCAACTATGATCGCAATATTGGGAAGGAATTTGCCGAAGCGGAGCGGTCGGGAAGTACTGTCAGTGATCAAAGGCTGAAAGAACGACGAGCTGGGAAACAAATTGCCCAGCTCGGCGAACAAGCAAAGCAATCGTGCCCCCCGCTCAAGGTGCCTAGTGACATCGTCGCTAATGATCCGAGGATGGTGCCTGGTTATAGCAATCTTGGAGATTACCTGCCCGACGATGTACATTATGATTTCATGGAGGTGCAGATACAAAGGTACGAGTACGGGAAGCTTCTCGTCAAAGATGAAAGATCTCTATCAACGATGATGCGAAGATTGCATGATTGGTACTTGAAAATCTGCAGAGAGTCTGGGGGAGGAGTACTTTGTATGTGAGAGTTAAAAAGGAGCATGACCTCGTTGGAATTGAATTGTTGCCTATTCCATTTGAGGAGTTCTTTCAGTTTTTCAATCAATTGGCCCATGATAAAGCAACGGTCACCTGCTACTGTCTGTAAGTAGTACTACTTCTGTCATTAAGTCTCTCTATATAGCTCAGCTCTTTCATTGCATGTATTTATAATTATCCTCACTATATTATGCAGATTGAAGATCGCCGAATTGAAGAAAAGACAAATCGGTGATATTGGGTTCATTAACACAAATCTCATAGATGCAACTGAGGTTAAATTACATGCCGCAGATACCGAGGCGACCTTGCTACGATCGTTGGTAATAAATCAAAACAAAGATATAATACTCTTTCCTTACAAATTCAAGTGAGTGTTACTGTCTTGTGCATATTTGGTTTCCCTTATATATTAGTCAAGATTATAGTAATGTAATTGATGAGTTATGCATGCGTGTGTAGTTTCCACTATATTCTCCTAGAGATTAAGCTTGAGCAGGGAATAGTAAGCTTCTTAGACTCAAGACGAAAAGATCCCCAGGACTATGCGGACATGACTCAAATGCTCGAGAAGTAAGTTAAATTGATCATTATCCACCGTATCAGCAACTTTATTCATTTCCTGATATATCAAGTAATTGTTTTCTTTGTCTGGCAGAGTTTGGAAAAAATTCACCAAAAAAGCTCTGGGACTCCCGAAGAAGCTGCAATTTAGACACCCGAAAGTAAGTACTATAGTAGCATGTTCCGCACATCTCCTAGTGATTCAAGCGCTAGTTTCATCAATACCATTTGGCATTCTTGCTTATTAGTTTGATTGACCTCTATTTCTTGTAAAGTGGTTGTGGCAGGAACAAGGGAATGATTTCTGTGGATACTACGTTTGCGAGTCCATCCGCCACACGACCTGCGAGCGGGGCTACTCTGACGAACAATATATGAAGTGTGTAAATAACAACATTCACAATTTTATTTTATTACCATCATTTGTGTTGAGTTTCATTCATTCATATATATATATATGTATTGACCCCCGTCTTCAAATTAGATGTTTCGGAAGTGGGATGAACTCCTAGCACCAGCTCACATGCGAGCAATTCAAGAGGAATTGGCGGCATTCTTTCTTGACCACGTGATCGCTGAAGACGGAGAATACTATGTGGACCATGCATCCGTATGTTAGGAGATTATATTTGTAAGAGATAATTATTGTATATATGTAGCCGGTAGTGTCGGATAGATACACGAGAACTTGTTGTTCGACCAATCTCTCGGAGAAGGAGAGGTGGTCGATATCACTTCTCTCTGTATGCATATATGTTCATGACGATCTTCTGTGTCCTTCGTTTGCTTACTAGCTAGCTAGCATGTCTAGTCCTCTCTATACGTATGTATAGTACGTACGTCGACCAAGCACGGACATAAGATAGGACACTTCTCTCTATTAATTATAGCTAGCTAACACAATATATGAAACACCTAAATTAACCCAACAAAACCCC
>NC_041392.1:78772514-78814377 GCF_002162155.2 Triticum dicoccoides
AGAAATGCTGACGCGTGGATGTCTATTGGTCCCGGTTGGTGCCACCAACCGGGACCAAAGGCCCTCCTGCTTGGGCTCCGCGCACAGGCCACGTGGAGGCCCATCTGTCCCGGTTCTGGATTGAACCGGGACTAAAGGGACAGGGCATTAGTACCGACCCTTTAGTCCCGGTTCAGGAACCAGGACAAAAGGCCCTTACGAACCGGGACAATAGGCCCTTTTTCTACTAGTGTTAGCAGAATAAATGGCATAGTTGGCAGCTTCTATGGTACAGCGGATGGTGTTCCATTCACGAAGAAAGCTTTGAGGACTTTGTGTTCGGACATTGCAGCTGAAGCTCTAAAAGATGATGTAAGAAAAACAATTGAGGGTTTCAGAGACAATATAGCTCAGGACAATAGGTTTGTTTTCTCAATGCAGCTGGACGCCAATAAAAATCTAAGGTCTCTCATGTGGACAAGTGGTCCGAGCAGAGCTCTATATTCTCACTTTGGTGATGTTGTAACATTCGATACAACGTATGAGACCAACATATACAAGATGCCGTTTGGGATGTTCACTAGAGTGAATATCCACTTCCAGAGTATTATTTTCGCTGGAGTACTTCTTACAAACGAGACTGCAGAATATTTCGATTGGGCTTTCGAGGGCTTAGTTCTGATGATGGGTGGTAAAGCACGATGTACGATGTTGACAGGTTTGTCTATCATATTTCCAACAAGTTATTAACCAGCATGAGAAATATATATATCCAATCCTAAAATGACCTTATTTTATTTGAACTGCAGACCAAGCTTTGGCGATGGCAGTGGCAATTAAGAGAACTTTACCCAAGACCACACACCGGTGGTGTAAATGGCATGTCTTGAGTAGGGCTCAGGAAGTATTGGGACATGTATACAAAAAGCATTTAAGTTTTGGTGATGATTTCAACATGGTAGTGAACCATATGCTAACTGTTGATGAGTTCGAGAGGGCATGGGATTTCCTCATCGAAAAATATAACCTCCGTTCCAATCCATTCATGACTAGGGTGTATGAGTGTAGAGCGAAATGGGCAAAACCATACTTCAACGACATCTTCTGTGCCCGACTGACCAGCACTCAGCGTAGTGAAAGCGCCAACCATGTATTGAAGATTTACATCGCTGCTCAATCGTCTCTGAATGTTTTTGTAAAACAGTACACCAAACTAATCAGCCAGAGGGAGAAAGATGATAATGTGGCCGAGAAAAACACGAGTCAGGTACACTATGCTTTGCCATACCTATATAATAAAACATTGTATATATAATATTTACTAACAATTGATATCTTCTCTAGAGATCCATAAAGCTGACAATGAGATATCCAATTGAGCATCATGCATCTAAGATATACACGATCAGTGTGTACAAACTTTTTCTTCAAGAACTACTCAAATCAAGCTCTTACATTGTTACTGTTTTGACTGATGGTGCATTATATGAGGTACGACACATTGAATCTGCAACTAGAGAGGCTTGGTCTCGCGTTATTTTCAATATTGAGATCAGCTGCAACGGTCAATTTTACAAATGCCAGTGTGGGTTGTACAGTCATTTTGGCATACTTTGTTGCCATGCACTTAGGGTGAGTCTATTTACTCATAAGAATTCTTTTCGTCACATATATTTATATATATCCCATATTTTGTACCTAATCCAATGTTGTCAAATTTCAGGTTATGCTTCATTTAGGTGTATGTAAAATACCAGATTTGCACATCATGAAGCATTGGACTCGACAAGCTAGGTCTGCAGTCCCTGCCAATCTAGTTGAACCAAATGTTGAAAAGGGACCTATATTGACTAAAGAATTCAGACATAAGATGATACATATGGCAACAATTGAAATTCCAAGCCTTGGTGACCATGACAATGAAACATATGACATAGTTATGAGGAACATCGAGCGATTGAAGAAAGAGGTTTCAGTGTACATGTACTCCATATCTACCACTTGTCAGATAGGATATGGCTCTCACCAATGAAGCGAAGATGTGAATTCTAGTCACAATTCTGTGATGGATGACTGTAGTGATGTTGATTCCTCAAAAAGTTTATGAAGTTGATGAGAATAGCAACAAGTCCATATCAATTAGTTCTATTAAAGCACCACTGATAAAGAAGAAAAAGGGAAGGAATCACAACTCGAGGTACAAGTCCAGGTTGGAAGGAATAATACAGAAACCAAGACAATTGCCAGCCATAGATGAGACTTGTAAGCAACCAGGAGGACAGTCTGGCGTCCAGCAGACAAGGTTTTGCGGCTACTGCCGTGGAAAAGGACATGATGTTAGAACATGTGAGACAAGGTTGCAAGATGGTGTGGAAATAACACCCAAGAGGCGGAAGAAGTACACTGGAATTCCAGAAAGGTGTATATAGCATCTATTTGGTGTTATTAATATTTGTTAACCTAATAACCTCCCACACATACCTTTATTGTAGTATGGCAGATTATTTATGTCCTGGCAACACGATCACACTATTTGCATTGTAAGCAACGGTTCATCACTTTTCACTGGTGGAAAAAAGGCCTTTGGTCGCGGTTCGCAACTGCCATTAGTCGCGGTTGCGCAACCGCGACCAAATAAGCGCGACTAAAGCCCCCCACCTTTAGTCGCGGCTGCTTAAGAACCGCGACTAACGGCCCGTCCACGTGGGCGCCAGGCGGCCGTCGGGGCGGAGGACCTTTAGTCGCGGTTCTTCTGGCCAACCGCGACTAAAGGCCGCCACAGGTTTAGGGTTTTAGCCCCCCCCCCTAAACTTGTTTTCTGTTTAATTTGTATTGTTTTATTTCTTTTGTGCTTTATTTTAATTTTGAAGGAGTTTCATATATTCTACGGTACTACATACATGCATATGAATGTACAATTTCAAATAAATTTGAAATTAGAACCAAAAAGAATTCAAGAGGAATATACAATATATATTCAATATCATCGGATGACCATATACAATTTTGAACAAGTTTCCATACATGATTTAATGCATATAAAGGTCTACGTCCTCGTAATAGTGTTCTCCTTTAGGATGGAGGACTACCCTGCTGAACCATCCAGCTAGTTCCTCTTGAAGTGGTCGGAAGCGAGCTTCTGGACTAAGCATCCACCGGAGGTTATTCCTCTGAGCATTGGTATCACTCGGAACCCGCTCAGAGGTGTATCTCCGGATCATCTCACAGACATAGTATCCACATAGATTGGTCTCCGGTGGCTGAATATCCCCAGCATTCTTAGCCTTTAACATTTTGAATTCTAGCTCTTTTTTGAATTCACCGACCTTTGTATCTACGAACCGTCTCCAAACCCTACGAGGCAAAGAAAATTAAATGAACAAGAGAGTTATTAATTAGTTACTTGATATTAGGAAATGAACGAAATAGGCCGATCGATATAGAGCACAAATGAATGAAAATAATTACTTCTGCAGCATTCTTCTCATGCCGCCCCAAAGCTTTGGATCCATATTCACAGAGTCGTGGACGAGACATTCTGAGGTGTTAACTTTAATTACTAGCAGAATCCAGTGGAACCTGCGGACACGATACATGCACAGTACGTCATGCATAACTCATCGATTAGCCGGCCACATACCATGCATGGAGTAAACAAAAGAGAATGTGCTCAAGACAGAAACACTCACTCAAAATGGTAAGGAAATAGAATATCACTTTTGAGTTCCTGCTTTGTAAGAAACTGCCACAGGTCTGCCTCCACGTCGGCGGGGTAACACTCCAACACATGTCCATTAACGATGTGTGGGTCAATGAACCCAACATCATGGATGTTCCTTACTCTGCATTCCTTAATCTTCATTCTGCATGTATAATAGCGGACACAACAATATAGTTAGGACATATATATAGTGCAGGCAATATGAACGAGATGGGGTAGAATTAATAAATCACTTACAGAACGTAGCAACTGATGATAGATTTATCGAGCTCGCGCAGATTGAAAAGCTGGAACAATTCACTCAGTTCAATTTGTACATAGTAATGTTTGAAGTGATGCTCATGTCTAACTTCCGCATAAATATATTCTTTGGCGTTTTTATTTTTTATGTAACCCTTGTACCATTTCAGCAGACCTTTCATTTGTGGAGGTAGATCCTTTTCCTGCGCAGGCTCGACGAGAGGCCCATTCTTGACATATGTAATTACTACCTCCTTCACTGGCGCCTCATCAAGGCCTAACAGTTCACGAAGAGTAATACCTAAGTTGGCCGCTTGTTCTCTGGCACTCGTTACAGTCAATCCCTGTGCTGCCGCAGCTTGTATGATCTCGGGGGCATCCGGACAGAAGGCTTCCACTATAAGCGGGGCAATCGATTGTTTACTTTGTTCCCCGAGCTGGGCAACTTGTTTCCCGCTTTTTTTACTTTTGGCCTTCTCCTGCTCTTTGTTCTCCTTGAACATGAGTGCCTGCCTGCGAAGTTCACGTGCATAGTCGTTAGGCAGATTCTTCGCGGCTTGGGACGGTGTGCTCAAAAATGACTTAGCCCACTTCTTTTGCTCATCAGAAAATACTGGCTTGGGCTCGGGCTCTCTTTTCTTCTTGCAGTCCGCCTTCCATTTCTCCAAATCAGCAGCCGCGGCCGCGTCGACTTCCTCGGCACTACGTTCCCAAGGCCTTGTGGGGAGAGGCTTCAGTGATGGCTCCGGTACCTTTGTGGTCTTAGGTACATAAGGGTCCGGGTTAATAATCCAGGACTGCTTCTGCTTCTTTGCCGGAGGTGGATTGGGGGGCGGCGTCTGATCACCCGTCGGACGAGGACTGGGGGGCGGCGGCTGATCACCCGCCGGACATTGTGGACTGGGGGGGCGGCGTCGGCTGACGTGACGGAGGTGTAGGTGAACCGCCACCACCACCACCACCACCACCACCACCACCGCCACCGCCACCACCACCACCGTAGGGGGGTGGACTTGTTGTCCTTGGCGCCTCGCCTGGAAGCTTGATAAACTTCTTTTGCCATAGAATGAAATGGCGCTTGACATCTCCAAGTCTTTTCTCCCCTTCAGGTGTAGCAATGTCAATCTCCAGGTCCTCAAACCCTTGGACTATGTCCTCCACCGTGACACGAGCATAGCCATCTTGAATGGGGTTGTTGTGGTGGAGTGCTCCAGGTAAACATGGTAAAGCACTGCCGATGGCTACCTTCATGGACATGTTCCCGATAGGATAATACAGATGACATTCTTTCATCTCCTTTATATCGTCCACGGGGTAGCGAGGAGGCTCCGGTGAAGTAATTTCGACCACCAGAGGCTCCGGTGCAGTAATTTCGACCACCAGAGGCTCCGGTGCAGTAATTTCGATCGTCGGTGCATCTGCACCAGCCGGTGGGGCCTCCGTGGAAGCCACGCTGCTTCTCCGCTGCTGGCTTCCGAGATCCGCTGGATGATCTTCATGCTGCACCCGAGCTGCATCTCTTTCGGCTACTAGTACACTCATGGTTTTCTTCATCACATCCATTTCCGATGCCAACCGCGCCACAACATCTGCTTCCCGATCCATCTTTCTCTTACGGCTTCTGTAACCGTACGGGTCATCGTTCTGGGGGAACCCTATTTTCCATGGAATGTGCCCCATGCCTCGTACACGTCCTCCGTGTTCAGGATTCCCGAGGGCTTTTGTCAGCGCGTCGTTCTCTCTGTTGAACTTGATCTTCCCCTGTTGAGCATCCCTCATTGCGTTAATAAGGGCTTGGGTGGGTTTAATTAATTTGCCCCGGTAAACACACTCCCCTGTCTCCGGGTTCAGCGTTCCCCCATGCCCGTACCACCAGCTTTTGGCCCTTGGGTCCCATCCCTCCGTACCTGGACGGATTCCTCGCGCCCTCAGCTCGTTCTCCATCTTCTCCAACCTAGGCACCCAAATGCGATACCCTCCTGGCCCCATAACATGATTGTACTCCTTCTTAGCCGCATTTTCCTTATTTTTTTCGATATTTGAATGAACTGCTCCGATTTCTTTTGCTTCACAAATTCTGGCCAATCATGTTTCAGTTTTTCATATTGTCCTTTGAAATCCGGAGTCTTGTTCTGCTTGACAAAGTCATGGGCTAGATTTTGCTTGAATTTCCGGAATGCGTCGGCCATCTTATGAAGAGCGAACTGTTTGACTAGCCTCCTCCTCTCCTTGTTTTCCTCAATCTTGTTACCCTCCTCATCGAATTTGTTGTATTCCGGAGGTAGAACGAAATGTTCCATAAGCTTCTTGAAGCAATCTTTTTTTGTTCTCTTATCGACAAAAGTGAAACCATCAATTCGTGCCTTCTTTGGCTCATTCCACTCCTGGACGGTGATCGAGACGTTGTCTCTAACAATGGCTCCGCATTGGCTGACAAACTTGGTGGCGTTCTTGCGGGGCTCCAGCGGCCTGCCGGTTGCACTGTCGACAACCTCGATGGTGCATGTTTCTCCTTGTTTCATCGTCTTGGTTGCGCCACGCTTTGACGACGTACTCGATTGTTTCGACGATCCGGCCGAGGGCTAAAATAAGAAAGAGAGTCGCGCGCGTTAGTACACACATATTTATTTAAATCAGTTAGTTTGTATCACGCTCAATGTATATATATACCTCGGCGCCGGAGGTGGTTGCTACTTCCATTTGAAGATCGTCGTTTATCGACGTTTGTTCGGCATCATCTTGCTGACGGCGCCCTTCATCTTCACCGTCAAGGTTCAGATAAGAAGAGATATCATCTTCTTCTTCTCCGGTCGGCACATATAGAATATCGCCGTTTATGATGCCGAACATATGTGCTTCACCGTCCGGATCATAGTTGTCCATAATCGGGTCAGCTCTATCGTCCGCCATTATGTCAGTCCTGAAAACATGTAGTAAAAACAAATTAATTAAGTGAAGAAGGGGGGCGGTGGCGGTGGCGGTGGCGAAAGGGCGGTGGCAAAAGGAGGGGGCGAGGAAGGGGTGGGAGAGGGTGTCGCGGTAGAGCGCGAGACGGGGCGGCAGACGACGGCGTCACGGAGAGGGGAGGCGAGGACAACACATTTATAACCCTCGCCGTCCCCTCTCGATCCCTAAAAAAACACCCACGATAAGCAAACATATTATAATCTTCTGACATGTCTGTCTTGTCCTCCACTCCCACGATGTTTCTTTTCCCTGAAAGAACAATGTGGCGCTTTGGATCATCGCATGATGTACTGATCGTTTTCTTATCTTTCCGTTTCCTCGGTTTGCTACTCATGTCCTTCACATAGAAAACCTGAGCGACATCTTTCGCTAGGACGAATGGTTCGTCAAGGTAACCAAGATTGTTGAAATCCACCATTGTCATTCCGTATTGCTGGTCCACCTTTACCCCACCTCCTGTTAGCTTGAACCATTTGCACCGGAACAAAGGGACCTTAAAGGAGGGTCCATAGTCAAGTTCCCATATCTCCTCTATGTAACCATAATATGTGACCTTTTGCCCATTCTCGGTTGCTGCATCAAAGCGGACACCACTGTTTTGGTTGGTGCTCTTTTTATCTTGGGCGATCGTGTAAAATGTATTCCCATTTATCTCGTACCCTTGGAAAGTCGTTATAGTCGAAGATGGTGTCTTGGCCAACATGTACAGCTGATCTACAACATCATTATCATTCATTAAATGTTTTCTCAACCAACTGCCGAAAGTCTCCATGTGAGCCTTCCTAATCCAGGATTCAGGCTTCCCCGGGTTGTCCGAGCGTAAAATATTCTTGTGTTTCTCAAAGTACGGAGCCACCAAGCTGGAATTGGTCAGTACAGTGTGGTGTGCTTCAGTCAGAGAATGGCCGTCCATACATATCGTTGATTTCCTTCCGATCGTGCCTTTTCCACTTAGTCTCCCCTCGTGCCGCGATCGAGGAAGACCAATCGGCTTAAGGTCAGGAACAAAGTCAACACAAAACTTAATTACCTCCTCATTTCCATAGCCCTTGGCGATGCTTCCTTCTGGCCTAGCACGGTTACGAACATATTTCTTTAATACTCCCATGAACCTCTCGAAGGGGAACATATTGTGTAGAAATACAGGACCGAGAACGAAAATCTCTTCGACTAGGTGAACCAGGAGGTGCGTCATAATATTGAAGAAGGATGGCGGGAACACCAACTCGAAACTGACAAGACATTGGATCACATCGTTCTGTAACCGTGGTAGAACTTCTGGATTGATTACCTTCTGAGAGATTGCATTGAGGAATGCACATAGCTTCACAATGGCTACTCGAACATTTTCCGGCAGGAGCCCCCTCAAAGCAATCGGAAGCAATTGCGTCATAATCACGTGGCAGTCGTGAGACTTCAGGTTTTGGAACTTTTTCTCCGCCATGTTTATTATTCCCTTTATATTGGACGAGAATCCAGACGGGACCTTCATACTGCTCAGGCATTCAAAAAAGATGACCTTCTCTTCTTTGGTCAGAGCGTAGCTGGCACGACCTTGAAACCATTCCGGATGCCGGTCATCAGGGTCTTTCAAATGTTGCTGGTCCTGCCGTGCTTCCTTTGTATCATTTGTCTTCCCATACACCCCCAAGAAGCTTAGGAGGTTCACGCAAATATTCTTCGTAACGTGCATCACGTCGATTGCAGAGCGGACATCTAGGACTTTCCAATATTCTAGCTCCCAGAATATAGATTTCTTCTTCCACATGGCTGCGTGCCCGTCAGCTCCCTTCGGAACTGATTGTCCGCCAGGACCCTTTCCAAAGATGACTTTCAAATCCTTGACCATATCAAATACCTCAGCACCAGTGCGTTCCGCAGGCTTCGGCCGGTGATCTGCCTTGCCGTTGTAATGCTTGCCTTTCTTTCTTACTGGATGAATTTTCGGAAGAAATCGACGATGCCCAAGGTACACGTTCTTCTTACAATTTGGCAAATGTACACTTTCAGTCTCATGTAAGCAGTGCGTGCATGCATTGTATCCCTTATTTGACAGTCCCGAAAGGTTACTAAGAGCAGGCCAATCGTTGATGGTTACGAAAAGCAACGCTCGTAGGTGAAATTCCTCTTGTTTGTGCTCATCCCACACACGGACACCACCCCACAGCTATAAAAGTTCATCAACTAATGGCCTTAGGTACACATCGATGTCGTTGCCGGGTTGCTTCGGACCTTGGATGAGCACTGGCATCATAATGAACTTTCGCTTCATGCACAACCAAGGAGGAAGGTTGTAGATGCATAGAGTCACGGGCCAGGTGCTATGGCTGGAGCTCTGCTCGCCAAAAGGATTCATGCCATCCGTACTTAGAGCAAATCTTATGTTCCTTGCGTCAGCTGCAAAATCTTTGAACCATCTGTCGATCTTTCTCCATTGCGTTCCATCTGCGGTGTGTCTCAACTCCCCGTCCGACTTACGGTCCTCTTTGTGCCATCGCAACAACTTGGCATGCTCTTTGTTCCTGAACAGACGTTTCAACCGTGGTATTATAGGAGCATACCACATCACCTTGGCGGGAACCCTCTTCCTGGGTTTCTGGCCCTCAACATCGTCACCAGGGTCATCGCCTCTGATCTTATAACGCAATGCAGTGCATACCGGACATTCATTCAAATTCTCGTATTCACCGCAGTAGAGGATGCAGTCGTTGATGCATGCATGTATCTTCAGAACCTCTAAACCTAGAGGGCAGACAACCTTCTTTGCTTCGTACGTACTGGCGGGCAACTCGTTATCCTTTGGAAACATATTCTTCAACATTTTCAGCAAGTTTTCAAATGCCGAGTCAGCTACACCTGCCTCTGCCTTCCATTTCAGCAAATCCAGTGTGCAGCCCAGCTTTTTCAGACCATCATCGCATCCGGGGTACAGCGCCTTTCTGTGATCCTCTAACATGCGATCCAAATTCTCCCTCTCCTTTTCAGTTTCGCAGCGTCTCCGTGCATCAGCAATGGTCCGACCAAGATCATCAACGGGATCATCACGTGCCTCTTCTTCACCTTCCCCTTCACCTTCAGCATCCTCCATGAAAGTATCACCGAAATGAGCAAGATAGCTTTCATCGATGAAATCATCCCCTTCTTCATCTTCTTCCATTATAACCCCTCTTTCTCCATGCTTGGTCCAACAATTATAGCTTGGCATGAAAACGTGCCGAAGCAGATGCATGTGAACATCTCTTGAGGAAGAGTAACCCTTCTGATTCTTACAGATAACACATGGATAGATAACAAAACCCCCCTGCTTGTTCGCATTAGCCACTACGAGGAAATCTTTCAAACCCGTAGTGAACTCGCCGGAGAGTCGGTTACCGTACATCCATTGCCGATTCATCTGCATTATTATAATATAAAATATATAATTAACCATCATGCATTTGTTAAACTAACTAGCTACAAACAATATAAATTAAACAATGAACTGCACACATGCATATTTTATCAATGACACATCAAAGGTTCATCAAGTTGCTAACCGCGATCGAGGAGTGTGGCTCCAACACTTCATGTCATGTTTGTTTCATGCTCTTGGGGCATTTCATCAAACACCTTATGTGCATAAGAGGAACCAAAAGCAAACCTACACCCACTTGTGAAGAGAATGGCTCCAAATGGCTAAGTGTTGGCTGCTGGATGGGTATATATAGGGGAGGGGCTTTAGTTGCGGTTGGCCTGGCAAACCGTGACTAAAGGTGCCCGAAGGCCTTTAGTCGCGGTTGTCCTGGCCAACCGCGACTAAAGACCCTCACGTGCGCCAGCTGGCCACCGAGCGCCCTGGGCCCAGGCCTTTGGTCGCGGTTCACCTCCAGAACCGCGACTAAAGGTCCCATTAGTCGCGGTTCCTACAACTTCGCGACTTATGGGGCTGGACGGAAGCCTGTTTTTCCACCAGTGTTGCTATTTCTATTTTGTAATCTTTATTTTCCAATCTATACAACAAAAATACCAAAACTATTTATCTTATTATTTTTATCAGATCTCACTTTGGTAAGTGACCGTGAAGGGATTGACAACCCCTTTATCGCGTTGGTTGCGAGGTTCTTGTTTGTTTGTGCAGGTACTAGGCGACTTGCGTGTAATCTCCTACTGGACTAATACCTTGGTTCTCAAAAATTGAGGGAAATACTTACGCTATTATGCTGCATCACTCTTTCCTCTTCAAGAGAAAACCAACGCAAGCTCAAAAGGTAGCACTCCTTGACTTCTAGTTTCCTTGATGATTAGATTTGGATAGCCGAAGAACACAGATTCTCACTGATTTAAACAGCAACCTCCAGGTCCCTTTGTTCATTTTTCTTGCAAACATGTTGCCCAAAAAACATTTATCTGGTTCCCAAAAAAGAAGAAAGAGGAAACGAACAGATGAATTTATTGGATTGCGGAAGGGTGCTATCAATGATTTTATTATAGCTTTTCACGATTGTTTTTATCAATGTATGGAATCAAAATTTTCCTCCAATGTCTTCGCTGGGCCCATTCATTTGAGTTCGCCCTGGAGCCTCTGAAACTCCAGGACCGGTGCTGCTTCCGGCCTCTGCGTCATACCGCTACTGCTTCCACCAGCTGTTTTCCTCGAATCGCCATCGTGACCTGGGAGCGAGGTCGACTTGCATGTAGGATCTTCAGATCTAATTTGCTGACACTGACATCATTTTCTTGCCAAGAATATAAATGCAAAGGAATTTCCAAACAAAAGAAAACAAAGACGAGAGACAGCTCACGGAGGCCACCACACCACACTACATCCGCTAGAATTAATTGATTGTTACTGGAGTATATAAGATCGATATCACCAAACTAATATTTACCAAGGAATGTTTGAATGTACCATAAGTCAAGTCGCTTTCCCGGCCGTGTGTATTACGTACTGCCAACCGCCGCGTATTTAGAATTAGGTCCAAAAAGAAGATCCTGGCATCCAAGCCGCCTCTATTCTTTTATGCGTACCGAGCGGCGGAAGATTGTACGAAAGTCGATCGATCAGGTTAATTAGTAGGTCATGGCATCTTTGTCGCCAATATTTTATGCCCAACGAGCCGCCCAAAAGCTTGTTTGAAAGTCATTACATCAGAGACCACAATTAATTATAAATGGTTTGGCGCTAGTTGTTTAATCCTGGCAGACCTGATCAAACCACGGAGCCTTCTTCCCTAGAAGCAACGGACAGACAAGTACAAGGTGATGTAGTCTTTCTTTCTCACGTGTGCCACCTAACAACGCGTAAACAAATACTCGGTTTGAGGTGTTCTTGCAGACTTGCACCCCAGGATTATTTTTCCTGCTGGATGCTATATATACTTCGAAACGAGAAACGAGGGAGCACACAAGAAACATAGCACTCTTCTCCAAGTCAGACATGGATTCCAAAACATCATTCTGCGGTGCTCTCCTGCTACTTGCGGCGCTGCTGCCTCTTTCAGCTAGCGCGTCGAGCAAAGTAAGATGCATGGCTGATCCCTCTTAATTTCACAGCATTTAACTTAGCTTCCTTTCCAACTGCTTTCATATATACCATCTCTTGAAAAGGAGTTTGCGTCAAAATTTCAGCTCTGGTATTGTTTGTTAAAAACTTATGCAAACAAAATGAATTTCAGCTCTATATCGTGTATATGGGGGAAAAGAAGCATGATGACCCGTCCGTGGTCATCGCGTCGCACCATGACATACTAACATCTGTTTTTGGGAGGTACCAGCTACAATTTCAAGTTGCATCATAGACAAATCAGCAGGAAACTGCAGTGATTTGCGCTCACCTTTTATTTTACTTGCAACAGCAAGGATGAAGCCTTGAGGTCCATAGTTTACAGTTACAAGCATGGATTTTCTGGGTTCGCAGCGATGCTTACCAAGTCTCAAGCTGAGGCAATCGCAAGTAAGTAATTGTCAACCCTAGTTGTTTATATCTACTTGCATGATCGATATAAACTAATCAGCATATTCTCAATGCAGAATTTCCCGAAGTTGTCCTGTGAAGCCAAACACTTTTCATGAAACACACACAACTCGGAGCTGGGACTTCCTCGCCCTTGAACATAACCAAGGACCACAACAACCGGGACTCCTCAAACAAGCGAAGTATGGTGAAGATGTCATCGTGGGTGTGATTGATTCAGGTTTGTAATCCCATCCTTAAGCTTTTGAATTCAAAACATGAGAAATCCCAACAGCAGGAATCAGTTAACTCCATGCATATGCATGCTTATTTATAGGCATATGGCCTGAATCGCAAAGCTTTGATGACAACGGGTATGGTCCTGTGCCGGCACGGTGGAAAGGGAAATGCCAGACTGGCCAGAAGTTCAACGCCACAAGTTGCAACCGAAAGACCATCGGTGCGCGGTGGTATGGTCGTGGCATCAGTGCAGAGGTGCTAAAGAGTGACTACAAGTCGCCTAGGGACATCCAGGGCCATGGCACACATGTCGCATCGACTATCGCTGGCACGGAAATGCAGGGTGTGAGCTACGGAGGCCTAGGCATGGGCGTGGCACGCGGCGGGGCGCCACGTGCGCGGTTCGGTATCTACAAGGCGTGCTGGGTGGGTGCGGGTTGCCCCGACGCAGCGGTCCTTGCGGCCATCGATGACGCCATATATGATGGTGTGGATGTTTTGTCGCTATCGATTGCAGGGGTTGGTCATGAGCTCCCAGGGACACTGCATGCTGTGCAAAGAGGGATATCCATCGTGTTTGGTGGAGGGAACGATGGCCCGGTGCCACAGACTATAAGTAATGCCGTACCATGGGTTACGACGGTGGCTGCTAGCACGATTGACCGTTCTTTCCCGACGTTGATATCGCTCGGAACAAAGAAAAGCTTGTGGTACGTACCAAGCAGTTTTTCTCTTTTATTTATGAAAATATGTAAACTATTTCCCGTTTTATGACATGTCCAAAATAGCGAAGTATCCCATGGAATATACTAACCCCCCAAAAAAAACTACTAAAAATGCTAGTACTGGATAAAATGTACTCCAAAACCGAAATAGTAGCATCAATATGTTTAGTCAAGTTGGTGTCACCCTCTACATGCACAAACTTACATATAGTTTCTCTAGAAAAACTTTTGGCTCCGATTCATATCATATGCATACAAAAGGGACTACAAAACTAGCCAAAAAAAATGTTTATCTCATCCCTATTCCTTAAAGCTTTCCGTAATCCTCGATATACAAGAGAAATTGCTGGTTCCATCCCGTAGCTTTCCTAGCTTTACTTGCTCTTTAATCTGTAATTGATTTCAAATTCAGGGGCAGTCTATAAACTACAATGCGGCTATGAACAACAGCGGCTTTCAGGACCTTGTATATGCGGGGAGGTAATGAATCGCTTGATGACATTTGATTGATCGTAAATGCTGCGATTTATGAAACCATGTTGAATTTTGAAACTTATGTGCAGCTGCGACGCCGAATCACTGGCGTTGAGCAATGTCACTGGCAAAACCGTCCTCTGTTACGCACCAGCCCAGACAGCCACCACGCCCCCCAGGCAAGCACTCCCTTTGGCAATCAAAAGCACCGTCGAAGCAGGGGCCAAGGGCCTCATCTTTGCACAGTACACAGCCAACAATCTGGACCACCTGGCCACGTGCAAGGGAGTTATGCCTTGCGCTCTGGTGGATTTCGAGATCGCACAACGAATTCTCTCCTACTGGGACATGACTGAGTGAGAATTTGACACACTGTTTGAAACTCAAGGGTGAACATATGTACCTTCTTATCCAAGAACTAATTCATCTCTGTGTCATGTGTTTAGGAATCCGGTGGTGAAGGTGTCCCCGGCAGCAAGCGTTGTCGGAAACGGGATGTTGTCGCCGAGGGTCGCCTCGTTCTCGTCCAGAGGTCCAAGCATGTTGTTCCCTAGCATACTCAAGGTATATATTATTCTCAACTTCCTAACTTGAGACAATTGTTGCCATTGTCTTGTTTGTTACCTAGCATCTCTAGTTTTTCTTAACTTAAAACTTCTTATCTAATTCTCCATACACATGTTTGAACAGCCCGACATTGCTGCACCTGGCGTCAGCATCTTGGCAGCTGACCGCAACTCCTACGTGTTCAAATCCGGGACATCCATGGCGTGCCCACATGTCTCCGCTGTGACCGCACTGCTCAAGTCGGTTCACCCTGGCTGGTCACCTGCCATGATCAAGTCTGCCATCGTCAGCACAGGTACGAACATTGAAATACAAAAAATAAACACACACCAAAACAACTTGTCAAAATATATAACTAACTTGATTGTTCCTTATTATTGGTTACAGCATCTGTGACCGATCATTTTGGCATGCCAATCCAAGCAGAAGCGGTCCCAAGGAAACTAGCCGACCCCTTCGACTTTGGTGGTGGACATATTGACCCAGAAAGAGCCGTTGATCCTGGCTTGGTTTACGACGTGGATGCAAGGGAGTACAACAAGTTTTTCAACTGCACCCTTGGATATTTAGATGGTTGTGAGTCCTACTACCTCAATCTCAACCTCCCGTCAATTGCCGTGCCAGACCTCAAAGACAAGGTGGTGCTTCAGCGCACTGTGACTAACGTTGGGCCGGCAGAAGCAACATATCATTTAGTGGTTGAAGCTCCAGCGGGGATAGATGTGTTCGTGGAGCCATCTGTGATTAATTTCACCCAAAGCGGTAGT
Source organism: Triticum dicoccoides (assembly GCF_002162155.2). Classification (NCBI taxonomy): domain Eukaryota; kingdom Viridiplantae; phylum Streptophyta; class Magnoliopsida; order Poales; family Poaceae; genus Triticum; species Triticum dicoccoides. Next base: position 78,788,127 of record NC_041392.1, read on the forward strand.
AAAAGCGCGAAGTTTATGGTGAGATTCACAGCAAGGCAGAGAGTACAAGGTGGGTACACTTTCGGGAGCTTGACATGGTCAGATGGAGGTACTCGCTCAGTGAGAATTCCTATTGCGGTGCGGACTGTGATACAAGACTTTGTTGCAGATACATCTTAAACTCCGAACTAGTTATTGTACACCTTATTTATGTATCCATGTAGTTGGCATAAAAAAATGTAGGAGAAACACCGAGTATTAAATTTGTATTTCATCACAGGAAATGTTATACTGGAATAATACGATTCTTTGTGAAGGGGTGGTTTCTTCAGAAACTTGTACAAAAACTACAATTAATGAGAAATTCTCGGATCATATAGATCATAGACATGAACTAGACAAAGGCACATCACGGAACTAAAGTTCCCAAACCTTTCTTTCTTGATGAAAAGGTTTCTAAACTCGAAGTGAAAAGAAATCAACACAGTCGAATTTCCTTAGCTAGTCAAATATCACTAACTTCGTAGATGGCTGCTAATGTCCAAAATGCTCGTGATAGACTGAGAATGTTAGTTGATTCATGTTTATTTGACCAGCATGAATGTACTTCATTATACTAAAGAAGTTAATTCATATTTATATTGTTTTTCACAAATTTTTTGTGCTATCACGATCTTTAGCGCTAAGCGCTAGCAAGCTTCTTTTACTCTCGTTCCTTAGACAACAACATTTCGGCCGGAGTCGGGAGACACCCCATCGCCAGCCCCCATGCGACGATGCAAAGAGGTGTCAGGCCAAGTCGCTGCAAGAATGCCTCATCATGCCTATCAGTCATGGTGCGATTGAAATCCATAGAGTAATGTATGTCTCTATCTATATAGGAAACATATTTTGTAGGCGATTTGGCCGTGATAATTGATAAAGATTTTTTTGCGAGAAATTGATAAAGATTTATGAACGAATTAATAGTGCATCTCAATTGTTTCAACATGGTTATTGATAATCGATCAGCTGAACATTGTTTAGGAGTATAAATTATCTGGAATTTGTCCTTTATGAGTTCGACATGATAATAAGTAAGATTTTATTGAGTTGATCTGCTACCTTCACAACTTTGCACTACTTTCTTAATTGCTGTTATGTCAGCATTGTTATGTCATCCAAAAAGTATACATCTAGCAATATTAGAAGAAAACTTCAGGTAATATGCATAAACTATTTTGTATGAATATTCGTTTTGGATGCATTTTAAGTGTTAGTTGACAAAATATTACTGCCACATCCCAAAATTTGCCCAATTTTGGAATATGAATAATTGAATTAGATTTTTTTGTGCATTTTTTCTTGTGATTGTTTTGATCATAGCGTGTTTTTACTAGGAGATGATCAAATTGATTGTTATTTGTAGCTCAAAATAATTTTGGAATTATTTAAAACCCTCAAATTATTTTTAGGGATTATTCATAATGCCAAATTAAGCTTACGAAATGTATATGACCTTTTATTTAATATTTTGGGCTGGCAATTTTTCCCAGGTCCCAAATATTAAGTCGACCCCTGTGAAATGTTTCCCAAAAGATTTGGGCCAAACTTGATCTTTGAATCATATTCAAAGTAAAAAAAGGGAAATATAAAACAGAAGGAAAAGAATTCATATTCTACCCAACCCAGCCATGTAGCCCAGTAGCCCTAACCCTATCGTACGGTTAGTAGGCGAGCACAATGCTCAACACCAAGCCCAACGCAAAGGCTCATGGCTCATTACCCCAAGGCGAGCACACAACCCACTTTATAGAAATCTGATGATCGACAGCCACCCCGCGCCACCCCCTCGCTCACGGCCGCTGACACATGGACGAGACTTGCCTGCTCCCCCAGCGTGCTCCCATCCGTGCTTCCCCATATGTGTCATGATTTGATTGGAACAAAATAAGGCCCGGCCCCACCCCTTTAAAATCAGGGGGAAAGATGATTAGATTAGAAAGAAAAAGGAAAAAAACAGCCGTAGGATGGAGTGGGAGCACGGATGGGAGCATCGCGAGGGAGCAGGCAAGCCGGATCCCTGACACATCGGCTCCAAGCATCAGACCTATCGTCCACCTCCCACGCACAACCCACACGATGTCGAAACCGCCGGCCACCACCCCATAGAAATTATGCCTCCCTGGACCTCCTGCCCACGCCTATAAAAAACCCCAGCTCATGCGCCACCTCACCACAGCCAGGCCACTCGATTCCGAGCTCAGATCGGCGTCATCGCTGCACCACTCCGACAACAGATTTCGGCGTTGTGCGTGAGCAATCAACCCTCCTTTTCCCATGTTCAACTCGTCGTGATCCCAACTCTCTCCCTCACCCTCTGTTTTGTCCAGGAACATGCCAGAGCGAGCACAACGTCAATGAACTTAAGGAGGATCAAAGCCTTTGCCACTCCAGTTGCTCGTCGCCATCACCAGAGGGGCCAGTTGACGACGTCAACGTTACCATTATGATTGCCTCACCGAGCTTCACCCCATCAAGTCCTTCCCATTTGCTGGAGAATCAGCAAAGAGGAAGCCCGTGGACAATCCCGAGAGTCACCGCCATCGTTGTGCCATCTTCGGCGACCTAGCCACCGCTGGGTTAGCTCCCATTTGCCTTAGCCATTCGATCTCGTACGGGCTCACGATTTTATATCTCAGTGAAGTGGTATAGGTGCACGTGTCTATGCGACGTGGCCAAAATCCTGTCGTCTGAGCCCCTTCAAATCTAATGACGGTTATGTTCTAGCCCCAAACCGGTATCAACCAATAGAATCAGGCCACACGTCCCCTATTTATTTTAGTTTCTTTTTGCCAAGTTAACCGATGTAACTTCTGCTGAAAAGCCCATGTAACTTCAAAACTTTATAACATTTTACATGTAGCTCCAAGTTGAGTGAATCTTTTTTTATTATTGATCATCATGGAGAGCGTTGTTCACCAGAACCAATTAATTTCACATTTGCATACTTCAAATTTGAATTTAAACCTTGTGTAGGGTCTAAATTGCAAACCATATGTCCAATTAAAGTGGATATTTTTGCACATTGATCCTTAGGACGTAAGTCTTCAAATAAAAATCTTTAGTTTAATAATTAGAATTCGATCCAGCCTAAATTTGGTAGCATGTCATATACTGTTGTCATGGCAGCAATTTTTGTCACTATGTAGGCTTTTGAGCAAAACAAAATTAAGTTCGAATTTGACATAACTTAAACCAGTCACTCAAATAAGCCGATTCATTTTGTTTCGTGTTCCATAAGTTCACAAATGGCTATTAGAACCTTATTACCAAAGTTTGAAACTTTTCTGGTACAAATTATTTGAATTTGAGTTCAAACTTCATTTGAACCTGGAATTCAAACTACAAGTCCAATCAGATGAATATTTTTGCAAACTGGTTCATAAGATGTTCTCAACCTACTTAAATCATCGTGGAATCTAACCTAACCTATCCAATTTGAATTATTTAAAAATTTAATTCAAACCTAGTGTAAACTATAACTTTCAAACCTATTTGAATTTCAACATGAATCCTTTTGTGCATTGATTCAAATGTTGAACCCAAACCATTTGAATCTAACAAAGGACATTCAAATTTTAATATGAACATGTTTAAATTTAGTTCATAAACCACACGCCCAAAAGCAATGATTCCTTTTGCATATTCAATCATTCAGTGAACCTTACCCATTGGATATCTTATACCCAAAACTTCCAATCAATTCCATGTTAGATCAAATTGTACTTCAAATGTTCATAACCTTGAAACCATGCACCGAATTTAATTGAACTCAAACAAGCCTCATTCCACTATTACCTGAATTGTTGTGACCCTACCCAAATAATTTTGGGAGTGATCCATGAAAGTGATGAGTGCTCATTATAGTATCCGGAAGACATAATTGAAGCATCCGAAAGATTCTATCATCTGAACTCCAAGCTATCTGTAAGTCAACTGTAGACGAGTAGAACTTCACTAGTGAGTGGAAGTAGATTGGTTTGCTGCAAAATGAAATGGGAACTTTCTTTTATCTTAAATTGCTTATTGATGTGGGTATACTTTGTTACTTAGGTGTGGCTTGACAACACATTCAATTTATTGATCCTTGTGTGGCATATTGATCCTTGATGCAATGTATCATATTGCAGGACTTATGCAGATGGAGTAAGTGGTATGAAGTAGAGTAATGATGACTATACTCAACCATTTTCATGTGAGTGAATGTACGCCCCAAGATAATATCATATTCCGATGTAACTTATTGTAAGATATCCTTGACCTAAGAAGTGCACACCAATATTTCATATAATCCTAAACAGAATAGGCAAGTAAAATGAAAATGCAAACATTAAAACCATTTAGCTACGCATCAAAGGCGATAACTCGCGATAGCCACGTCGTCAGGTCGTTCATTTTTTTCGAATGTCTAGGCGGACGCTGGGGCTATCCAGGTCATCACTTTTACTGTGGCGAGGCGATAGAAAAATCTCACCCTAGAAACTTCCCCAGGTAACACCTCCCTCGATGAAAAAAGAGAGAAAGGAAACTTCCCCAGAAAGACAGCCGTCATCTCCTCCCATCTCAAACCGAGCAGTCCACGCCGCCGTCTCCTCCCATTCCCTCTCTCGCACGCTGCCGTCTCCACCCATCCCAAATTCTCCGAATTTGTCGCGCTAGCTACTAGAGGAAGGGCTTGGACGCCGTCGTCGTCCTTACCCATCGGCGCGTCATCCGAAAGAACCTCGTCGGCTCCGTCGATCTGCTAGACCTCTCCAAGGAGAGGGAGAGCAGCAGTCGCGTTTGGACGCGAGGAGGGGGAGAAGCCAACCATGCCCGGCCGGCGAGCACCGTGCCCCGTCATCGTTCAGGAGCAGGACAAACAGCTGGTGATGGAGCTCACATCAACCCCCGCCGACCACCTCGGTAGTTGATTCAGGTGTCGGCGACGAGCAAGGTAAATCCTCTTCGCTTGGTCACTTTGACTATGTGTTAGATTTGATCCCCTTCTCTCATTCCTCAGCACTCCGCTTAGCCTCGCCGTCCGCGCCCATCGACAGACCCTGGTTGTTGCGGGTTTGTGAGTGAGGGAGACTTGGATTAGGGGGTGTTCGGATAGCCGGACTATACCTTCAGCCGGACTCCTGGACTATGAAGATACAAGATTGAAGACTCCGTCCCGTGTCCGGAAGGGACTTTCCTTGGCGTGGAAGGAAAGCTTGGCGATACGGATATGAAGATCTCCTACCATTGTAAGCGACTCTATGTAACCCTAACCCTATCCGTGAAGGAAATATGCCCTAGAGGCAATAATAAAGTTATTATTTATTTCCTTATATCATGATAAATGTTTATTATTCATGCTAGAATTGTATTAACCGGAAACATAATACATGTGTGAATACATAGACAAACAGAGTGTCACTAGTATGCCTCTACTTGACTAGCTCGTTAATCAAAGATGGTTATGTTTCCAAACCATGAACAATGAGTTGTTATTTGATTAACGGGGTCACATCATTAAGTGAATGATCTTATTGACATGACCCATTCCATTAGCTTAGCACCCGATCGTTTAGTATGTTGCTATTGCTTTCTTCATGACTTATACATGTTCCTATGACTATGAGATTATGCAACTCCCGTTTGCCGGAGGAACACTTTGTGCGCTACCAAACGTCACAACGTAACTGGGTGATTATAAAGGAGCTCTACAGGTGTCTCCAAAGGTAAATGTTGGGTTGGCGTATTTCGAGATTAGGATTTGTCACTCCGATTGTCGGAGAGGTATCTCTGGGCCCTCTCGGTAATGCACATCACTTAAAGCCTTGCAAGCATTGCAACTAATGAGTTAGTTGCGAGATGATGTATTATGGAACGAGTAAAGAGACTTGCCGGTAACGAGATTGAACTAGGTATTGGAATACCGACGATCGAATCTCGGGCAAGTAACATACCGATGACAAAGGGAACAACGTATGTTGTTATGCGGTCTGACCGATAAAGATCTTCGTAGAATATGTAGGAGCCAATATGGGCATCCAGGTCCCGCTATTGGTTATTGACCGGAAGCGTGTCTCGGTCATGTCTACATTGTTCTCGAACCCGTAGGGTCCACACGCTTAAGGGTACGATGACAGTTATATTATGAGTTTATGCATTTTGATGTACCGAAGGTTGTTCGGAGTCCCGGATGTGATCACGGACATGACGAGGAGTCTCAAAATGGTCGAGACATAAAGATTGATATATTGGAAGCCTATGTTTGGATATCGGAAGTGTTCCGGGTGAAATCGGGATTTTACCGGAGTACCGGGAGGTTACCGGAACCACCCCGGGAGCTAAATGGGCCATGATGGGCCTTAATGGAAAAGAGAAGAGGCAGCCCTACATGGCCCGCGTGCCCCTCCCCTCCCTTGGTCCGAATAGGACAAGGAGAGGGGGCCGGCCTCTCTCTCTCTCTTCCCCCCTCCGCGGATCCTATTCCAACTAGGATTGGGGAGGGGGAATCCTACTCCCAGAGGGAGTAGGACTCTCCTGGCGCGCCCTCCTTGGCCGGCCGCCTCCCCCCTTTGGTCCTTTATATACTGAGGCAGAGGCACCCTAGAGACACACAAGTTGATCCACGTGATCTATTCCTTAGCCGTGTGCGGCGCCCCCAGCCACCATAGTCCTCGATAATATTGTAGCGGTGCTTAGGCGAAGCCCTGCAGCAGTAGTACATCAAGATCGTCACCACGCCGTCGTGCTGACGGAACTCTTCCCCGACACTTTGCTGGATCGGAGTCCGGGGATCGTCATCGAGCTGAACGTGTGCTAAAACTCGGAGGTGCCGTAGTTTCGGTGCTTGATCGGTCGGGCCGTGAAGACGTACGACTACATCAACCAAACGCTTCCGTTGTCGATATACAAGGTATGTAGATCACACTCTCCCCTCTCGTTGCTATGCATCACCATGATCTTGCATGTGCGTAGGAATTTTTTTGAAATTACTACGTTACCCAACAGTGGTATCAGAGCCTAGGTTTTATATGTTGATGTTATATGCACGAGTAGAACACAAGTGAGTTGTGGGCGATATAAGTCATACTGTTTACCAGCATGTCATACTTTGGTTCGGCGGTATTGTTGGATGAAGCGGCCCAGACCGACATTACGCGTACGCTTACGCGAGACCGGTTCTCCCGACGTGCTTTGCACACAGGTGGCTTGTGGGTGACAGTTTCTCCAACTTTAGTTGAACCAAGTGTGGCTATGCCCGTTTCTTGCGAAGGTTAAAACAGCACCAACTTGACAAACTATCGTTGTGGTTTTGATGCGTAGATAAGATTAGTTCTTGCTTAAGCCCGTAGCAGCCACGTAAAACTTGCAACAACAAAGTAGGGGACGTCTAACTTGTTTTTGTAGGGCATGTTCTGATGTGATATGGTCAAGACATGATGCTGAATTTTATTGTATGAGATGATCATGTTTTGTAACCGAGTTATCGGCAACCGGCAGGAGCCATATGGTTGTCGCTTTATTGTATGCAATGCAATCGCGATGTAATGCTTTACTTTATCACTAAACGGTAGCGATAGTCGTGGAAGCACAAGCTTGGCGAGGCGACAACGATGCTACGATGGAGATCAAGGTGGCACGCCGGTGACGATGGTGATCACGACGGTGCTTCGGAGATGAAGATCACAAGCACAAGATGATGATGGCCATATCATATCACTTATATTGATTGCATGTGATGTTTATCTTTTATGCATCTTATCTTGCTTTGATTGACGGTAGCATTATAAGATGATCTCTCACTAATTATCAAGAAGTGTTCTCCCTGAGTGTGCACCGTTGCGAAAGTTCTTTGTGCTGAGAAACCACGTGATGATCGGGTGTGATAGGCTCTACGTTCAAATACAACGGGTGCAAAACAGTTGCACACGCGGAATACTCAGGTTATACTTGACGAGCCAAGCATATACAGATATGGCCTCGGAACACGTAGACCGAAAGGTCGAGCGTGAATCATATAGTAGATATGATCAACATAATGATGTTCACCAATGAAACTACTCCATCTCTCGTGATGATCGGACATGGTTTAGTTGATTTGGATCACGTAATCACTTAGAGGATTAGAGGGATGTCTATCTAAGTGGGAGTTCTTTAAGTAAATTAACTGAACTTAAATTTATCATGAAACTTAGTACCTGATAAGTATCTTGCTTGTTTATGCTTGTTTGTAGATAGATGGCTCGTGCTGTTGTTCCGTTGAATTTTAATGCGTTCCTTGAGAAAGCATGGTTGAAAGATGATGGTAGCAATTACACGGACTGGGTCCATAGCTTGAGGATTATCCTCATTGCTGCACAAAAGAATTATGTCCTGGAAGCACCGCTGGGTGCCAGGCCTGCTGCAGGAGCAACGCCGGGTGTTATGAACGTCTGGCAGAGCAAAGCTGATGACTACTCGATAGTTCAGTGTGCCATGCTTTACGGCTTAGAATCGGGACTTCAACGACGTTTTGAACGTCATGGAGCATATGAGATGTTCCAGGAGTTGAAGTTAATATTTCAAGCAAATGCCCGGATTGAGAGATATGAAGTTTCCAATAAGTTCTATAGCTGCAAGATGGAGGAGAACAGTTCTGTCAGTGAGCATATACTCAAAATGTCTGGGTATAATAATCACTTGATTCAATTGGGATTTAATCTTCCAGATGATTGCGTCATTGACAAAATTCTCCAATCACTGCCACCAAGCTACAAGAGCTTCGTGATGAACTACAATATGCAAGGGATGAACAAGACTATTCCCGAGCTCTTTGCAATGCTAAAAGCTGCGGAGGTAGAAATCAAGAAGGAGCATCAAGTGTTGATGGTCAAGTAGACCACTAGTTTCAAGAAAAAGGGCAAAGGGAAGAAGAAGGGGAACTTCAAAAAGAACGGCAAGCAAGTTGCTACTCAAGAGAAGAAACCCAAACCTGGACCTAAGCCTGAAACTGAGTGCTTCTATTCCAAGCAGACTGGTCACTGGAAGCGGAACTGCCCCAAGTATTTGGCGGATAAGAAGGATGGCAAGGTGAACAAAGGTATATGTGATATACATGTTATTGATGTGTACCTTGCCAATGCTCGCAGCAGCACCTGGGTATTTGATACTGGTTCTGTTGCTAATATTTGCAACTCGAAACAGGGACTACAGATCAAGCGAAGATTGGCTAAGGACGAGGTGACAATGCGCGTGGGAAACGGTTCCAAAGTCGATGTGATCATAGTCGGCACACTACCTCTTCATCTACCTTCGGGATTAATATTAGACCTAAATAATTTTTATTTGGTGCCACCGTTAAGCATGAACATTATATCTGGATCTTGTTTGATGCGAGACGGTTATTCATTTAAATCTGGGAATAATGGTTGTTCTATTTATATGAGTAATATCTTTTATGGTCATGCACCCTTGAAGAGTGGTCTATTCTTGTTGAATCTCGATGGTAGTAACACACATATTCATAATGTTGAAACCAAAAGATGCAGAGTTGATAATGATAGTGCAACATATTTGTGGCACTGCCGTTTAGGTCATATCGGTGTAAAGCGCATGAAGAAACTCCATACTAATGGACTTTTGGAACCACTTGATTATGAATCACTTGGTACTTGTGAACCGTGCCTCATGGGCAAGATGACCAAAACACCGTTCTCCGGTACTATGGAGAGAGCAACAGATTTGTTGGAAATCATACATACAGATGTATATGGTCTGATGAATATTGAGGCTCGTGGCGGATATCGTTATTTTCTCACCTTCACAGATAACTTAAGCAGATATGGATATATCTACTTAATGAAACATAAGTCTGAAACGTTTGAAAAGTTCAAAGAATTTCAGAGTGAAATTGAAAATCATTGTAACAAGAAAATAAAGTTTCTACGATCTGATCGTGGAGGAGAATATTTGAGTTACGAGTTTGGTGTACATTTGAAAAATTGTGGAATAGTTTCGCAACTCACGCCACCCGGAACACCACAGCGTAATGGTGTGTCCGAACGTCGTAATCGTACTTTACTAGATATGGTGCGATCTATGATGTCTCTTACTGATTTACCGCTATCGTTTTGGGGATACGCTCTAGAGACAGCTGCATTCACGTTAAATAGGGCACCATCAAAATCCGTTGAGACGACGCCTTATGAACTGTGGTTTGGCAAGAAACCAAAGTTGTCATTTCTAAAAGTTTGGGGCTGCGATGCTTATGTGAAAAAGCTTCAACCTGATAAGCTCGAACCCAAATCGGAGAAATGTGTCTTCATAGGATATCCAAAGGAGACTATTGGATACACCTTCTATCACAGATCCGAAGGCAAGACTTTTGTTGCTAAATTCAGAAACTTTCTGGAGAAGGAGTTTCTCTCGAAAGAAGTGAGTGGGAGGAAAGTAGAACTTGACGAGGTAACTGTACCTACTCCCTTATTGGAAAGTAGTACATCACAGAAAACTGTTTCTGCGACACCTACACCAGTTAGCGAGGAAGCTAATGATGATGATCATGAAACTTCAGAACAAGATACTACTGAACCTCGTAGATTAACCAGAGTAAGATCCGCGCCAGAGTGGTACGGTAATCCTGTTCTGGAAGTCATGCTACTAGATCATGATGAACCTACGAACTATGAAGAAGCGATGGTGAGCCAAGATTCCGCAAAGTGGCTTGAAGCCATGAAATCTGAGATGGAATCCATGTATGAGAACAAAGTATGGACTTTGGTTGACTTGCCCGATGATCGGCAAGCAATTGAGAATAAATGGATCTTCAAGAAGAAGACGGACGCTGACGGTAATATTACTGTCTACAAAGCTCGACTTGTCGCAAAAGGTTTTCGGCAAGTTCAAGGGATTGACTACGATGAGACCTTCTCACCCGTAGCGATGCTTAAGTCTGTCCGAATCATGTTAGCAATTGCCGCATTTTATGATTATGAAATTTGGAAGATGGATGTCAAAACTGCATTCCTGAATGGATTTCTGGAAGAAGAGTTGTATATGATGCAACCAGAAGGTTTTGTCGATCCAAAGGGAGCTAACAAAGTGTGCAAGCTCCAGCGATCCATTTATGGACTGGTGCAAGCCTCTCGGAGTTGGAATAAATGTTTTGATAGTGTGATCAAAGCATTTGGTTTTATACAGACTTTTGGTGAAGCCTGTATTTACAAGAAAGTGAGTGGGAGCTCTTTAGCATTTCTGATATTATATGTGGATGACATATTACTAACTGGAAATGATGTAGAATTTCTGGATAGCATAAAGGGATACTTGAATAAGAATTTTTCAATGAAAGACCTCGGTGAAGCTTCTTACATATTAGTCATTAAGATCTATAGAGATAGATCAAGATGCTTAATTGGACTTTCACAAACCACGTACCTTGACAAAGTTTTGAAAAAGTTCAAAATGGATCAAGCAAAGAAAGGATTCTTGCCTGTGTTACAAGGTGTGAAGTTGAGTAAAGACTCAATGCCCGACCACTGCAGAAGATAGAGAGAATATGAAAGATGTTCCCTATGCATCAGCCATAGGATCTATCATGTATGCAATGCTGTGTACCATACCTGATGTGTGTCTTGCTATAAGTCTAGCAGGGAGGTACCAAAGTAATCCAGGAGTGGATCACTGGACAGCGGTCAAGCACATCCTGAAATACCTGAAAAGGACTAAGGATATGTTTATCATATATGGAGGTGACAAAGAACTCATCGTAAAAGGTTACATTGATGCAAGCTTTGACACTAATCCGGACGATTCTAAATCGCAAACCGGATACGTGTTTACATTAAACGGTGGAGCTGTCAGTTGGTGCAGTTCTAAACAAAGCGTTGTAGCGGGATCTACATGTGAAGCGGAGTATATAGCTGCTTCGGAAGCAGCAAATGAAGGAGTCTGGATGAAGGAGTTCATATCCGATCTAGGTGTCATACCTAGTGCATCGGGTCCAATGAAAATCTTTTGTGACAATACTGGTGCAATTGCCTTGGCAAAGGAATCCAGATTTCACAAGAGAACCAAGCACATCAAGAGACGCTTCAATTCCATCCGAGTTCTAGTCCAGGTGGGAGACATAGAGATTTGCAAGATACATACGGATCTGAATATTGCAGACCCATTGACTAAGCCTCTTCCACGAGCAAAACATGATCAGCACCAAGGCTCCATGGGTGTTAGAATCATTACTGGGTAATCTAGATTATTGACTCTAGTGCAAGTGGGAGACTGAAGGAAATATGCCCTAGAGGCAATAATAAAGTTCTTATTTATTTCCTTATATCATGATAAATGTTTATTATTCATGCTAGAATTGTATTAACCAGAAACATAATACATGTGTGAATACATAGACAAACAAAGTGTCACTAGTATGCCTCTACTTGACTAGCTCGTTAATCAAAGATGGTTATGTTTCCAAACCATGAACAATGAGTTGTTATTTGATTAACGGGGTCACATCATTAAGTGAATGATCTGATTGACATGACCCATTCCATTAGCTTAGCACCCGATCGTTTAGTATGTTGCTATTGCTTTCTTCATGACTTATACATGTTCCTATGACTATGAGATTATGCAACTCCCGTTTGCCGGAGGAACACTTTGTGTGCTACCAAACGTCACAACGTAACTGGGTGATTATAAAGGAGCTCTACAGGTGTCTCCAAAGGTAAATGTTGGGTTGGCGTATTTTGAGATTAGGATTTGTCACTCTGATTGTCGGAGAGGTATCTCTGGGCCCTCTCGGTAATGCACATCACTTAAAGACTTGCAAGCATTGCAACTAATGAGTTAGTTGCGAGATGATGTATTACAGAACGAGTAAAGAGACTTGCCGGTAACGAGATTGAACTAGGTATTGGAATACCGACGATCGAATCTCGGGCAAGTAACATACCGGTGACAAAGGGAACAACGTATGTTGTTGTGTGGTCTGACCGATAAAGATCTTCGTAGAATATGTAGGAGCCAATATGGGCATCCAGGTCCCGCTATTGGTTATTGACCGGAAGCGTGTCTCGGTCATGTCTACATTGTTCTCGAACCCGTAGGGTCCGCACGCTTAAGGTTACGATGACAGTTATATTATGAGTTTATGCATTTTGATGTACCGAAGGTTGTTCGGAGTCCCAGATGTGATCACGGACATGACGAGGAGTCTCGAAATGGTCGAGACATAAAGATTGATATATTGGAAGCCTATGTTTGGATATCGGAAGTGTTCCGAGTGAAATCGGGATTTTACCGGAGTACCGGGAGGTTACCGGAACCCCCCCCCCCCGGAGCTAAATGGGCCATGATGGGCCTTAGTGGAAAAGAGAGGAGGCAGCCTACATGGGCCGCGCGCCCCTCCCCTCCCTTGGTCCGAATAGGAAAGGGAGAGGGGGCCGGCCTCTCTCTCTCTTTTCCCCCCTCCGCGAATCCTATTCCAACTAGGACTGGGGGGGGAATCCTACTCCCAGAGGGAGTAGGACTCTCCTGGCGCGCCCTCCTTGGCCGGCCGCCTCCCCCCCCCTTTGGTCCTTTATATACTGAGGCAGAGGCACCCTAGAGACACACAAGTTGATCCACGTGATCTATTCCTTAGCCGTGTGCGGCGCCCCCAGCCACCATAGTCCACGATAATATTGTAGCGGTGCTTAGGCGAAGCCCTGCAGCAGTAGTACATCAAGATCGTCACCACGCCGTCGTGCTGATGGAACTCTTCCCAACACTTTGCTGGATTGGAGTCCGGGGATCTTCATCGAGCTGAACGTGTGCTAAAACTCGGAGGTGCCGTAGTTTTGGTGCTTGATCGGTCGGGCCGTGAAGACGTACGACTACATCATGATATAGCCCAGTACAGAGGCGCCGCACACCCACTCTGCTTTACAGACGAAATAATGGATCATCATATCCCCGAGGGTTTCAAACCCGTAAACATCGAATCATATGATGGCACAACAGATCCTGCGGTATGGATCGAGGATTATCTCCTTCATATCCACATGGCCCGCGGCGATGATTTCCACGCCATCAAATACCTCTCACTCAAGCTTAAAGGACCAGCTCGGCATTAGCTTAACAGCTTGCCAACAGGATCAATCAGTTGTTGGGAGGATCTGGTGTTGGGGAACGTAGTAATTTCAAAAAATTTCCTACGCACACGCAAGATCATGGTGATGCATCGCAACGAGAGGGGAGAGTGTTGTCTACGTACCCTCGTAGACCGATAGCGGAAGCGTTATGACAACGCGGTTGATGTAGTCGTACGTCTTCACGGCCCGACCGATCAAGCACCAAAACTACGGCACCTCCGAGTTCTAGCACACGTTCAGCTCGATGACGATCCCCGGACTCCGATCCAGCAAAGTGTCGGGGAAGAGTTCCGTCAGCACGACGGCGTGGTGACGATCTTGATGTACTAATGTCGCAGGGCTTCGCCTAAGCATTGCTACAATATTATCGAGGACTATGGTGGAAGGGGGCACCGCACACGGCTAAGAATATGATCACGTGGATCAACTTGTGTCTCTAGGGGGTGCCCCTGCCTCCGTATATAAAGGCTCAAAGGGGGGGCCGGCCGGCCAAGAGGAGGCGCGCCAGGAGGAGTCCTACTCCCTCCGGGAGTAGGACTCCCCCCCCTTTCCTAGTTGGAATAGGATTCGTGGAGGGGGGAAAGAGGAGAGAGAGGAGGAAGGGGGGCCGGCCCCCTCTCCTTGTCCTATTGGGACCAAGGGGGGAGAGGCGCGCGGCCCATCTCTGGCCACCTCTCCTCTCTTCCACTAAGGCCCACTAAGGCCCGTATACCTCCCGGGGGGTTCCGGTAACCTCCCGGTACTCCGGTAAAATCCCGATTTCACCCGGAACACTTCCGATATCCAAACATAGGCTTCCAATATATCAATCTTTATGTCTCGACCATTTCGAGACTCCTCGTCATGTCTGTGATCACATCCGGGACTCTGAACTCCTTCGGTACATCAAAACTCATAAACTCATAATATAACTGTCATCGAAACCTTAAGCGTGCGGACCCTACGGGTTCGAGAACAATGTAGACATGACCGAGACTCGTCTCCGGTCAATAACCAATAGCGGAACCTGGATGCTCATATTGGCTCCTACATATTCTACGAAGATCTTTATCGGTCAGACCGCATAACAACATACGTTGTTCCCTTTGTCATCGGTATGTTACTTGCCCGAGATTCGATTGTCGGTATCCAATACCTAGTTCAATCTCGTTACCGGCAAGTCTCTTTACTCGTTCCGTAATACATCATCCCGCAACTAACTCATTAGTTGCAATGCTTGCAAGGCTTAATTGATGTGCATTACCGAGAGGGCCCAGAGATACCTCTCCGATGATCGGAGTGACAAATCCTAATCTCGAAATACGCCAACCCAACATGTACCTTTGGAGACACCTGTAGAGCACCTTTATAATCACCCAGTTACGTTGTGACGTTTGGTAGCACACAAAGTGTTCCTCCGGCACACGGGAGTTGCATAATCTCATAGTCATAGGAACATGCATAAGTCATGAAGAAAGCAATAGCAACATACTAAACGATCGGGTGCTAAGCTAATGAAATGGGTCATGTCAATCAGATCATTCAACTAGTGATGTGATCCCGGTAATCAACTGACAACTCTTTGTCCATGGTTAGGAAACATAACCATCTTTGATTAACGAGCTAGTCAAGTAGAGGCATACTAGTGACACTCTGTTTGTCTATGTATTCACGCATGTATTATGTTTCCGGTTAATACAATTCTAGCATGAATAATAAACTTTTATCATGATATAAGGAAATAAATAATAACTTTATTATTGCCTCTAGGGCATATTTCCTTCAGTCTCCCACTTGCACTAGAGTCAATAATCTAGATTACACAGTAATGATTCTAACACCCATGGAGCCTTGGTGCTGATCATGTTTTGCTCGTGGAAGAGGCTTAGTCAACGGGTCTGCTACATTGAGATCCGTATGTATCTTGCAAATCTCTATGTCTCCCACCTGGACTAGATCCCGGATGGAATTGAAGCGTCTTTTGATGTGCTTGGTTCTCTTGTGAAATCTGGATTCCTTCGCCAAGGCAATTGCACCAGTATTGTCACAGAAGATTTTCATTGGACCCGATGCACTAGGTATGACACCTAGATCGGATATGAACTCCTTCATCCAGACTCCTCCGTTTGCTGCTTCCGAAGCAGCTCTGTACTCCGCTTCACATGTAGATCCCGCCACGATGCTTTGTTTAGAACTGCACCAACTGACAGCTCCACCGTTTAATGTAAACACGTATCCGATTTGCGATTTAGAATCATCCGGATCAGTGTCAAAGCTTGCATCAACGTAACCGTTTACGATGAGCTCTTTGTCACCTCCATATACGAGAAACATATCCTTAGTCCTTTTCAGGTACTTCAGGATGTTCTTGACCGCTGTCCAGTGATCCACTCCTGGATTACTTTGGTACCTCCCTGCTAGACTTATAGCAAGGCACACATCAGGTCTGGTACACAGCATCGCATACATGATAGAGCCTATGGCTGAAGCATAGGGAACATCTTTCATTTTCTCTCTATCTTTTGCAGTGGTCGGGCATTGAGTCTGACTCAATTTCACACCTTGTAGCACAGGCAAGAACCTTTCTTTGCTTGATCCATTTTGAACTTCTTCAAAATCTTGTCAAGGTATGTGCTTTGTGAAAGTCCAATTAAGCGTCTTGATCTATCTCTATAGATCTTAATGCCTAATATGTAAGAAACTTCACCGAGGTCTTTCATTGAAAAACTCTTATTCAGGTATCCCTTTATGCTATCCAGAAATTCTATATCATTTCCAATCAGTAATATGTCATCCACATATAATATCAGAAATGCTACAGAGCTCCCACTCACTTTCTTGTAATTACAGGCTTCTCTGAAAGTCTGTATAAAACCAAATGCTTTGATCACACTATCAAAGCATTTATTCCAACTCCGAGAGGCTTGCACCAGTCCATAGATGGATCGCTGGAGCTTGCACACTTTGTTAGCTCCCTTTGGATCGACAAAACCTTCTGGTTGCATCTATACAACTCTTCTTCCAGAAACCCATTCAGGAATGCAGTTTTGACATCCATCTGCCAAATTTCATAATCATAAAATGCGGCAATTGCTAACATGATTCAGACAGACTTAAGCATCGCTACGGGTGAGAAGGTCTCATCGTAGTCAATCCGTTGAACTTGCCGAAACCCTTTTGCGACAAGTTGAGCTTTGTAGACAGTAATATTACCGTCAGCGTTAGTCTTCTTCTTGAAGATCCATTTATTCTCAATCGCTTGCCGATCATCGGGCAAGTCAACCAAAGTCCACACTTTGTTCTCATACATGGATCCCATCTTAGATTTCATGGCTTTAAGCCATTTTGCGGAATCTGGGCTCACCATCGCTTCTTCATAGTTCGTAGGTTCATCATGATCTAGTAGCATGACTTCTAGAACAGGATTACCGTACCACTCTGGTGCGGATCTCACTCTGGTTGATCTATGTGGTTCAGTAGTATCTTGTTTTGAAGTTTCATGATCATTATCATTAGCTTCCTCACTTATTGGTGTAGGTGTCACAGAAACAGGTTTCTGTGATGCATTACTCTCCAACAAGGGAGCAGGTACAGTTACCTCGTCAAGTTCTACTTTCCTCCAACTCACTTCTTTCGAGAGAAACTCCTTCTCCAGAAAGTTTCTGAACTTAGCAACAAAAGTCTTGCCTTAGGATCTGTGATAGAAGGTGTATCCAATAGTCTCCTTTGGATATCCTATGAAGACACATTTCTCCGATTTGGGTTCGAGCTTATCAGGTTGAAGCTTTTTTACATAAGCATCGCAGCCCCAAACTTTCAGAAATGACAACTTTGGTTTCTTGCCAAGCCATAGTTCATAAGGCGTCGTCTCAACGGATTTTGATGGTGCCCTATTTAACGTGAATGCGGCCGTCTCTAAAGCATAACCCCAAAACGATAGCGGTAAATCAGTAAGAGACATCATAGATCGTACCATATCTAGTAAAGTATGATTACGACGTTCGGACACACCATTACGCTGTGGTGTTCCGGGTGGCGTGAGTTGCGAAACTATTCCGCATTGTTTCAAATGTACACCAAACTCGTAACTCAAATATTCTCCTCCACGATCAGATCGTAGAAACTTTATTTTCTTGTTACGATGATTTTCAACTTCACTCTGAAATTCTTTGAACTTTTCCAATGTTTCAGACTTGTGTTTCATTAAGTAGATATACCCATATCTGCTTAAGTCATTTGTGAAGGTAAGAAAATAACGATATCCGCCACGAGCCTCAATATTCATCGGACCACATACATCTGTATGTATGATTTCCAACAAATCTGTTGCTCTCTCCATAGTACCGGAGAACGGCGTTTTAGTCATCTTGCCCATAAGGCACGGTTCGCAAGTACCAAGTGATTCATAATCAAGTGGTTCCAAAATTCCATCAGTATGGAGTTTCTTCATGCGCTTTACACCGATATGACCTAAACGGCAGTGCCACAAATAAGTTGCACTATCATTATCAACTCTGCATCTTTTGGCTTCAACATTATGAATTTGTCTGTCACTACTAT
This sequence comes from Triticum dicoccoides, assembly GCF_002162155.2. NCBI lineage: Eukaryota > Viridiplantae > Streptophyta > Magnoliopsida > Poales > Poaceae > Triticum > Triticum dicoccoides. The sequence continues at coordinate 78,806,777 of NC_041392.1, forward strand.
CGAGATTCAATAAGAATAGACCATTCTTCAAGGGTGCATGGCCATAAAAGATATTACTCATATAAATAGAACAACCATTATTCTCTGATTTAAATGAATAACCATCTCGCATCAAACAAGATCCGGATATAATGTTCATGCTTAACGTTGGCACCAAATAACAATTATTTAGGTCTAATATTAATCCCGAAGGTAGATGTAGAGGTAGTGTGCCGACCGCGATCACATCGACTTTGGAACCATTTCCCACGCGCATCGTCACCTCGTCCTTAGCCAATCTTCGCTTAATCTGTAGTCCCTGTTTCGAGTTGCAAATATTAGCAACAGAACCAGTATCAAATACCCAGGTGCTACTGCGAGCATTAGAAAGGTACACATCAATAACATGTATATCACATATACCTTTGTTCACCTTGCCATCCTTCTTATCTGCCAAATACTTGGGGCAGTTCCGCTTCCAGTGACCAGTCTGCTTGCAGTAGAAGCACTTAGTTTCAGGCTTAGGTCCAGACTTGGATTTCTTCTCTTGAGCAGCAACTTGCTTGCTATTCTTCTTGAAGTTCCCCTTCTTCTTCCCTTTGCCCTTTTTCTTGAAACTAGTGGTCTTGTTGACCATCAACACTTGATGCTCTTTCTTGATTTCTACCTCCGCAGCTTTCAGCATCGTGAAGAGCTCGGGAATAGTCTTATTCATCCCTTGCATATTATAGTTCATCACGAAGCTCTTGTAGCTTGGTGGAAGTGATTGGAGAATTCTGTCAATGATGCTATCATCCGGAAGATTAATTCCCAGTTGAATCAAGTGATTACAATACCCAGACATCTTGAGTATATGCTCACTGACATAACTGTTCTCCTCCATCTTGCAGCTATAGAACTTATTGGAGACTTCATATCTCTCAATCCGTGCATTTGCTTGAAATATTAACTTCAACTCCTGGAACATCTCATATGCCCCATGACGTTCAAAATGTCGTTGAAGTCCCGGTTCTAAGCCATAAAGCATGGCACATTGAACTATCGAGTAGTCATCAGCTTTGCTCTGGCGGACGTTCATAACATCTGGTGTTGCTCCAGTAGCAGGCCTGGCACCCAGTGGTGCTTCCAGGATGTAATTCTTCTGTGCAGCAATGAGGATAATTCTCAAGTTATGGACCCAGTCCGTGTAATTGCTACCATCATCTTTCAACTTTGCTTTCTCAAGGAACGCATCAAAATTCAACGGAACAACAGCACGGGCCATCTATCTACAATCAAACATACATAAGCAAGATACTTATCAGGTACTAAGTTCATGATAAATTTAGGTTCAATTAATCATATTACTTAAGAACTCCCACTTAGATAGATATCCCTCTAATCCTCTAAGTGATTACGTGATCCAAATTAACTAAACCATGTCCGATCATCACGTGAGATGGAGTAGTTTCATTGGTGAACATCACTATGTTGATCATATCTACTATATGATTCACGCTCGACCTTTCGGTCTCCGTGTTCCGAGGCCATATCTGTATATGCTTGGTTCGTCAAGTATGACCTGAGTATTCCACGTGTGCAACTGTTTTGCACCCGCTGTATTTGAACGTAGAGCCTATCACCCCCGATCATCACTTGGTTTCTCAGCACGAAGAACTTTTGACACGGTGCATACTCAAGGAGAACACTTCTTGATAATTTAGTGAGAGATCATCTTATAATGCTACCGTCAATCAAAGCAAGATAAGATGCATAAAAGATAAACATCACATGCAATCAATATAAGTGATATGATATGGCCATCATCATCTTGTGCTTGTGATCTCCATCTCCAAAGCACCGTCGTGATCGCCATCGTCACCTACGCGACACCTTGATCTCCATCGTAGTATCGTTGTCATCTCGCCAATCTTATGCTTCCACGACTATCGCTACCGCTTAGTGATAAAGTAAAGCATTACAGCGTGATTGCATTGCGTACAATAAAGCGACAACCATATGGCTCCTGCCAGTTGCCGATAACTTGGTTACAAAACATGATCATCTCATACAATAAAATTTAGCATCATGTCTTGACCATATCACATCACAACATGCCCTGCAAAAACAAGTTAGACGTCCTCTACTTTGTTGTTGCAAGTTTTTACGTGGCTGCTATGGGCTTAAGCAAGAACCAATCTTACCTACGCATCAAAACCAGAACGATAGTTTGTCAAGTTGGTGTTGTTTTAACCTTCGCAAGGACCGGGCGTAGCCACACTCAGTTCAACTAAAGTTGGAGAAACTGTCACCCGCAAGGCACCTATGTGCAAAGCACGTCGGGAGAACCGGTCTCGCGTAAGCGTACGCGTAATGTCGGTCCGGGCCACTTCGTCCAACAATACCACCGAACCAAAGTATGACATGCTTGTAAGAAGTATGACTTATATCGCCCACAACTCACTTGTGTTCTACTCGTGCATATAACATCAACACATAAAACCTAGGCTCGGATGCCACTGTTGGGGAATGTAGTAATTTCAAAAAAAATTCCTACGCACACGCAAGATCATGGTGATGCATAGCAACGAGAGGGGAGGGTGTTGTCTACGTACCCTCGTAGACCGATAGCGGAAGCGTTATGACAACGCGGTTGATGTAGTCGTACGTCTTCACGGCCCGACCGATCAAGCACCGAAACTACGGCACCTCCGAGTTCTAGCACACGTTCAGCTCGATGACGATCCCCGGACTCCGATCCAGCAAAGTGTCGGGGAAGAGTTCCGTCAGCACGACGGCGTGGTGACGATCTTGATGTACTAATGTCGCAGGGCTTCGCCTAAGCACTGCTACAATATTATCGAGGACTATAGTGGAAGGGGGCACCGCACACGGCTAAGAATATGATCACGTGGATCAACTTGTGTCTCTAGGGGGTGCCCCTGCCTCCGTATATAAAGGCTCAAGGGGGGCGGCTGGCCAAGAGGAGGCGCGCCAGGAGGAGTCCTACTCCCTCCGGGAGTAGGACTCCCCCCCCCCCTTTCCTACTTGGAATAGGATTCGTGGAGGGGGGAAAGAGGAGAGAGAGGAGGAAGGGGGGCCGGCCCCCTCTCCTTGTCCTATTCGGACCAAGGGGGAGAGGCGTGCAGCCCATCTCTGGCCACCTCTCCTCTCTTCCACTAAGGCCCACTAAGGCCCATATACCTCCCGAGGGGTTCCGGTAACCTCCCGGTACTCTGGTAAAATCCCGATTTCACCCGGAACACTTCCGATATCCAAACATAGGCTTCCAATATATCAATCTTTATGTCTCGACCATTTCGAGACTCCTCGTCATGTCCGTGATCACATCAAGGACTCCGAACTCCTTCGGTACATCAAAACTCATAAACTCATAATATAACTGTCATCGAAACCTTAAGCATGCGGACCCTACGGGTTCGAGAACAATGTAGACATGACCGAGACTCGTCTCTGGTCAATAACCGATAGCGGAACCTAGATGCTCATATTGGCTCCTACATATTCTACGAAGATCTTTATCGGTCAGACCGCATAACAACATACGTTGTTCCCTTTGTCATCGGTATGTTACTTGCCTGAGATTCGATCGTCGGTATCCAATACCTAGTTCAATCTCGTTACCGGCAAGTCTCTTTACTCGTTCCGTAATACATCATCCCGCAACTAACTCATTAGTTGCAATGCTTGCAAGGCTTAAGTGATGTGCATTACCGAGAGGGCCCAGAGATACCTCTCCGATGATCGGAGTGACAAATCCTAATCTCGAAATACACCAACCCAACATGTACCTTTGGAGACACCTGTAGAGCACCTTTATAATCACCCAGTTATGTTGTGACGTTTGGTAGCACACAAAGTGTTCCTCCGGCACACGGGAGTTGCATAATCTCATAGTCATAGGAACATGTATAAGTCATGAAGAAAGCAATAGCAACATACTAAACGATCGGGTGCTAAGCTAATGAAATGGGTCATGTCAATCAGATCATTCAACTAATAATGTGATCCCGTTAATAAAATGACAACTCTTTGTCCATGGTTAGGAAACATAACCATCTTTGATTAACGAGCTAGTCAAGTAGAGGCATACTAGTGACACTCTGTTTGTCTATGTATTCACACATGTATTATGTTTCCGGTTAATACAATTCTAGCATGAATAATAAACTTTTATCATGATATAAGGAAATAAATAATAACTTTATTATTGCCTCTAGGGCATATTTCCTTCAGTCTCCCACTTGCACTAGAGTCAATAATCTAGATTACACAGTAATGATTCTAACACCCATGGAGCCTTGGTGCTGATCATGTTTTGCTCGTGGAAGAGGCTTTGTCAACGGGTCTGCTACATTCAGATCCGTATGTATCTTGCAAATCTCTATGTCTCCCACCTGGACTAGATCCCGAATGGAATTGAAGCGTCTTTTGATGTGCTTGGTTCTCTTGTAAAATCTGGACACCAGGGACAATAGTGGCAGGTCGCGTCACAACAAGCAGAAGCGCCGCATTAACAGCGACAATGCTGATGATACGGCAGTGAATGCCGGATTCAGAGGCTCTAAATCCGGTCAGCGGAAAAAGCCATTCAAAAGGAATCCTAGGGGCCTGTCCAGTTTGGACCGGATACTCGACCGCTCGTGCCAGATACATGGCACCCCCGAAAAGCCAGCCAATCACACCAGCAGGGATTGTTGGGTGTTCAAGCAGGCAGGCAAGTTCAACGCTGAAAATGAAGACAAGGGGCTGCATAGCGATGATGACGAGGAGCCCCGGCTGCCGAACAACAGTGTACAGAAGGGTTTTCCCCCACAAGTGCGGACGGTGAACATGATATACGCAACCCACGTCCCCAAAAGGGAGCGGAAGCGCGCGTTAAGGGACGTATATGCGGTAGAGCCAGTCGCCCCAAAGTTCAACCCATGGTCCTCCTGCCCGATCACCTTTGATCGAAGGGACCATCCCACTAGCACCCGTCATGGCGGATTCGCCGCATTGGTTCTAGACCCAATTATTGACGGATTTCATCTCACTAGAGTCCTTATGGACGGCGGCAGCAACCTGAACCTGCTTTACCAGGATACAGTGCGGAAAATGGGCATAGATCCCTCGAGGATTAAGCCCACCAAAACGACCTTTAAAGGCGTAATACCAGGTGTAGAGGCCAACTGTACAGGCTCAGTCACACTTGAAGTGGTCTTCGGATCTCTGGATAATTTCCGAAGCGAGGAGTTAATCTTCGACATAGTCTCGTTTCGCAGTGGTTATCACGCACTGCTCGGGCGAACCGCATTCTCTAAGTTCAATGCGGTACCGCATTATGCATACCTTAAGCTCAAGATGTCAGGCCCTCGAGGAGTAATTACGGTCAATGGAAACACCGAACGCTCCCTCCGAACGGAGGAGCACACGGCGGCCCTTGCAGCAGAAGTACAAAGTAGCCTCTCCAGGCAGTTCTCTAGCACGGCCACTAAACGACCGGACATCGTCAAGCGCGCCCGGAGTAACCTACAACAAGACCGCCTGGCACGACCCGAGCAGGCGTAGCAATGCGGCCCCGACCCCAACCCTCGCAAAAAGGCGACGCCGGTACTTCGCGTACATAACTATGCTCTAGAGATACCATGGGCATAGGGGGAGGGGCACCATCACGGCACGCCCAAAACACAGCTTAAACCGTACCAGGGGTTGCCAATTTTTTTTAATTTTCTCTTACTTTCAGGACTCCATCCTTCGGAAGGCCTGTTCAGCAGTTCAATTGCCGCACAAACGATGCAAGAACCAGGGAAGCAGACAAGCCACGCCGCATTACGGAACTCCTAGGTGGTCTTTATCACGAGCAGTATACCCGTTCCGCATACTATTCCGCAGCTTGCCCCTGGAACGGACATGTTAACTAGTCCAACCTTCCACTTATCGCATTACTTGTATCGTTCTGCCTAGATCGCACCCCTTTTTAATAAACAATGCATAGCTTTTGTCTATTTTTGCATTACCTTTTTTTCTTTATATATGTTCCTTAACGACATGTTGCACCCGTACACGTTGGTACGGTCAAAATACGCCAGGGGCTTTAGTACCCCTCAATATGGTGTGAGAAGTCCGAACACTTTAACAAGTGCGGCACCCCGAACTTATAGCATTATATGCATCGGCTCCGAATCATGTCTTGGGTCAATAGTTGGGTTTGCTCGGCTCCTATGTTTTGGTGCCTTACGTTCCGCTATATCGGCTAAGGTAGCACTAGGAGAACCACTGCGATTGTGCCCCAGTTGAGCTGGGTCGAGCACCTCAGTGGAGAAAGCTAAAACTGACTGTCATGATGAGGCGAGAGTTGGTCGCTGTTCGAGAGGTTTTTTCGAGTCCCTAAAGACTTATGCCGCTTTGGGCGAGGAACCGGTTTTGTCCGGCCAAGGCGTGGATAGCACCCCGAACTCGGTCTTCCGAATACCAGGGGCTTCGCCGAAATTTAAAATTATAGAATTCTATGGCTAAGTGAGAGTGTTCACGCATTATAGTCCGATTGCCTTGTTCGTTGGGCTAGGCGCCTCCCTCGATGGACCTAAACATGGGAAAAAGAGCGCTCAGGTTTTTCCCCGAACACCCCAGCACTAGCGGCACGGGGGCAGAAGCCGACGACTTGCCATCTCTCAGAATTGATAAACAGCCGCACAGAAGGTAATATTTTAAATTCACACAGCATTGCTTAGCGCATATGAACAAGTTTTTAGCGCACAGGACAAAACGAGTGAGTTTTTACTCAAAAATTACATCTCTGGAACATTCATCCGCCACAAGGCATGCACCCTTCAGAACATCCTTATAATAATTTTCGGGCTTGCGATGCTCTTTCCCCGCCGGTGGCCCGTCCTTCACAAGCTTCTCAGCATCCAGCTTGCTCCAATGCACCTTAGCACGGGCAAGGGCCCTACGGGCACCTTCAATGCAGACGGAGCGCTTGATGACTTCGAGCCTTGGACAGGCCTCCACTAGCCGCCGCACCAGCCCGAAATAGCTCCCAGGCTGAGCCTCTCCAGGCCATAGCCGAACTATGAGGCCCTTCATGGCCTGTTCGGCCGCCTTGTGGAGCTCGACCAGTTGCTTCAGCTGGTCGCTCAGAGGCACGGGGTGTCCGGCCTCAGCGTACTGAGACCAGAACACCTTCTCCGTCGAGCTGCCCTCCTCGGCTCGATATATAGAATGCGGCGGCATCGGACACACTCCGGGGAAGGTCTGCGAACGCTCCTGGAGAGCTCCGGATTCGGGTAAGTAACAAGTAACTCACGTTTATGTGTTTGCTTTGCATAAAGAATGCCTTACCCGCCGCTATCTTCTTCACCTCATCCAACTCCTGGAGGGTCTTCTGGGATTCGCCCTTGGCAGACTTGGCATTTTCAATAGCCACCACGAGCTCGGACGCTCGCGTCTTTGAGTCAAGCTCCAAACTCTCATGTTTTTCCATGAGAGCCTGGAGCTCTTGCCGCACCTTGCCAACCTCGGCCTCACACTTCTCCCGCTCGGTGCGCTCCGTGGCCGCCCTCTTCTAGGCCTCGTCCAGCGCTTGCTTAAGGGTGGCCCTACAATGGCCACGACAGTCCTGTCATTTTTTGCAATTGCAC
>NC_041392.1:78814814-78830553 GCF_002162155.2 Triticum dicoccoides
AAACAAAGATTCCTTACCTTCATTGTCCTTGAGCTGCTTCTTGGCACGCCCGAGCTCTTGCTTGGACCGCTCGAGGTTCTGCTTTAGTGTGTCCACTTTTGGAGTCAGTGCGGCGGACGCAAGCACAGAAGCCTGCATACGCATATTGACTCCTTTCTGTTAGACTCCTGTGAATTTTATTTGATCCTCTATTCGGCTTTTCTTCTCGAACGCCAAACAGAGCATCAGGAGCTACTGTCTATGCGGTAATATTATTTACACATTCTTTACTTACCTCAAAGCCTGTTAAAAGGCTAGTACAAGCTTCAGTCAGTCCGCTCTTGGCGGACTGAATCTTCTGGATCACCGCACTCATAATAGTGCGGTGCCCCTTGTCGATGGAGGCGCCTCCGGTTGGATGGAGGTCACCGGCACGGCGGGCTTGCTCCTCTTGGAAGGAGGTCGCCCGCCGGACTCTGGAACCTTTGAAGGTTCCGGAGCGGTGTCCGGCCTAGGGCCGGACTTGGAGCCCTGGGGGTTTCATCCCCTTTACTCCTGGAGTCCGGGAGGTCGCCTTGCGGCTTGGAACCTGTTGGGACAACACTTCGGTGTCGTCCGTAGGGCGGGAGGAGGAGGCCGTCGGAAGTGAGTTCACATCCGACGAGTCCAGTGAGCCGCTCGACAACGCGTCGAGACGGTCTTTGGGTGGGCTGCATCAACATATTCGACGTAAGGGAAAGCTGTGCAGTAAACGAATACTATGAATTACTCTGGTATCCGGATACTTACGATTTGGCTAGGGGCTTGGCCCTGGGCGCCCACTCCTCTCCGCCATCGTTGGCGTCGGTGGAATAGTCCGGAGGAAGGGTTTTCCCCTTCTTGGACCCTTCGGCCTCCCCAGTTGGGGCGGCCTTCCTTTTCTTCCCTTCCCCCGCTGGAGGGGGAGGGGTCTCTTCTTCCTCCTCCTCGTCTTCATGGGAGGAGTGCGTCTTAGATTCGTCGGATGATGAATCCGACACCTCCGGGCGGCGGGCACTCTTTCGAGTCCCCGTGGCCTTCTTCTTGACCTTCTTCTCCGGCACCACATAGGGTGCCGGAACCAGCAGCTTCGCCAATTGAGCGTCCGCTGGGCCTTCGGGCAAAGGAGCCGGACAGCTGATCTGTCCGGACGTCACCTGCCAATCCTGTCAAAGGAAAGGGAGCTTAGATCCCACATGGAGTCAAACTATGAAAAACTGATACCCTGTAAAAGGGAAAAACAACTTACCGCAAGAGCGTGACGCTGCACACTGACTCCGCAATCCTCAGTAGCGGATGCGGGAGCCACGGCGCCCTTGAAAAGCACCTTCCAGGCATCTTCATACGTCGTGTCGAAGAGCCTGCTCAAAGTTTGGTGCCGCGCCGGGTCGAACTCCAATAGGTTGAAAGCCCGTTGTTGCCACGGGAGGATCAAGCGGATGAGCATAACCTGGACTACGTTGACAAGTTTGAGCTTCTTGTCTGCCAGGGTTTTGACGCATGTTTGGAGTCCGGTCAGCTCTCCTTTTTTACCCCACGACAGGCCCGTCTCTTTCTAGGACGTGAGCCGTGTTGGGGGTCAGGACCAGAACTCGGGGGTTGCGACCCACTTATGGTCGCGCGGCTCGGTGATGTAAAACCACCCCGATTGCCACCCCTTCAGGGTCTCCAAAAAGGAGCCTTCGATCCATAGGACGTTGGCCATCTTGCCCACCATGGCGCCTCCGCACTCCGCCTGGTTGCCGCGCACCACCTTCGGCTTGACATTGAAAATCTTGAGCCATAGGCCGAAATGGGGGCGGATGCGGAGGAAAGCCTCGCATACGACGATAAACGCCGAGATGTTGAGGACAAAATTTAGGGCCAGATCATGGAAATCCATGCCGTAGTAGAACATGAGCCCCTGGACAAATGGATGGAGAGGGAAACCCAGTCCGCGGAGGAAATGGGGGAAGAACACCATCCTCTCATGGGCCTAGGGGTGGGGATGAGCTGCCCCTCTTCGGGAAGCCGGTGCGCAATGTCGTTAGACAGGTATCCGGACATGGCTGGAGAAGGTTGATGTGGGGAGTGCGGACTTGGGAGCTGGAGCTCGAGTGCGCAAGAATGGATAGGCAAAGGAGGAAGAAGGCGTAGGTGAAAAGGTGGATCCTTATCCCCTTATATGGGTGGATGCGACTACGCGTCCCCACCAGCCTGGTAAAACTCGCTTATCTCCCAAGCGCCATAATCAATGGCGCGGTTGGGTTACCCACGCCCGTATTGATGAGAATCCCGGAATGAGGGGACACGATCTCTGCTTTAACAAGACATGTCAAGGAAACCGTCTCGCATAACGCGCTGAGATGGGACAGTAAAACGGTTCGAATAAAAGCTTGGCCGTGGTGTGATGCCACACTACAGACTACGTCAGCAGATTAGATTTGTGTAAATATTATTCTCTCTATGGCAATATGTGGAAACTTATTTTGCAGAGCCGGACACTGTCTTTGTGTTCAAAATCTTTTATGAGGTACTTGGAGGAGGAACCCGCCTTGCAATGCCGAAGACAATATGCGCGCCGGACTCGTCGTCATTGAAGCCTGGTTCAGGGGCTACTGAGGGAGTCCTGGATTAGGGGGTGTTTGGATAGCCGGACTATACCTTCAGCCGGACTCCTGGACTATGAAGATACAAGATTGAAGACTCCGTCCCGTGTCCGGAAGGGACTTTCCTTGGCGTGGAAGGCAAGCTTGGCGATACGGATATGAAGATCTCCTACCATTGTAACCGACTCTATGTAACCCTAACCCTATCCGGTGCCTATATAAACCGGAGGGTTTTAGTCCGTAGGGCAACATATACATCAACAATCATACCATAGGCTACCTTCTAGGGTTTAGCCTCCTCGATCTCGTGGTAGATCTACTCTTGTACTACCCATATCATCAATATTAATCAAGCAGGACGTAGGGTTTTACCTCCATCGAGAGGGCCCGAACCTGGGTAAAACTACGTGTCCCTTGCCTCCTGTTACCATCCAGCCTAGACGCACAGTTCGGGACCCCCTACCCGAGATCCGTCGGTTTTGACACCGATAGTGAGCCTTCGATGCTTCCTGGTGTGGCTTTAGTTAAGTTCAGCCCCTGCACCCATGGATCTGATCACACTTTTTTGGCTTAGATTTTTTCTCATTTGCATCTCCTGTTTCTCTTTTGTATTCTTCTTCTTTCTTTTGTTGTTCCATTGGAATTTTCGTTGGGGTATTTTGGCTGGTTGTTGAGAGTTTGTTCCTTGTATTTTATCTGCCCACTTTATTATTTCTTACCCTTCTTTGATTTTTCTTTGGATGATCTGGCTCTCATCCTCTTTTGTGGTATTAGTGGTTGTTTTTTATATTCAAAGGGTTGTGCATCTTTGTAGTAGGATTATCAGCCCCAGTGACAATTGCGAAAAATATATCATTCAAAGCTTGGTGTTCTTCGCTGTTATTGTTCCTAATTTGAACGGGACTTATGTATACCTAGGAAGTTTTAGTAGATTTACCTTCAAATGATCTATCATGTGAAATAAATTGGATATTAGTAAATCTGTTACTAAGACAAAGACATTGTGTTGTTTTTCATAAATTTTCTGAACTATCTTGGAGGAAGCTCAGTCATTGACACTCCAGCATGAGCCGAGGGCTCAGACCGTCTCGCCGCTGGTGGAACTGATCTTCTTACATTTAGTGCTCTTGAACAGCGGCTGATTGATTTCCTGTACTATAAATACAAATATATGTGATACACTACTTTCCTGGACTGCAACGTCAAGGCACTGGTTACTATGGTGCTTGTCTTGGTCATCCACAAGCACTAGATACAGAACACAAGAGTCAAGACTTGCAAGTTTGCCCTATGCTCACACCCACAATATGTTTGTTGAAATACTCTAGAGATAGCTGCAACAAGGATGTAGGACTATGCATTAATTGCAGTTTCCGAATAACAAACAGGATTGCCAAAAAAATATTTTGAGGCTTCATTGCTCCAAAATCAGGAAATTCGTTCACCGCACAAACATGGTGTCTCAGTCATCGGCTGCCGATGTCATCAAGATTTCTTCATATCTCTGTGGCATGTTTTTCATCGTGCTCTCCTGTTTTTTATTGCATCTGATTCATGTTTGTTATCCTTCCTTGCTTTTCCTTGTACAGGAAACAACCAAATAGATGTTGTCAAAGCAGCTTGATTCATCTTTGTTCTCCTTCCTTGCTTTGCCTTGTAGATGAGACAACCAAATAGATGTTGTCATAGCTAGGAGAGGAGGAGGTGTCTGCGTTGCTGCAGCATTAGGAAGAGCATCATGGCTTCGAAGGTCACACCCTGACGGTGCCTGCCCTGCCACACGATCCACGCATGCTGGTATGTCGGCCGCGTACAGATAGCTGAGCTGCGCTCTCCCTTCCAAAGGGACGACAGTTCCTCTTTCTGAATCAGATGAATATAGATATTGGATATTTACTAAAAAGGGATACTAGATATTTTGGATTAAAAAATTAATTATCTGACCAACTTCTTGTACTTGCAATTTACAACTCTAAGTCAATGTGGAGGAGGAAACTGACCTGAAACATCCTATTTCCTTAAGGTACAAATGGTTCCCTCCTGTGGATGACAAGGATGAAGATCGCTATCGTCACGGCCAAGGGCCTTGCCTTTCTCCATGACGCCAACCTGCCGGTGATCTACAAGGCCTCCAACATCTTGCTCTACTCGGTAACTCACACATAACTTCAGACTTTCTGCTAAGAAAAGTAGCAGTTTTGAAATGTCTCACATTTTGGAACTGCAGTGATGGTTACTGAAAAATGGGGTCGAATAGTACTTCACACCTCTTATGCTGAAATTACAACACAAATGAAAAATAATTTGATCATGAATCTTAATTTCAAATCTCTATCTTTTGACCAGTTGAACCATCCAAGATGCCATGCTTCTGAACTTAGCTAGCCCGGCGCGTTTAACTGTAGCTCTGACCTGACTGGAACTCTGAATATTCTTGGATGAATGCCAAACCCGAGAAATCTTATATTGTCATAGCGCCTCACCATCCAATTTATCAAGATACATTTTGCCGTCATGGTCACATAATTGTCCAGTGAGATAAACCTTCATGTGTCTTTGTCTATCTATATTTGAGAATGAATCCACTTCCTAAACAAGAGTGCTTTGAAGTATTTTACTCTAGCAGCTATCTGTAAGCCAAAGTGAATTTCCAATGGACAAGGATCTAATTTATTTCCATCCTTCCTCCGTGTTGTGGGCTGCAGGGTCAGTTTGAGCCTCCTTGAGCTCGACGTGATCGGGGGCCAGTGCTCTACACGCTTGCCGACGTGGTGGCCGTCGAGGTGGTGGTCGTCATGGTCGACTTGACGGCAAGGATAGCAGGAGGAACAGATGTGAAAAAGCGATGGTCGTCGAGGTCGGCTTTACCTGCTAAGTGCATCTACTTTTCGCCAGTGCTAACCATTGTTTTGAAGCACCTTTCTTCTTTGTAATCATTCATTTAGGCTGTAAAACTGCTGCTTCTCTGTTCATACTCCTTCCTTTTCTTTTTAGTCTACATATAAGATTTGGTCAAAGTCAAACTTTGTAAACTTTGACTAACTTTGTAGGAAAAGATATCAACATTCACACTATGAAATCAATATTATTAGATGCATATCCATATGTACCATGCTCCTGTGATCATGTCTTTGCTCACCTGATGTATTTTATGAATATGCACTGCCAGCAATGCATTTTTACTGTTGTAGCATTTTTTATAAGATGGTACTGTCACTTCTACTGGATTGCTCTACTTTCTAGAGATCAATAAGTTATATAAGTTCAGCAATAGTTACATGCACACGTGCTGCCCACAGAACAAAAAACAATTCAAAAGAACACCGCACAGTGACGCCTCAACAAGCATTAGCAAGATTGGTCGGCTCAGTCACGCAGAGGAGGCGCGCCCAGGACGCGCCCCATCCACTAGTATTTTAAATAGACGAACAACCTAAAACATACCCAGACAAGTTTTAATGGCGCGTAGAAGACCCAGGCAACGGTAGTTCTCTACCCTTCTTGTGGAAATCTTCCTTAATTTTACCAAGATCGAGACTTTTGAATATCCCTCGCTCAATGTAACACACCATCAAGTCATTAAGTCAGCCATCGGACATCTTGCTGCGCAACTCAGTCTTGATGATTTTCATTGCTGAAAAAGCCCTTTCAACTGTTGCCGTCGCTACCTGTAGTAGCAATGCCAACTCAATGAGGCGATAAACCATGGGAAACATGATGTGCCTTTCAAGTTCAACCATCTTTTTAGCTAGGCTTGCAATATCATGACATTCTCTAAAATCTTCAATTCTTCTCATATGAATAATGAATAGCTCAAGGTGATCTTGTATATGCTCACGGTCATAACTAGAAAAATCCTCATAATAAATCTCTGTGAGTCGAGCAAGTTTACTAATACTGAACCTAGAAAAGGAGTCTCTTGGGTCAAGACAAGAGAAGTTCTGGAGGAGCTCCGAAGATACCTCATTAAAACGATGATCAAACTCCATGATGATGGAGTCTATAGCAACATAGAAGGTGTCCACACGGAAAAAATGATCAGCAGTTACATTGTTTCTTCCACCTTTTCTTGATTTCCCCCATTTTGTGAAGGTGTCATCCATACTTGGTATTGGAATTTCATCTTTGGTGCAGAATGCTTTGACATCTTCCAAGAGTAGCTCCCAACCATCATTTCTCCAATTGATCAAACGTGTTCTCACATCCGTAACCAATGACATAGCCTGAAATGATACAGTTGTGAGTTTAGATGCAACTCTACTTACATGAACAGAACATATCAAGCAAACTAGATACATATCAAGCTCCATCTGTCTATCACATACCTGAACAACATTTTGATCCTTCTTTTGCAATAGAAGAGATAGATCATTTTTCATATGAAGGATTTTTAACATCATCTTTAGGATGAACACAAAGCTGAAAGTCTCCATTTGATGAACCAAACCTCCTGCCCTACATGGAACACGCACATCCTCCTCAACAATGCCCAAAACTTCTATCACTGCATCCCACATTGATTCAATGCGAGATAAAGTTGTGTAATGAGAGCCCCAACGTGTATCTCCAGGTCTGACCAATGAGGTTGCTTGATTTTTCCCTCTTCCCGTGGGCATCTCACCCCTCTCAATCTTATCCAAAAGAATCTGCTTTTGCTTATAAAGCAATTTATCCTTCCTCCTGCAAGATGAACCACTGACATTGACAATCATGGTCACATACTCAAAAAAATCCTCAACACCCTTGCAACATCTCGAAACAGCAACAACTACCAATTGTAGTTGGTGGGCAAAGCAGTGAATATAGAAAGCATAAGGATTCTCATCACGGATTAACTTTTGAAGGCCGTTGAATTCTCCTCTCATATTAGATGCACCATCATACCCTTGCCCTCGCAGTTTTGCAACAAGCAAACCATGTGTACCAAAAACCTCCAACAGAGCCTTCTTCAAAGATGCTGATGTTGTGTCTGGGACATGCTTGATACCCAAAAATCTTTCAATGGTCTCTCATTTTTTGCTCAAAAACCTACAGGGAAAACTTACAATGAGTTCACCCACTCTACTACTCTAGATTGAACAAAACTAAATGAATGCAGAAGTAATTAAAATACTAAAACATGTACCTGACAACCACAGCCATTTGCTCTTTCACTGAAATATCACGGCACTCATCAATAAGAACAGTGAAAAGGCAACCATCCATCTCTTCTTTGATTGCTTTGGTGACCGCCATTGCACAATATTTAGCAAGTTCTTTTTGCATGGTTCCTGAAGTCATTTTGGCATTTTTAGGACATAGCTCATCAAATGAAAGTTTAACTTCCGGGCACCTTTCTTTGACCCAATCAAGTAACTCTAAAAAATTCCCCTTGTTCAAAGAGGAACTGGATTCATCATGCCCACGGAATGGTTCACCTTGCAATGCTAGATAACTTACAATGCCCAAAGATGTATCCACACGAGTTTCATACTTGACTAGTGACTCTTTGTTGTAAGTTGTTACTTTAGTTTTCAAACTTGCCCTTTGATCTTTGAAATCTTCATGTGCTGTCTTTGACATATTGTGGATGCTAGTTGCCCCACCAACATGCTTACTGAATGTCGTGACTGCATTTTCTAATTGTCATACCCCAATTTGGAGAAAACCTCATAACCAAATTTATCATCCATTCGGTCATGTTTAAAAAGAAAACAATAGTGACAGTAAGCTTTTTTCTTGGAAACACTATATTCCAACCATTCAAAATCCTTATACCATGCTGCTCGAAAGCATCTTTCACCTTTATTTGATGGAAAACTGGGACACATTAGTTGAGTTGGACCCATCTCTATGTAAGCAAATCTAACATCATCTCTAATATTGGGGCTAAATCTATCAAGTGGAATGCGAAGTCCTGGATCATCCTTTATGTAATCCACTGAAAAAACGGTTATACCTTCATCTCCTAGAACCTCAACATTCTCCTGAACTATGGCTTCCATGGAATCTGGAATCTCTTCTTCCACTTGTTGAGAGGGCAAAGAATTTGCATTCTCTGTTTCCACGGTATTTGCTTGATTTTGATGAACAGATTGGCCCGGAGCATTACCACTTTCCCGGGTACTTGGATTGGAGTTGGAGCTGCTGCGACTGCCACCAAGTACCTCATAGTATCTCTTCAAATCTGCAATTCATCACATAAAATCTGTAATTAATCACTGCATTCTATCCTCTTGGACCTTCCTGCCCTAAAATTCAGAGAATACCTATGCCCTTCTTCTTTGCCATTCCTTTCCCCTTCCTGTCCATCTTCTCTTTCTGGCGGCCGGGAACAGCGCGCCCTCCTGCTGACCGTCGACCTGGAAGAGGCCCCCGCCCCCACGCGCGCTCGAAGCTCCTGCTGCCCGCCTGGAAGAGGCCGCCGCCCTCACGCGCGCTCGAAGCTCCTGCTGGCCGCCGCGGTGCCGCCCTCGCGCTCGTTGCTGCTGGCCGTCGCCCCCTCTCGGCCTCGCCTAAGCTGCTACTTGCTGCCGCCCCGGCACGCCGCTAGGGTTGTCTTTTCTCCCATGGACGAGTGGATGGAGCGAGGCGAGGGCGTGGCGGCTTGGACGAGACGAGACCGTGGGACGGATCGAGCGAGGCTACGAGGCTATGTGTGCATGTGTGGGCTGGTGAGGTTGGTTTGGGCCGGACTGATAAGGTGTCCACGATAAATCACAACCCAACAAAACGTTTGACGATTATTCTAGCGATCAGACAAATCAGATCGATGTGTATACATATACCTAGTAAAAAATTACGAAATATCAAGGTAGGGTGAGCGCCCCACCTCGCCCTACCGCGTCCTCCGCCTATAAGTGAATACATAGACAAACATAGTGTCACTAGTATGCCTCTACTTGACTAGCTCATTGATCAAAGATGGTTAAGTTTCCTAGCCATAGACATGAGTTGTTATTTGATCAACAAGATCACATCATTAGGAGAATGATGTGATTGACTTGACCCATTTCGTTAGCTTAGCACTTGATCGTTTAAGTTTACTACTATTGCTTTCTTCATGACTTATACATGTTCCTATGACTATGAGATTATGCAACTCCCGAATACCGGAGGAACACTTTGTGTGCTCCCAAATGTCACAACATAACTGCGTGATTATAAAGGTGCTCTACAGGTGTCTCCGATGGTGTTCGTGGAGTTGGCATAGATCAAGAATAGGATTTGTCACTCTGATTGTCGGAGAGGGATCTCTGGGCCCTCTCGGTAATACACATCACTATAAGCCTTGCAAGCAATGTGACTAATGAGTTAGTTGCGGGATGTTGCATTACGGAACAAATAAAGAGACTTCTCGGTAACAAGATTAAACTAGGTATTGAGATACCGACGATCGAATCTCGGGCAAGTAACATACCAATGACAAAGGGAACAACGTATGTTGTTATGTGGTTTAACCGATAAAAATCTTCATAAAATACGTAGGAACCAATATGAGAATCCAGGTTCCGCTATTGGTTATTGACCGGAGACGTGTCTCGGTCATGTCTACATAGTTCTCGAACCCGTAGGGTCCGCACGATTAAAGGTCTATGACGATCGGTATTATGAGTTTTTGTGTTTTGATGTACCGAAGGTAGTTCGGAGTCCCGGATATGATCACTGACATGACGAGGAGTCTCAAAATGGTCGAGACATAAAGATCGAGATATTGGAAGGTTATATTCGGACACCGGATGAGTTCCGGGGGTTATCGGATAAATACCGGAGAACCGGGAGGTTACCGGAACCTCCCGGGGGGTTATTGGGCCTTATGGGCCGAAGTGGAGGAAGAGGAGAGGCGTCTAGCTAGGGGCGCGCGGCCCCCCTAGCCCAAACCGAATTGGACTAGGGACCCCCCCCCCTTTCCTTCTTCTTCTCCTCCCCTTCCTTCCCGTCTCCTACTAGGACTAGGAAAGAGGGGGGATCCTACTTCGAGTAGGATTGCCCCCCTTGGGCGCTGTCGTGGTTCTAAGCCTGACAGTGATGTACGGGGGTAAGTATGGAGAGGCAAGATCTTAGCTATGGAGAAGTTGTAAGCACTCAAGGTTTACGAGTTCAGGCCCTTCTCGGAGGAAGTAATAGCCCTACGTCTCGGAGCCCGGAGGCGGTCAACTGGATTATGTGAGTATGAGTTACAGAGGTGCGAACCCTTGTCTCGGAGGAGGGGGTGGCTTATATAGAGTGCGCCAGGACCCCGGCCAGCCCACGTTACGAAGGGTTCAATGTACATTAAGGCAGGGCGTTACTGATAACACTGGTAATAAAGTGCTATGATGACCATAAAAGCTACTTAATGACCGACCGTTAGCGTGCGGAGTGACCTTAGGTCTCCTGGCCGTCGAGTGGTTGGATCTTGGTCGAGTGATTGCTTCTTGGTCGAGTGTCTTCGAGTCTGTCGAGTGGAACACCTCCAAGTCGATTGAAAGGTGATTTCTTCTAGAGATGTCCTAGGGTAGGGCAGTTAGGACAGGTCCGTGACCCTACCCTAGGTACATAGCTTCATCATTAGCCCCCGAATGGATCGAGGTTTGAGTGGGGAAGGAGTTGAGGACTTCTCCGACTCGTTTTCCATGCCGTGAGCATATCTTGTTTCGGATCAACGGACCTGAGTGATGACAGCAACTTCCTTTTCAGTCGCCTTGATCCATTCTTAATTCTTCGTCGAGTGAGTTTCTTTACTTGTAGGGCTCCGAGTGACGGTGCGGAGGAGATCTTTGGTCTGACAAGTTGTTTGCTGCCCGCGGATTTCGTGGGATCCGAATTTTGGGAAGCGCGCAGGACGGGGAAGGCCGCAGTAATCGGATGGGATAGAGCGGAGCCGCCTCGATCCCCGCGCCACCTTTTTCGCCACGTATCGCTCGCGCGGTCGTTACGGGAATTGATAGAGCCATCTGGGCCTACCTGTCAGCCACTCGGAAGTGGCCTCATATAAGGCGTTGGACCGGAGTCTCCCGAACAGTGCGCCCCATTACCTCTTCTCCTCCTCACGCCTCTCCGCTGTGCTCACTCTCGGCCCAGCGCCACCGCACCACATGCGTCTCGCCGGCGACAATGGTGAAGGAGAAGACCGCGGCTCTGGAGCGGGCAAAGAAGGCGACGGCGAGGTCGAAGGGGACGGCCACGAGCCGGGGCAGATCTTCCTCACGGACTGGCCTGCCGAAGGGTTGGATCCAGGGCGACTGGATCCACTCAAGGATCTCCCAAGAAGACCTCGACGACCTGGCCGAGGGAGGGTTGATCCCCTACAACTCGGCACGGCTTCCGGGGAAGGAATCCGAGCTGCAACCCCGGGAGGGTGAGCGCGTTCTTCTTGCCACCCACGTCGACCGTGGGTTTTCCTTGCCTCCTCATCCTTTCTCACTAGTGCAAAACCGGGCAATAGCACCAGTTCGTAAGGCCCTTTAGTGCCGGTTTAGGAACCGGCACAAACGTTTCGGCACTAAAGGCCCCCCCTTTAGTACCAGTTCAGCACGAACCGGTGCTAAAGGGTAACACCAACCGGTACTAAATGGTTGTGGGTTTTTGTTTTATTTTGTATTTTTCAATTAAATTTGTGTTATCAATTTAATTTAGGATTGTTTTACGTTATAATGAGTTGTAGTCGTCATCATCATCATCATCATCGCATATTAATAAATAAATAAACTCTAGCTAGCTAAAAATCATCATAGTTGTCTAATTACCACTATTTAATCATCATAGTCATTACCGCTAGCTATCTAATCATCATCGACGCTGGCTAGCTTAAAGAGGAAACATTCACTGTGTAACAGAAGCAAAGATATCATCAAGTTCAACATAATCATCACCAACATCGAAGTTCAGGACACGGACATGAGACAAGTACTAATTAAGAGTATGAACTAGTAGCTACTGATCCTGCTGCTCCCTCTCAGGTAGAATAGCATAGAACATGTATAGCTCTCCTGATTCATCATACTGGAGCATGCAGGTGAATCTGTCTCCTAATCTTGGGTTGCGCTTCTCCTTGCTGCCCCCTAGTACTTCTCTGCGATCGTTAACAATTTTGCTCCAATCTTTCACTATTAAGCATTCTTCGCTTTCAGAAATCCTGAATGCACTCATGTGCAATGTAGGAAATCTTGGTCGTAAGCTAACCATTGACATGCGACCTTTTGTCTCGATCCATTAAGGCACAACTGTCATCGGAAGTCCCTGTTGAAGAACATCGTATAGTAATTAATATACTAAGCAATGAAAGTTTAGCTTCAAAAATAATGTATGCAAAATATGCACTAATTAAGGACAAATATTTAAAATCTTACCATCTTTCGATTATAGATGTGACCGTAGTTCAATACGATCACCATTGGTCGCACGTTTTGAGTACTAACATTTCTAAGTTTAGGAAAAAAATTGTCTTGACAGTATTAAGATCCTCAAGCCATGAAACATAATGACTTATCTCCTCGCAGTTTAGTTGAGCCCCGGGGCAGTAGTAGGTCCTGTCTACCAAGCGCCGGACATGTTTGCTTGAACCGAAATAAGCTGACAATACAAATTAGTTGTCAACTATTTTTGAATAAACTGTATCAAAGACATAAACACATATGCATGCATGGTTGAGAAAAACTCACCAAATGGTAGAACTGGAGGCGTTTGCACATCGACCCAGATGTCTATATTACCTTCAATATCATCTTCCGGACGAATATCAAAGGTGATAACCATATCAGGCTCAAATGCATAAGCCTTGCATAGTGCTTGCCAAGTTTTGCATTCAAAATGGGTGTATGTGTCTCCATTATATAATTTGACGTTCAAAGTATACCCATGCTCCGTCTTCAAGTAAACTCTCTTTACCTCCATATCATCTATAGCACTAAAATCTATCTTATCCAAGACAAAAATTCTTGCTTGACAGGGGATGCGCTAGTAGAATAGTGAAAATTTAAAATTATAAGTTGAAGCAAATGAAGCAAGTTTTGCATTCAAATAATAATTGACAAAGTGACTTACTGTATCAACTTCGAATGTCTCATCCAGCTTGATGCTGAAGCGCCTACCATCAACAAGGAAATTTTGGTCGCACAGGCCGCGCTGGTCTTCACAGTGTTCGCACATAATGAAATCTTTTTCGTCGTCAGATGACATTTCCTATGTTCATATAGGTGAAACATTAAACTAGTTATATTAATTATTGAACTAGTTCAAATCTCATATACCTAAATTTTCTTACTAAAAATAAACTAGTTATATTAATTATTCAACTAGTTCAAATCTCAGATACCTAAACTTTTCTTACTAAAAATAAACTAGTTATATTAATTATTGAACTAGTTCAAATCTCATATACCTAAATTTTCTTACTAAAAATAAACTAGTTATATTAATTATTCAACTAGTTCAAATCTCATATACCTAAATTTTCTTACTAAAAATAAACTAGTTATATTAATTATTCAACTAGTTCAAATCTCATATACCTAAATTTTCTTACTAAAAATAAACTAGTTATATTAATTATTCAACTAGTTCTAATCTCTAGTTCGACAATTTTTCTATCTAGCTAGCTAATTCATCTAACATTCGACATTAATCTAACATTCGATCATCTAATTAACTTTTCTAAAAAACAGAAAATAATTAAAAAAAAATGTGTGTGTGTATGTGTGTGTATACGTATATGTGTGTACGTATGTGTGTATGTGTGTGTATGCGTGTGTGGTATATGTGTGTGTGTGCGGCCCCGTACGCCGCCGCACCGTACGTACGAGCGGGGGCGCCGGCATACGGGGCGGGAGCGGGGGCGTATGGGGCGAGGGCGCCGGCGTTCGGGGCGGGGACGAATGGCGGCGCGCGGCATTCGGGGCGGACGGCGCGCGGCGCGGCGGCCGGGTACGCGCGAGGAGAGAGCGAGATACGTACGGACGGCGGCGCGGGACGATGACGGGACCGCGGCGCGGGACGACGACGGACGGTGGCGCGCGGCATTCGGGGCGGCGGCGGGGACGACGACGACGACGACGGGCGACGGGAAGCGACGACGGGAGCGGCGCGCGAGAGGTTGACGAAAGAAGTGGGGAGATGTAACTGAAATTTCGTAAGTGCTGTATATATAGGGTGAGCCTTTAGTACCGGTTGGAGCCACCAACCGGTACTAAAGGCCTACTTTGGCCAGGCAAAGAGGCGGGAAGAGCAGGCCTTTAGTACCGGTTGGAGCCACCAACCGGTACTAAAGGGTGGTCTTTAGTACCGGTTGGAGCCACCAACCGGTACTAAAGGCCTTGCGCTGCCACCCCAAAGTTTAGTCCCACCTCGCCCCGCGAAGGGCAGCCGCACTGGTTTATAAACCCAGCCGCGGCTACCTATTCGAACTCCTCTATATAGCAGGCTTCTGGGCCTAATTAATTAGGGCGCGCTGCCCTGTGAGTCTGCTGGCCCTTCTGGGCCTGCATTTGCACACCGTAGGTCTGGCAGGCCCACTGGCAGCGCGCCAACAAATTTTTTATATAGTTTTTTCTTTTCTGCGTTACTTATTTTCTTCTATTTATTTTTGAGTAGTTTTTTATATAGTTTTTTCTTTTCTGCATTATTTATTTTCTTCTATTTATTTTTGAGTAATTTTTTTGTATAGTTTTTTTATTTTCTGCATTATTTATTTTCTTCTATTTATTTTCTTCTGGAAATTGAATGCTGCATACTGAACAATTAGGTAAATGACCGAAAAACAACAAATGATGTCAGAACATGTTGGAAATTGATGACGTCGCTTTAAATGTTGGATACTGAACACAAAAGAAGTTCGGAGTTCAAATAAGTTTAAAAAACATTGAAGTGGCCATGTAACAGATTAGTTCTCGTCCAAAACCCTGATACTCGGAAAGAGTATGTCCAGTTTGTACACGAAGTGCGTCCAGTTTTTGCCGTGACCCTCTCTACTCTTTCGCGCATGCTATGCGGGTGATATGATGATACCATGCCAAGTTTCAACATTTTCAGGATTCAATTTGTAGTGATTTTCAATTTCACGGTCATTTAGCTCTCTAAACAATTAGGTAAATGACCGAAAAACAACAAATGATGTCAGAACATGTTGGAAATTGATGACGTCGCTTTAAATGCTGCATACTGAACACAAAAGAAGTCCGGAGTTCAAATAAGTTTAA
>NC_041392.1:78830956-78836072 GCF_002162155.2 Triticum dicoccoides
AGTGATTTTCAATTTCACGGTCATTTAGCTCTCTAAACAATTAGGTAAATGACCGAAAAACAACAAATGATGTCAGAACATGTTGGAAATTGATGACGTCGCTTTAAATGCTGGATACTGAACACAAAAGAAGTCCGGAGTTCAAATAAGCTTAAAAAACATTGAAGTGGCCATGTAACAGATGAGTTCTCGTCCGAAACCCTGATACTCGGAAAGAGTTTGTCCAGTTTGTACATGAAGTGCGTCCAATTTTTGCCGTGACCCTCTCTACTCTTTCGCGCATGCTATGCGGGTGATATGATGATACCATGCCAAGTTTCAACATTTTCAGGATTCATTTTGTAGTGATTTTCAATTTCACGGTCATTTAGCTCTCTAAACAATTAGGTAAATGATCGAAAAACAACAAATGATGTCAGAACATGTTGGAAATTGATGACATCGCTTTAAATGCTGGATACTGAACACAAAAGAAGTCCGGAGTTCAAATAAGTTATTAAAAATAAAAAAGAGGTGCAATGCTGGTTAATTTGCTTCAAGCCATTCGGAATAGTGTAGACTGCACTGCACATAGCTCAGTGCAATCTATGCTATTCCGCAAGGCTTGAAGCTAATCAACATGTAGGTGAGAATTGCAACTCTTCATCATTGTCTGTGCACTCACGGCTTATAAACCACTCATACTGTCTCTCTCTTGGCGAGGTGGGACTAAAAATAGCTTGCCATAACCTCATTAGTACCGGTTCGTGGTATGAACCGGCACTAAATGGTGATGGTGGGGCCACAGCCTGACCGCAGGCTAACACAACCTCTTTAGTACCGGTTCATGGCATGAACCGGTACTAAAGGTTCGCCACGAACCGGTACTATTGATCGCCGCCACGAACCGGCACTAATGTACACATTAGTGCCGGCTCTAATTCAAACCGGCACTAATGTGCTTCATGTTTGACCCTTTTTCTACTAGTGTCTTCCGAGGGTTTCTGAACTTCTTTGGAGCTCAACTCCACCATTTTACCCCCAACTCAATCGTTTATCTTGCCGCGTTCATTTCCTTGTGTGAGAACTTCCTGGGTTGTCGGCCTCACTGGGGTCTTTTCAAGCATATTTTCACTTGTCGCTCCCAGACAGTGAAAAAGGCTAATCCGAGTGATGAGAGGACCCAAGTGATCCAGATGTGTGGGGGTCTTGGCATCCAGACGAGGGGGAAAAGCTCCTTTCCGGACATGATTCTTCCCGAGTCAGTTCACGGATGGCAGTCGACTTGGTTCTACTGTAAAGACCAGTCGACACCGGGGCAATCGACCGGCCTTCCTCCCTTTACCATGGACCGAGTGGAAAAACCCTCCCCTTTGAAGGTGCTCCCGGAGGAGAAGGCGCACGTGAAGGTGTTGGTCAACCGAGTGGTCTGGCTTATTCGTGACGGGGTCACTGGTATGGATCTCTTGGAGGTCTTCCTTCAGCGGCGCATCCAGCCTCTCCAAGCCCGAGACCATCCGATGTGGATGTATTCGGGTCTTGAAGACTCCACTCGGATCCACCAAGAGGAGGTCGATGACGACACACTGGATAAGTGGCTGTCAAGCATTACCGGGAACAAGGACAATCCCAGAGGAGCCAGGAGAGTTCCCCCATTCGGCCAGTTGCATGCACCAGAGCAGGTCTGATTCTGAGTTTTTGCTCGTAATCTGAATTCACTCACGCAGCTGTCTGTATTGCGTCGACTGACTTTGTCCTCCCTGCTTTCTTTCAGCCCATTATTGAAATGTATTCGATGCCCAACGGGGCGCAAGAGCAAGCTCTGGAAGGCGAGGCGAGTGGTGGCGAAAGTGGCGAGTGGACTTCTGATGGTGAAGGGGATGGAGGAAGCGACGACTCAAGTGATGGGGAAGAAGTCGAGTCACCTCCTCGCATAGAGAGACAATCCAAGGTTGACCAAGATCGGCCGAGTGCCCGTGACAAGGCAACTGCTCAGGCTGGTCAGTCTTCAAAACGTCCTCGAATCTCTTCACCAACCACGACTGAGAAGGCGCCAAAGCACCTCAAAGTTGCAGAGCCGAAGACTCGGAAGGCGCTGCCGAAGATCAAGATCGATATCCCTGTCGCCTCCGCGTGAGTGTCTCTCCTTGTATTCACTCGACGCTTCGCGCTGTTTTTTTTCTTGTTTTAACTAGACGAACTTTGGAATTGTCAGCGCTGCCACTTCCGGGACCTCAGCTTACAGGGATGACGATGAGGTGATGGAGGATGCAGTCACTTCTAATCCGGGTATGACTTCTGCCATACTGTCTTTGTTCAGTCGATTCAACTGCAATGTGCACCACTGGGTGACGTGATTTTGGCAATTGAACTTTGCACAGCTCCCAACATTATTGACCTCCCTGATGATGATGAAGAGCCCGAGAGGCCTTTGACGAGGAAGAATAGGCGAGCTCCTGCAAGCGAGGCGCCACAGTCGACGCCGAGGGTGGAACCAGTCATTCAGGACACTGGTGACGTCAATCAGGGTTCTATTACCTTCGTCGAGCCTCTGTCGAGTGCCTTGCCTTCTTCGTCGGCTGCTAAGGCTCCTGTCGACCCGCCTTTAGTTTTTGCGACCCATCATGTCCCAGAGGATGAGGTGAATGCTGCTAGGGAAGCCATACGCCAGGCGGGCATTATGATGGAGAAGATGAAGACAGTGCGGGACACCAGCCAAGCTGCCTATGATGCCAGCTCGGCTCTCCAGAGCAACGTTCAAGTTAGTCGGCTATCTGAAGATCCTTTCCGAAAATCTTTGCATCTGTACATCCACTGGGTGCGTCGATTGAAGTTTTTGGACTAGTGGGGGCACGCTGAGTGCACCCACTGGGTGTAGTCCCCGAGGCTACGGTGGACTGCTGGCAGTCGACTGTAGTCTTTGTATTTTGTCGAGTAAAAACCGAACTAGTAGTTTGTTTCTTCCGCTCGATCCGGTTGAGTGGAATCGGAACCGGTGGGGGCACGCAAAGTGCACCCACTGGGTGTAGTCCCCGAGACCGCGGTCGACTGCTAGCAGTCGACTGTGGTCTGAGTTCTACTTTGTCTCTCTTTTTTTTGAACTCGACTCCGGCGGACCGGTCGACTGGAATCAGAACCGGTGAGGGCACGCAAAGTGCACCCACTGGGTGTAGTCCCCGAGACTATGGTGGACTGCAAGCAGTCGACCATAGTCTTAGTACTTAATGTCTTTGAAGTTTTTTGCTGTGGAATAATTTCTCCCCTTTGATTTCAGAAATCTTGTGATCTTGGAGCTCGCTTCGCTGATTTGGAGGGGCAGCAGATTCAACTGAAACTTGACTTGGAGCTGGCTAGGACAGAGCTGCAGAAGGTCAGAGACGGCGCCGCTGGTAAGACAAGTTTGTCGACTAGTTAGTTTTAGGCTCGAGCACCCTTCTGCTATTTCTGAATCAATCATCATTTCTTTGCAGAAAAACTGAGAGAAGCTTTGGCGAAAAAGGATCAGGATTTGGCTGCTACCCAGAAGGAGGCTGACGACAGGACCGCTCTGGCCGAATAGAAGCTGGCTTCAGTCGGCCAGTTGGAAGAAGAGAATACCAGGCTGAAGACCGCTCTGAATGACTGCAACAAGGAGTGCATGCGCTGGAAGAAGGCGAATCTCGTTCAAGGCGAGAAAATGGAAGGCATTGCTCGCAGGAGGGGTGACCTGGAGAGCTATCTGAGGAGTCTTGCCAAGAAGTTGTACATCAAGCTTGAAGGTGCACATTCTGTTCCGACTAACTTTTTTATGTCGACTCAGTGTATGAAAATTGACTTATCCTTGGATCGTGAATGCAGAGTTTTGCCACAACTTTAAAGAGGAGACTGGGCGGATCGAACCAGATTTGGAACCAATCAACTCTCCTGTGAAAGATGAAACTGCCATGAATCTGCTCCGACTAGAATCTCGCATCGACGGTGCCGTGGATTACCTGGCTCGACTGATGGTCGCCATGTCACGGATCGACCCGGCACTTTGGCCAGAGGCTATGCTCCAAAACAATCTTGAGTCTCTGATGACTCGACTTAACGGAATCCCTGATCGAGTGAAGGAGTGGAAGAAGTCTTCTGCTTGGTCTGGCGCTGATGTGGCTCTGTCCTTGGTTCGTGTCCACTACAAGGAGGTGCGACAAGACAAGCTGGCCGCAATCAAGGTCACCAACACCCAGAAGCACGACTTCCAAACTTTCATGGAGACTTTCATAGCTACCGCCACTCGGATTGCCGATGGCGTCGACCTGGATGAGTTCGTCGAGCCTGCCAGCCCTCCTCCCGCGGAGTGAACAAACTCTTATGTCCCACCTTAAATTTTCCTCGGAATGCCGAGTGGTTTTTGTAACCGTTAAACTTTTTCGGGATGCATGCCCGAGTACTTCGATCTGTGATCCGGAACTTTTAGAATTTATTTGGACTTGGTTTACTGTTGAATATCTTTATGAATCTCCTGCCGAGTGAACCCATTCTTCATTCGAGATAACTTTCTGTATTCACAGCGCAGCCCCGAAGGAGAGGGAAGCAGTCGACCCATGTCTTGTATTTGTGGCGAAGCTCTCCAGGAGAAGGTGGCGGTCGACCCGCACCCTGTTACTACAGAGTGGGATGGAGCGCACATTGTATTTGTGGCGAAGCTCTCCAGGAGAAGGTGGCGGTCGACCCACACCCTATTATTGCAGAGCGGGACAGAGCGCACGTTGTATTTGTGGCGAAACTCTCCAGGAGTAGGTGGCAGTCGACCTGCCCCTCGTTGTCCTTGAGGACTGAGATGTGTTTCGTACTTAGGCGAGTACTGGACTGCAGCTAAGCCCCCGAGTGGGAGGATTGCTCTCCACTCGGTAGGATTTTTTCAAACTTAGGCGAGTGCCAGACTGCAGCTAAGTCTTCTAGTGAGAGAACTTAGGCGAGTACTGGACTGCAGCTAAGCCCCCGAGTGGGAGGGTTTCTCTCCACTCGGTAGGATTTTTCAAACTTAGGCGAGTGCCTGACTGCAGCTAAGTCTCTAAGTGGGAGAACTTAGGCGAGTACTGGACTGCAGCTAAGCCCCCGAGTGGGAGGATAGCTCTCCACTCGGTAGGATTTTTCAAACTTAGGTGAGTGCCTG
>NC_041392.1:78836355-78883718 GCF_002162155.2 Triticum dicoccoides
GGCGAGTGCCTGACTGCAGCTAAGTCTCTAAATGGGAGAACTTAGGCGAGTACTGGACTGCAGCTAAGCCCCCGAGTGGGAGGATTGCTCTCCACTCGGTAGGATTTTTCAAACTTAGGCGAGTGCCTAGCTGCAGCTAAGTCTCTAAGTGGGAGAACTTAGGCGAGTACTGGACTACAGCTAAGCCCCCGAGTGGGAGGATTGCTCTCCACTCGGTAGGATTTTTCAAACTTAGGCGAGTGCCTGACTGCAGCTAAGTCTCTAAGTGGGAGAACTTAGGCGAGTACTGGACGGCAGCTAAGCCTCCGAGTGGGAGGATTGCTCTCCACTCGGTAGGATTTTTTCAAACTTAGGCGAAACGGATTCGCAGCTAAGCCCCCGAGTGGGAGGCTGGCTCGCCACTCGGTAGGAAACTGTTTTTACAAACTTAGGCGAAGCGGATTCGCAGCTAAGCCACCCACTAGGGGATTTCTTACGCAAACAAAAACAATAATAATCACTGGGAAAATTATAACGCTCTTGTCTTTGATAAATAAACTACAGGAATTTTTCTTATTACATCTCATCCGAGTGAGAATTCAAGTATAAAACGGGCGGAGTAGCTCTGCATTCCAGGCTCGTGGCTCATCAATCTGGTGATCGATATTGTAGAGGTGGTATGCTCCATTGTGGAGGACTCGGGTGACTATGAAGGGGCCTTCCCAAGTAGGAGCAAGCTTGTGTGGTTTCTGCTGATCCACTCGAAGGACTAAGTCTGCTTCTTGGAAGGCTCGGCTCTTCACGTTTCTGGCATGGAATCGATGCAAGTCTTGCTGATAGATGGTCGATCGGATCAGGGCCATTTCCCTTTCTTCTTCTAGGAGGTCAACTGCGTCCTACCGGGCTTGTTCTGCTTCATCTTCTGAGTAGAGCTCGACTCTGGGAGCGTTGTGAAGCAGGTCACTCGGTAAGACTGCCTCAGCTCCGTAGACCAGAAAGAATGGGGTTCTTCCGGTCGATCGATTCGGGGTTGTCCTCAATCCCCAAAGGACTGATGGGAGCTCGTCGACCCATGCACCTGCTGCATGCTTGAGATCGCGCATCAATCGGGGTTTCAGTCCTTTGAGAATTAGGCCATTTGCCCTTTCTGCTTGCCCATTCGACTGGGGGTGAGCGACCAAAGCATAGTCGACCCGAGTGCCTTGAGAGACGCAAAAGGCCCTGAACTTGTCGGAATCGAAGTTTGACCCATTGTTCATGATGATACTGTGCGGAACTCCATATCTGAATATCAACTCTCTGATGAAACTGATAGTGGTGCAAGCATCGAGATTCTTGATAGGCTTGGCTTCAATCCATTTGGTGAACTTGTCGACTGCTACCAGCACATGAGTGAAGCCGCTCCTGCCTGTTCTCAGTGGCCCAACCATGTCCAGCCCGCAAACAGCAAAGGGCCAGGCGAATGGAATGGTTTTCAGGGCTGACGCGGGCTTGTGCGGCATATTGGAGTAATACTGACACCCTTCACATTTGTCGACTATCTCTTTTGCCATCTCATTGGCCCTTGGCCAGTAGAACCCCGCTTGGTATGCTTTAGCCACAATGGTCCGAGAGGACGCATGATGACCATAGGTCCCCGAGTGGATATCGTTAAGGATCATCTGACCTTCTTCTGGTGTGATACACTTCTGGCCGACCCCAGTCACACTTTCTCTATATAATTGTCCCTTTATGACTATAAAGGCCTTGGATCGATGGACGATCTGTCGAGCCTCTTCTTCGTCTTCTGGGAGTTCTTTCCTTAGGATGTACGCGATGTACGGTTCTGTCCAGACGGGAGTGATAACCAACACTTCCATGATCAGATCGACCATAGCTGGAACTTCAACTTCAGTCGGATCCGTGGCGCTTTTTGGCTGCGGGGCCTCTTCCGTGAAGGGATCCTCCTGGACTGATGGTGTGTGGATGTGTTCCAAAAACACATTGCTGGGAATGGCTTCTCTTTTGGAACCTATTTTTGCCAAATCATCAGCTGCTTGATTTTTTAGTCGGGGTATGTGATGAAGCTCTAACCCCTCGAATTTCTTCTCCAGCTTTCTCACTGCATTGCAATAACCAGTCATGGCTGGACTTCTGACATCCCATTCCTTCATCACCTGATTAACCACCAAATCTGAGTCGCCATAGACCATGAGGCAACGGACGCCGAGTGAGATGGCCATACGCAACCCATATAAAAGTGCTTCATATTCTGCCTCGTTATTGGAGGAATCAAAGTGGATTTGAAGAACATATATGAGTTTATCTCCTCTGGGGGAGACCAACACCACTCCGGCACCGGAACCACTCAGCGTCTTTGAGCCGTCGTAGAACATAGTCCAATGCTCCGAGTGAATCTGAGTCGGCAGCTGTTGTTCAATCCACTCGGCGACGAAATCTGCGATTGCCTGGGACTTGATAGCTTTCTTTGCCTCAAACTTGATATCTAGGGGAAGGAGTTCAATCGCCCATTTTGCCACTCGACCACTTGCATCCCTGTTATGCAGGATCTCTGACAATGGAGCGTCGCTGACGACTGTAATGGAATGATCAGAGAAGTAGTGAGCAACTTTCTTGGTGGTCATATAAATCCCATATACAAGCTTCTGATAGTGAGGATATATTTGCTTCGATGGGGTCAAGACTTCAGAAATGTAATATACTGGGCGTTGAACTTTCAAGGTTTTCCCTTCTTCTTCCCGCTCGACCGTAAGTACTGTACTGACGACTTGTCCTGTGGCTGCAATGTAAAGCAACAAAGGCTCCTTGCTGATTGGGGCAGCAAGCACCGGCGGGGTGGAGAGGATAGCTTTGAGCTCTGCAAACGCTGCATCAGCTTCAGGAGTCCACTCGAACTTGTCGTACTTCTTCATCAAACGGTAAAGAGGCAACGCCTTTTCACCGAGACGAGATATGAATCGACTTAGGGTGGCCAAGCAACCAGTAAGCTTCTGGACGTCGTGCACTCGCACAGGGCTTTTCATTCGGAGTATAGTGCCACCTTTTTCTGGATTGGTGTCGATTCCCCGTTTGGAAACGAGAAAACCGAGTAACTTTCCGCCAGGGACTCCGAATGTACACTTTGATGGATTAAGCTTGATATCATACCTCCTGAGGTTGGCAAAGGTTTCAGCAAGGTCAGTCAGCAGGTCGGAACCCTTCCGTGACTTGACCACAATATCATCCATGTATGCTTCCACATTCCGACTGATTTGAGTGAGTAAACACTTCTGAATCATCCTCATGAATGTGGCTCCAGCATTCTTGAGGCTGAACGGCATGGTAACATAACAGAAGCACCCGAATGGAGTGATGAAAGCTGTCTTGATCTCGTCAGGCCCATACAGATGGATCTGATGGTACCCGGAATAGGCGTCTAAGAAAGACAGTCGCTCACATCCCGCAGTCGAGTCGACTATCTGGTCGATGCGGGGGAGAGGAAAATGATCTTTCGGGCAGGCCCGATTGATATGTTTAAAGTCAATGCACATGCGAAGTGACTTGTCCTTCTTGGGGACCATGACAACGTTGGCGAGCCACTCGGAGTGGTAGATTTCTCGGATGAACTCCGCTGCTAAGAGTCGAGCCACATCCTCGCCAATTGCCTTTCTCTTTTGGACGGCGGACCGTCGAAGATGTTCCTTGACAGGTTTTACTTTTGAGTCAACTCTCAGGCGATGCTCAGCCAGCTCCCTGGGAACACCTGGCATGTCAGAAGGCTTCCATGCGAAGATGTCCCAGTTCTCACGGAGGAACTGGATGAGCGCTTCTTCCTATTTGGAGTCGAG
Organism: Triticum dicoccoides; assembly: GCF_002162155.2. Taxonomy (NCBI): domain Eukaryota; kingdom Viridiplantae; phylum Streptophyta; class Magnoliopsida; order Poales; family Poaceae; genus Triticum; species Triticum dicoccoides. Next base: position 78,840,162 of record NC_041392.1, read on the forward strand.
TGTTGTCGATATATGAGTCGGGGCGGCGCTGGGGTCGGTCGGGTGGATGTGAGCTGTCTTCGTGTCGCCAGTCGACTGGAAAGCTAACTCTGTAGCGGGCTTCTTGGCTCACAACAAATCACTTGGGTCTGCAGTCTTCTGGTATTCCTGCAACTCCACCACCACCATCTGTGCGTCGGCGATCTTCGAACCCTTCTGAAAACATTCTTCCGCTTTCTTCCGATTACCCGTAATAGTGATCACACCTTTGGGGCCAGGCATCTTCAATTTGAGATACACGTAACATGGTTGGGCCATGAAGCGTGCATAAGCCGGCCTGCCCAAAATAGCGTGATAGGCACTCTGGAAGTCTACAACTTCAAATGTCAACTTTTCTTTGTGGTAATTCTTGGAATCACCGAAAACCACATCAAGAGCAATCAGGCCGAGTGATTCAGCCTTCTTCCCAGGAATGACTCCATGGAAACTCATGTTGCTGGCACTGAGTCTGGACATCGGAATGCCCATCCCCTTCAACGTCTCAGCGTATAATATGTTCAAACCACTGCCACCATCCATCAGGACTTTGGTCAGTCGAGTGCCTTCAACAACTGGGTCAACCACCAAAGCTTGCCTCCCAGGGGTGGCTATGTGCGTTGGGTGGTCGGACTGGTCAAATGTTATGGCAGTCTGAGACCATTTCAGGTAACTAGGTGTTGCCGGAGCGACCATATTCACCTCTCGGTTAATAACTTTCAGTCGACTTTTGCTCTCAACATCAGCAAAAATCATCAGGGTGGAATTGACTTGAGGGTATCCGTCGTCACTGTCTTCTTTGTCCTCGACCTTGTCTGACTCCTTTTCCTTACCCTTGGGCTGCTTGCCTTGGAACTGCTGGATCAAGAGTCGACACTGCCGAGTAGTATGCTTCGGGTAAATGAAAATACCCTCTTCATCTTTCTTTGTGTGGACGAGACATGGTAAGTCCAATACATCATTTCCCTCCTGGTCTTTAACCTTTTTGGGGTTCCAAGGCCCTTTAGGTTTCCCTTTAGACTTTCCTTAGGCCAAAGCTAAGGCTTCCCTGGGAGCCGCTGGCTCGGCTTTCCGCTTCTGTTTCCGATTGGAATTACCTCCGGTTTCTTGGGCGACTGACTTGAGCTTGCCACTCCTGAGTCGATCCTCATCTTCACCATTAGCGTACTTGGTGGCAATCTCCATCATCTGATTCAGGGACATATCTCTGGTTCGACCGAATTTCAAATTCAGTTATCTGTACTTGACGCCTTCCTTCAAGGCACAAACTTCTTGGTGGTCAGGCACATTCTCCATCGAGTGATGTAACGTGATCCATCTCTGGATGTAATCCCTCAAAGTTTCATTCGGCTTTTGCACACAGGACCGCAGTTCCGTCAGTCCTGTCAGTCGCTTGCATGTGCCTTCAAATGTGGTGACGAACACTCGGGAGAGATCTTCCCAAGTGTAAATGCTTCTAGGTGCATCTCTGTCATGGCCTTCTCGGTGAGCCCTATTCCTGTCGACCAGACCTTGGACGAGGATAGATCTCGTGTCAAAGCCTGGCCCTCTGGGGTCGACTGGAATCCTTCGCCCACCATTATGAGGGCGCCTATCATCCTGCTGGCGAGGCACATACGACCCGCTCCTCGGGGGAGGCGTGGGCACTCGGCGTCGACCGTCACGATCGACTCGGTGATCATACTGCTCATGGTTCCCATACTGATCACGCCGGTCTCCACGTCCCTCACGCCTCGGGGGCGATCTCGGGCTATGAGCCGACTGGACTGTGTCCGCGGCAACGGATCTGCTGTGAATTCTGTTTCGCGACTAAGAAACAGCGGAATTCTGGTCTCCTGCTGCCCGAAGTAACACTCTGATCTGCAGCAAGCCTCTGCCAGCCTCCGACTGGGAAGGCTGAATCGACTCCGCTATACGGGCCGCAGCTGCTAAATTCTGAATCGGAGTTCGATATACCTGCGGGGGCGGGAAGAGCTGACGTTGACTGGATTCGGGAACCCGTTGTTGCGCATGCTCGTCGAGTGCTCGCTGGAGGTTCTCCAGTCGAGTGCGCTCGGCCAAGTTTGCCAGGCGCGCATCCTCCAAGGCACGAGCCTCGGGGGTTTCTCCAACGATAGGAGTGTGCAGCGCATCCAAGTTCCGGCGGCGAAGTTCTTCTTTTTGCAGCAACATGAGAGGCTCGGGAAGATACTCCTCATGGGGACGCGACAGGTCACCTCCTCCCGCGCCTCCGTCGGTGCGGGTAAAACCGGGAGGACTGGGCGGTCCATCAACCATCAGAACCTCTGCTGCCGAATCGCTGTTGTCGCACTCGGATGTAGTCTCTTTGGAGACAGTCGAACAGGCCGTAGAGGGATTCGTTAGCCTCGATCGCCGCGACTAGAGGGGTGGCCAACTGACGTGCCACCGCGTGTCTCACCCACCGCTGAAGTCTCGACCGACCAGAGCACTTGCGCCGACGGGAAACGGGGAGGGAGGACAACACAGGAGCCGACCGGTAGGGGGTCGACAGTTGCCGCAGGAGAACGCCGCGGACGCACGCGCTAAAGTGCGTTGCCCCGTGGACAGGGAGTGCGTCCATGTCGAGCGGAGCCTCCTGAAGCCAGGCGGAGTCGTCGGCGATGAACGTGAGCGCGCCGAGACGGATCTCGCGGCCCTCCACCAAAACTCCGTCGAAAACCATGATGATTCGGGTCGGAAAAGATCGCAAATCCTCCAACAAAATGCTAAAACACCTGCCCCAAGGTGGGCGCCAACTGTCGTGGTTCTAAGCCTGACAGTGATGTAGGGGGGTAAGTATGGAGAGGCAAGATCTTAGCTATGGAGAAGTTGTAAGCACTCAAGGTTTACGAGTTCAGGCCCTTCTCGGAGGAAGTAATAGCCCTACGTCTTGGAGCCCGGAGGCGGTCGACTGGATTATGTGGGTATGAGTTACAGAGATGTGAAGCCTTGTCTCGGAGGAGGGGGTGGCTTATATAGAGTGCGCCAGGACCCCGGCCAGCCCACGTTACGAAGGGTTCAATGTACATTAAGGCAGGGCGTTACTGATAACGCTGGTAATAAAGTGCTATGATGACCATAAAAGCTACTTAATGACCGACCGTTAGCGTGCGGAGTGACCTTAGGTCTCCTGGCCGTCGAGTGGTTGGATCTTGGTCGAGTGATTGCTTCTTGGTCGAGTGTCTTCGAGTCTGTCGAGTGGAACACCTCCAAGTCGATTGAAAGTTGATTTCTTCTAGAGATGTCCTAGGGTAGGGCAGTTAGGACAGGTCCGTGACCCTACCCTAGGTACATAGCTTCATCAGGCGCGCCTCCTCCTCCTTGGCCACCCCCTCCTCCTCTTCCTCCTTTATATACGGGGAGAGGGCACCCCTTGGAGACACAACAATTGATCTGTTGATCTCTTAGCCGTGTGCAGTGCCCCCCTCCACCATAATCCACCTCGGTTATATCGTAGCGGTGCTTAGGTGAAGCCCTACGTTGGTAGCTTCGTCAACATCGTCACCACGCCGTCGTGCTGACGAAAATCTTCCCCGAGCTCTACTGGATCGTGAGTTCACGGGACGTCACCGAGCTAAACGTGTGCTAAACACGGAGGTGTCGTACGTTCGGTGCTAAGGATCGGTCGATTTTGAAGACGTACGACTACATCAACCACGTTGTTATAATGCTTCCTCTTAACGGTCTACGAGGGTATGTGGACGACACTCTCCCTCTCGTTGCTATGCATCACCATGATCTTGCGTGTGCGTAGGATTTTTTTTGAAATTACTACGTTCCCCAACGGTGGCATCCGAGCCAGGTTTATGCGTAGATGTTATATGCACGAGTAGAACACAAGTGAGTTGTAGGCGATACAAGTTATACTGATCACCGGCATGTCATACTTTGGTTCAGCGTTATTGTTGGATGAAGCGGCCCGGATCGACATTACGCGTACGCTTACGCGAGACTGGTTCTACCGACGTGCTTTGCACACAGGTGGCTGGCAGGTGTCAGTTTCTCCAACTTTAGTTGAACCGAGTGTGGCTACGCACCGTCCTTGAGAAGGTTAAAAAAGCACTAACTTGACGAACTATCGTTGTGGCTTTGATGCGTAGGTAAGAACGGTTCTTGCTCAGCCCGTAGCAGCCACGTAAAACTTGCAACAACAAAGTAGAGGACATCTAACTTGTTTTTGCAGGGCATGTTGTGATGTGATATGGTCAAGACATGATGCTATATGTATTGTATGAGACGATCATGTTTTGTAACAAAGTTATCGACAACTGGCAGGAGCCATATGGTTGTCGCTTTATTGTATGCAATGCAATCGCCCTGTAATTGCTTTACTTTATAAATAAGTGGTAGCGATAGTCGTAGAGGCAATAGTTGGCGAGACGACAATGATGCTACGATGGAGATCAAGGTGCCGCGCCGATGACGATGGTGATCATGACGGTGCTTTGGAGATGGAGATCAAAGGCACAAGACGATGATGGACATATCGTATCACTTATATTGATTGCATGTGATCTTTATCCTTTATGCATCTTATTCTGCTTTGTTTGACGGTAGCATTATAAGATGATCTCTCACTAAATTTCAAGGTAAAAGTGTTCTCCCTGAGTATGCATCGTTGCCAAAGTTCGTCATGCCGAGACACCACGTGATGATCGGGTATGATAAGCTCACCGTTCATATACAACGGGTGTAAGACAGTTTTACACACGGAGAATACTCAGGTTAAACTTGACGAGCCTAGCATATGCAGATATGGCCTCGGAACACTGAGACCGAAAGGTCGAACGTGAATCATATAGTAGATATGATCAACATAGTGATGTTCACTAGTGAAAACTACTCCATTTCACATGATGATCGGTTATGGTTTAGTTGATATGGATCACGTGGTCACTTAGATGATTAGAGGGATGTTTATCTAAGTGGGAGTTCTTAAGTAATGTGATTAATTAAACTTAAATTTATCATGAACTTAGTACCTGATAGTATTTTGTTTGTCTATGTTATTGTAGATAGATGGCCCGTGTTGTTGTTCCGCTGAATTTTAATGCGTTCCTTGAGAAAGCAAAGTTGAAATATGATGGTAGTAATTACACGGACTGGGTCCGTAACTTGAGGATTATCCTCATTGCTGCACAGAAGAATTACGTCCTGGAAGCACCGCTGGGTGCCAAACCCGCTGCAGGAGCAACACCAGATGTTATGAACGTCTGGCAGAGCAAAGCTGATGACTACTCAATAGTTCAGTGTGCCATGCTTTACGGCTTAGTACCAGGACTTCAACGATGTTTTGAACGTCATGGAGCATATGAGATGTTCCAAGAGTTGAAGTTAATATTTCAAGCAAATGCCCGGATTGAGAAATATGAAGTCTCCAATAAGTTCTATAGCTGCAGGATGGAGGAGAATAGTTCTGTCAGTGAACATATACTCAAAATGTCTGGGTACCATAATCACTTGACTCAGCTGGGAGTTAATCTTTTGGTTGATAGTGTCATTGACAGAGTTCTTCAATCACTGCCACCAAGCTACAAGAGCTTCATGATGAACTATAATATGCAAGGGATGGATAAGACGATTCCTGAGCTCTTCGCAATGCTAAAGGTTGCGGAGGTAGAAATGAAGAAGGAGCATCAAGTGTTGATGGTCAACAAGACCACCAGTTTCAAGAAAAAGGGTAAAGGGAAGAAGAAAGGGAACTTCAAGAAGAACGGCAAACAAGTTGCTGCTCAAGAGAAGAAACCCAAGTCTGGACCTAAGCCTGAGACTGAGTGCTTCTACTGCAAATGGACTGGTCACTGGAAGCAGAACTGCCCCAAGTATTTGGTGCATAAGAAGGATGGCAAGGTGAACAAAGGTATATGTGATATACATGTTATTGATGTGTACCTTACTAGAGCTCGCAGTAGCACCTGGGTATTTGATACTGGTTCTGTTGCTAATATTTGCAACTCGAAACAGGGACTGCGGATTAAGCGAAGACTGGCTAAGGACAAGGTGATGATGCGCGTGGGAAATGGTTCCAAAGTCGATCTGGTCGCTGTCGGCACGCTACCTCTACATATACCTTCGGGATTAGTTTTAAACCTAAATAATTGTTATTTGGGTGCTAACGTTAAGCATGAACATTATATCTGGATCTTGTTTGATGCGAGATGGATATTCATTTAAATCTGAGAATGATGGTTGTTCTATTTATATGAGTAATATCTTTTATGGTCATGCACCCTTGAAGAGTGGTCTATTTGTGTTGAATCTTGGTAGTAGTGATACACATATGCATAATGTTGAAGCCAAAAGATGCAGAGTTGATAATGATAGTGCAACTTATTTGTGGCACTGTAGTTTGGGTCATATTGGTGTAAAGCGCATGAAGAAACTCCATACTGATGGACTTCTGGAATCACTTGATTATGAATCACTTGGTACTTGCGAACCATGCCTCATGGGCAAGATTACTAAAATGCCATTCTCCGGAACAATGAAGCGAGCAACAGACTTGTTGGAAATCACACATACTGATGTATGTGGTCCGATGAATGTTGAGGCTCACGACGGGTATCATTATTTTCTCACCTTCACAGATGATTTGAGCAGATATGGGTATATCTACTTAATGAAACATAAGTCTGAAACATTTGAAAAGTTCAAAGAATTTCAGAGTGAAGTGGAAAATCATCGTAACAAGAAAAATAAAGTTTCTACGATCTGATCATGGAGGAGAATATTTGAGTTACGAGTTTGGTCTACATTTGAAACAATGTGGAATAGTTTCGCAACTCACGCCACCCGGAACACCACAGCGTAATGGTGTGTCCGAACGTCGTAATCGTAATTTACTAGATATGGTGTGATCTATGATGTCTCTTACTGATTTACCGCAATCATTTTGGGGTTATGCTTTATAGACAGCTGCATTCACGTTAAATAGGGCACCATCGAAATCCGTTGAGACGACGCCTTATGAACTGTGGTTTGGCAAGAAACCAAAGTTGCCATTTCTTAAAGTTTGGGGCTGTGATGCTTATGTTAAAAAGTTTCAACCTGGTAAGCTCGAACCCAAATCGGAGAAATGTGTCTTCATAGGATACCCAAAGGAGACTGTTGGGTACACCTTCTATCACAGATCCGAAGGCAAGACATTTGTTGCTAAGAATGGATCCTTTCTAGAGAAGGAGTTTCTCTCGAAAGAAGTGGGTGGGAGGAAAGTAGAACTTGATGAGGTAAATGTACCTGCTCCCTTATTGGGGAGTAGTTTATCATAAAAACCGGTTCCTGTGACACCTACACCAATTAGTGAGGAAGCTAATGATGATGATCATGAAACCTCAAATCAAATTACTATTGAACGTCGTAGGTCAACCAGAGTAAGATCCGCACCAGAGTGGTACGGTAATCCTGTTCTGGAGGTCATGTTACTTGACCATGACGAGCCTACGAACTATGAGGAAGCGATGAAGAGCCCAGATTCCGCAAAATGTCTTGAAGCCATGAAATCTGAGATGGGATCCATGTAGGGACAAAGTGTGGACTTTGGTTGACTTACCCGATGATCGGCAAACCGTTGAGAATAAATGGATTTTCAAGAAAAATACTGACGCTGACGGTAACGTTTCTGTCTACAAAGCTCGACTTGTCGCGAAAGGTTTTCAACAAGTTCAAGGAATTGATGCTACCCCTTGAGCACTGCATTGGTTTTCCCTTGAAGAGGAAAGGGTGATGCAGCAAAGTAGCGTAAGTATTTCCCTCAGTTGTTGAGAACCAAGGTATCAATCCAGTAGGAGGCTACGCGCTAGTCCCTCGCACCTGCACAAAACAAATAAATCCTCGCAACCAACGCAATAAGGGGTTGTCAATCCCTACACGGTCACTTACGAGAGTGAGATCTGATAGATATGATAAGATAATATTTTTGGTATTTTAATAATAAAGATGCAAAGTAAAATAAAAGGCAATGAAAATAACTAAGTGTTGGAAGATTAATATGATGTAGATAGACCCGGGGGCCATAGGTTTCACTAGTGGCTTCTCTCAAGAGCATAAGTATTTTACGGTGGGTGAAAAAATTACTATTGAGCAATTGATGGAATTGAGCATAGTTATGAGAATATCTAGGTATGATCATGTATATAGGCATCACGTCCGAGACAAGTAGACCGACTCCTGCCTGCATCTACTACTAGCTATTACTCCGCACATCGACCGCTATCCAGCATGCATCTAGAGTATTAAGTTCATAAGAACAGAGTAACGCCTTAAGCAAGATGACATGATGTAGAGGGATAAATTCATGCAATGTGATAAAAAACCCATCTTGTTATCCTCGATGGCAACAATACAATACGTGCCTTGCTGCCCCTACTGTCACTGGGAAAGGACACCGCAAGATTGAACCCAAAGCTAAGCACTTCTCCCATTGCAAGAAAGATCAATCTAGTAGGCCAAACCAAACTGATAATTCGAAGAGACTTGCAAAGATAACCAATCATACATAAAAGAATTCAGCGAAGATTCAAATATTGTTCATAGATAAACTTGATCATAAACCCACAAGTCATCGGTCTCAACAAACACACCACAAAAGAATATTACATCGAATAGATCTCCAAAAGAGAGGGGGAGAACTTTGTATTGAGATCCAAAAAGAGAGAAGAAGCCATCTAGCTAATAACTATGGACCCGAAGGTCTGAAGGAAACTACTCACACTTCATCGGAAGGGCTATGGTCTTGATGTAGAAGCCCTCCGTGATCGATGCCCCTTCGAGCGGAGCTCCGGAACAGGCCCCAGGATGGGATCTCGTGGATACAGAAAGTTACGACAGTGGAATTTGGGGGTACGTAGGTATATATAGGAGGAAGAAGTACGTCGGTGGAGCAACAGGGGCCCACGAGGGTGGAGGGCGCGCCTGGGGGGGTAGGCGCGCCCCCTACCTCGTGGCCTCCCTGTTGGTTACTTGACGTAGGGTCCAAGTCTCCTGGATCTTGTTCGTTCCAAAAATCACGTTCCCAAAGGTTTAATTCCGTTTGGACTCCGTTTGATATTCCTTTTCTTCGAACCCTAAAATAGGCAAAAAAACAGCAATTCTGGGTTGGGCCTCTGGTTAATAGGTTAGTCCCAAAAAATAATATAAAAGTGTATAATAAAGCCCAATGATGTCCAAAACAGTAGATGATATAGCATGGAGCAATCAAAAATTATAGATACGTTGGAGACGTATCAAGCATCCCCAAGCTTAATTCCTGCTCGTCCTCAAGTAGGTAAATGATAAAAACAGAATTTTTGATGTGGAATGCTACTAGGCATAATTTCAATGTAATTCTTCTTAATTGTGGCATGAATATTCAGATCCGAAAGATTCAAGATAAAAGTCTAATATTGACATAGAAATAATAATACTTCAAGCATACTGACTAAGAAATTATGTCTTCTCAAAATAACATGGCCAAAGAAAGTTCATCCCTACAAAATCATATAGTTTAGTCATGCTCCATTTTCTTCACACAAGAATGCTCTCATCATTCACAACCCCGATGACAAGCCAAGCAATTGTTTCATACTTTAGTAATCTCAAACTTTATAAACCTTCACGCAATACATGAGCATGAGCCATGGATATAGCATTATGGGTGGAATAGAGTATAATGATGGGGGTTATGTGGAGAAGACAAAAAAGGAGAAAGTCTCACATCAACGAGGCTAATCAATGAGCTATGGAGATGCCCATCGATTGATGTTAATGCAAGGAGTAGGGATTGCCATGCAACGGATGCACTAGAGCTATAAATGTATGAAAGCTCAACAAAAGAAACTAGTGGGTGTGCATCCAACTTGCTTGCTCATGAAGACCTGGGGCACTTGAGGAGGCCCATTGTTGGAATATACAAGCCAAGTTCTATAATGAAAAATTCCCATTAGTATATGAAGTGACAAAACAAGAGACTCTCTATCATGAAGACCATGGTGCTACTTTGAAGCACAAGTGTGGGAAAAAAGGATAGTAGCATTGTCCCTTTTATTTTTTTATTTGGCCTTTCTCTTTTTTTATTGGGACAATGATCTATTAAATGATGATCATCGCACTTCTATTTATTTACAACTCAATGATTACAACTCGATACTAGAACAAGGTATGTCTCTATATGAATGCCTCCGGCGGTGTACCGGAATATGTAATGAACCAAGAGTGACATGTATGAAAGAATTATGAACGGTGGCTTTGCCACAAATACGATGTTAACTACATGATCATGCAAAACAATATGACAATGATGAACGTGTCATGATAAACAGGATGGTGAAAAGTTGAATGGCAATATATCTTGGAATGGCTATGGAAATGCCATAATAGGTAGGTATGGTGGTTGTTTTGAGGAAGATATAAGGAGGTTTATGTGTGAAAGAGCGTATCATATCACGGGGTTTGGATGCACCAGCGAAGTTTGCACCAACTCTCGATGTGAGAAAGGGAAATGCACGGTACCGAAGAGGCTAGCAATGATGGAAAGGTGAGAGTGCGTATAATCCATGGACTCAACATTAGTCATAAAGAACTCACATACTTATTGCAAAAATATACAAGTCATCAAAAACCAAGCACTACACGCATGCTCCTAGAGGGATAGACTGGTAGGAAAAGACCATCGCTCGTCCCCGACCGCCACTCATAAGGAGGACAATCAAAGAACACCTCATGTTTCAAATTTGTTACATAACGTTTACCATACGTGCATGCTACGTGACTTGCAAACTTCAACACACGTATTTCTCAATTTCACAACTACTCAACTAGCACAACTTTAATATCACTACCTCCATATCTCAAAACAATCATCAAGCATCAAACTTCTCTTAGTATTCAAAACACTCATAAGAAAGTTTTTACTAATCTTGAATACCTAGCATATTAGGATTATTTCAGCAAATTACCATGCTATTTAAGACTCTCAAAATAATATAAGTGAAGCATGAGAGATCAATAATTTCTATAAAACAAATCCATAACCGTGTTCTAAAAGATATAAGTGAAGTACTAGAGCAAAACTATATAACTCAAAAGATATAAGTGAAGCACATAGAGTATTCTAATAATTTCCGAATCATGTGTGTCTCTCTCAAAAGGTGTGTACAGCAAAGATGATTGTGGTAAACTAAAAATCAAAGACTCAAATCATACAAGACGCTCCAAGCAAAACACATATCATGTGGTGAATAAAAATATAGCTCCAAGTAAAATTACCGATAGAAGTAGACGAAAGAGGGGATGCCTTCTGGGGCATCCCCAAGCTTTGGCTTTTAGGTGTCCTTAGGATATCTTGGGGGTGCCATGGGCATCCCCAAGCTTAGGCTCTTGCCACTCCTTGTTCCATAATCCATCAAATGTTTACCCAAAACTTGAAAACTTCACAGCACAAAACTTAAAGTAGAAAATTTCGTAAGCTCCGTTAGCGAAAGAAAACAAAAGACCACTTCAAGGTACTGTATTGAACTCATTATTTATTTATATTGGTGTTGAACCTACTGTATTACAACTTCTCTATGGTTTATAAACTATTTTACTAGCCATAGATTCATCAAAATAAGCAAACAACACACGAAAAACAGAATCTGTCAAAAACAGAACAGTCTGTAGTGATCTGTAGCTAGCGCAAGATCTGAAACCCCAAAAATTCTAAAGCAAATTGCTGGATGTGAGGAATTTATCTATTAATCATCTGCAAAAATAATTAACTAAATAGCACTTTCCAAATAAAAATGGCAGCAGTTCTCATGAGCGCTAAAGTTTCTGTTTTTTACAGCAAGATTAACAAGACTTTCCCCAAGTCTTCCCAACGGTTCTACTTGGCACAAACACTAATTAAACACAAAAAACACAACCAAAACAGAGGCTAGATAAATTATTTATTACTAAACAGGAGCAAAAGCAAGGAATAAAAATAAAATAGGGTTGCCTCCCAACAAGCGCTATCGTTTAACGCCCCTAGCTAGGCATAAAAGCAAGGATCTCTACTCCTAAGGGAGCAGTTGGTAGTCTCGCTTCCAGGTTTTTTTTAGTCCCACCTCCCACGGTTTATTTTGGTACCTCCTCCCACCTCTGACTAAGCCACAACAAATCGAAAAAACCTCCTCCTGAGGCCCGAACCCGCACATATCCATATGCGACCCTCAATAGACGTACGAAGGTTAACCTGCGACAAAAAAACCTACGACGGTTAACCAGCGACAGAAAAACCATGCGGCCGCAGGTAGGAGCGACGAGTGATGTTATCGAGCGAGGTCTCCCTTCGTGGCCGCCCTACATCCCTGCGTCGTCGCGCTTCAGTCGCTGCCCTCCATCCTCGCCGCCCTCCATCCTGGTCGAGGTCGCCGCCCCGCTTCACTCGCCGTCCTCCATCCGCGTCGATCCTGGACAAGGTCGTCGCGGCCCTCTATCACTTCGCCGCCGCGCTGAACACCTCGACGATCCGGCACTGGTCCCGATCCGCTCCTCCCCCTCTCCCGAGGATACGCAGCCGCCACCTTCGCCCGATTCGCCGCCGTCGATCTGCCGATCCGGGCAGCGCAGCCGCCGCTACCGCCGCCGGCGCCTCGAATACGTCGCCCCGCTCGACATGGATGGCCGCCCCAAGACATGGATAAGCTCTCGTGATCCCCGCCCCACCCCTCTCATCCCCTGAATCCATATCCTCCTTCCCGTCTTCATCCCGCCCACGATCTGATCAAGAAGCTGCCCACGATCCGATCCCCTGGTTTCTTATCCGGTTATCCACCTCTCTTGTCTCGCACGGGCGTTCTAGCAACCCCCATCTTCAGTGTGGCGACGATGCTGACGTTGTCGCGGCCTCCCGCAATTCTAGGCTCGGCCTTCCTCGACTCCATGCGCGGCTGACGAGGTGGTATTCTCCAGAGGTGGTCTGCTCGTGCTCTCCTGGTCCTCCCGAAACGACGAGGGGTAGTGCCGGTCGTGGCTCAGCAGGATAGCATAAGCTTGCCCTTGTTCTTTTGTGTTTGAATCAGATTTGCTGGTTCTCGTTTTACATACAACTATCAATCTTTCTTCTGTATGCAGGTTACACACCTGATGATGTTTACGGCGAGGCGCGGGAACAAGCAGAGGCCGAGGAAGTGTGGGCACACACGAGGAAGGTTCAGCAGGCTGCAGAAGTCGGGCGACGCCCGGAGCGCCGCGCCAACACATGTGTGCGTGGTCGGTGGGTTGGCCAAGATCTGCATTCTACACATCTTCAAGTATTGTAGTAGTATGCTAATTAGGCTTAAGGCATCTGCGAATGTGACCGACAGGTGGAATACTAGAATGCCTACATAGGGAGCACACTGGATGGGTTAAGGTCAGTCGTTCTAACGAATTCCACCAAGAATTTTCATGAAACCTTCAGAGATTAATTCCTCTTTATTTGGTAAGTTACTTAAATGTGTCACCAGATTAAGTGAACCGCTGACTTAAAGTGTTTCTGTTTGCTTAGATCGATGAGTCAAACAAGAACAATACTTCTCTTAATCAGTTGAGGGGCAGAGTTGTGGTCTTTGATTGTGAAGATGATTGCAACCAAAACTGAGCTACATGGATCTCCACTGCAGGGTCTTGACATTCTGAAAGCAAGGCACTAACTGAACTTCTGTTTTTCATCCTTATATATCTGCAGTAAAAAATAGCAGTTCTAGGTAAGGGAGGTTCTCTGCATTGGTTCCCTTTCTGTATGGTGTTCTTCCATCCATTTCCTTCCTTCTCTATAGTCATGTTTGTTATCAGTTCGATTACTGCGATAGACATGTATATGCGGATTGTGGTATAATTCTAGGTAAAAATGGAGCAGTTGTTCACTTGTTCTATAACAGTCGAAAGGGATTTCCAGTGAAACTCTAGGTATGTAGCTGTGTTTTATTTTGAACCAGTAATAATACTAGAATGATTTCCTGGCCAGGACAAATTGACGTGTGTGAATACCATTAAACTGCTATGATAAAATATTTAGTCTAATAAGAGTCAAAAAATACGATTTTGGGGAAAGTTTTCATATCCCAATCGTGGTACATTAAGATATTGAGTACCTTATACATGTATTGAGTACCTTACTTTCTTGTTATAGTTGATCTGCTGATGGTGCTTCACTACAAATTACTGGAATTTTGTGGGCACTACTAACGATAATATCATTCTTTCCGCGAGTTGCGGATACAATATTGAATGTTACAAGTCTATAAATCGGCCGCCTACCCATTTTCTGTTATTTAGTTACCAGTTTAACTCATAAAACTAAAGTATGATTGGTGCTCGAGATAATGTTGTTGCTAAGAATTCGAAGGTACTGCATTTCTCTCATTTTTGTCACTTGGCAAAATGTTCTCCCATTAATAGACTTGTAATTCAGTTTCTGTTGTCACTAGATTTTTTTTGTTAAAATTGTAGTTTGCAAGGAAACTGTAATGTTTGATTTTTTTTAATTTGAGGTAAAGCTAATTGTGCCTTGCATACACTCAGGTTTGTATTTGGGTCTGGTTGAATAACTCATATCAGGCGGCATGGAGCTAATTTGACTCCTAAAGCCAGTAAGAGGGTTCCTTGGATGGTCAATAAGGGGATGATGCCAATTAGTCTGGATTCTGGAACAATGCTAACATTCAAATCCTTGAACTTGTTGGTGCATCCGTGCTTTGAGAAAAAAACAGTTAGGTATGCTTCTCAGTTCTCACTACCTCCGCGTGAAAACCAAAATTAGAAATCCTTATTTGTTATTTCCAACTATATTTTGTGGCTGCTTGGACAATATTTCCGTTGCTAACTTCCTTCCTTTGAATGACTTGCCAATGATCTTTCACAATTTATAGCGTTTTACTTTATTTCTGTAACTGATATCATTTAAATTCAGTTTGTTTTAAAGGTTCACCATGTTTCTTTAACAAAATTTATCCAGTGAATTGGTATGTCTGCTCCACTGGGCAGCAGCTGCAACCTTTCAACTTTGGCTCTTGCACCATTGTTTCATATGTGTATGCTCTATTTTCCTGTCAAGTCATTTGGTCTTTATATTCAGCTTGTGTTTGTCAAGAGCTTATTCGGTCAAACGTTATAAGAGATATGACATTGCCGCTGTTGCGCTAAGGGATACGGGGTCATGAAAAATCAAGGTTTGTTCGTGTTTCCCACCAATTGTTTTGTTATACACCCTGTTCTTACTACTTGCATGTGACAGCCCGAGCAGCAGGCAAAATTCTATTTCTTCTTCTAGATTGCTATACCATTGTGCAAGAATCAGAATACCAATGCAAATGTGCCTTTTCAGTCCATATTTAACAATGACAAAAAATTATTTTCCTTTTGTTTCCGTTTCACTTGTGTCTGCACCGGAGAATGTTCATCCTTGCCTTCCATCACCGGAGAATATTCATCCTTACCTTCCATCACTTGCGCTACTGTAACAATGCTAATTTCTCTGCCATCTAATTGCTCCATACACTTAGTTTGTTTATATCTAGAGTTCACATAGGGGTTAGTAAACAAATAGTCTTTTTTAATCAAACGGCCATGCAGGTTTGAGCAAGCTCAAAGTAGGCTGGGGGATGACCAATGATTATGCTGGTCAAAGCCATATTTTTTATGCAGGTCCTAGCAAGCTCATCGCCCACATAAAATATTCCTTGATGGTGGTCCATATTTTTTGTGCATATTTAGCTCGGTATTCGCCCAAACACTTTAACTTGCATATCATAAGAAAGAAAATGTACATTTTTTACTCGAGAAGCAGTAAATCTCTTGATTACTAAAATTGCCAGACACCTTTATGATTCAGAAGTATACTTGTCTACGATCGCGGCCGCCCACGCATTCGAGCCACCAGGACCGTTAAGGAGACCTTGCAAGGCAATACTTGGGCGCTGGACTTGGGACCAGTCATTGATTTGCCATGCCTGCAACAGTTTTGGATGCTATGGCCACGGATTGCTGATGTTCAGCTCATGGGAGGAGCAGAGGCCCCCATAAGATGGGCGTGGAAGAGTAGTGGCATGTTCTCCGTTCGCCCTGCATATGCCTCAAAATTCGGAGGAAGCGATGTGGTACCGTACGCGGACGTCACATGGAACTCGAAGGCCGCCCTTCAATGTCGGTTCTTTACTTGGTTAGCCATGTGAAACCGTTGTTGGACGTTCGTTCGACTCACTAAGAGAGGCTTGCCCACCACGACACATGCCCCTTCTATGAAACCGACGAGACCATTAACCATCTTCACATCGAATGCACCTCCACACGATCATCGATCGGTGTCGCATATGGTGTGGTCGGCTATTGGGAATCCGGACCAAGCTCCCACGGTTGACAATAACTTGGGAAACGAAACGAGGGCCATTATTTTCTTTTTTGCGAAATGAAACGAGGACCATTCTCTCGCTCATCACTTGGGAACTTTGTAAACACCGCAATGCTATTGTCTTTGGCGGAGCAACACTTTGTGTGCTTAGGATCATCAAGAAAATTGTGATCGAAGGGAGGACATGGCAGCAAGCCGGGCTACTCAAGGGTAGGTGGGTTAGTAGAGAGTAGTCAATCATTGTGGCCGATAGATGGTGGGCTACCGTGTACTAATATATGATTAGCACACTCTCCGTGAAAAAGATGTATATGTATAATCTGGTCTTTTCTCTATTTGTGATTTTCCGCACTAAATTTTTTGTGGACCTTGGATCGTGCTGAGTCGGCTAAAAATGCTATATCATCAGTACCTTAGCTATTATTTTCATTTATTACCAATACATTAAAGACCCAGTTGGTGATGCTATATGTCATTTCTGACCATATGAGCGAACGCACGTGAGGTAAATTGCATGAGTGAGCAGTTCATATTTTTTACATAAAGTCGTATAATTTTTTGATTAGGATACAAGGGTAAATGCGTTGGTTGATTGTGTCAAGAGTTAATAACGAGCATGGTGGTGTATCAGTCGCATGCCCAACACTGGATATGATATTTTTGTTTCCTGGTAATGCTCGACATTAAACTGTATGTCACAACGTGACAATGGCTCATGAGACGTCGGATATGCCTTCTTGGCTCGGGAGCGTCACGGTGCACACCTCGTCGCCCTTGATGGCTGCAACGGATCGAAATGAATACGGGGGAGGGGATCAGGGCGGAGAGCGGGGTAGTTGGCGGGGGATTCCTCTTTAGCGATCCGTCAGAAAGTATGGTGGGAAGGAGAGGGGGCGCCATGGCAAATGTGAGGTCGGCGTCATCCAATTTTTAAGAAGTGGACTCCAGCGAGAAGTGTCTAGCTATGGTGGGAAACCTAGCGGGAAATGGAGGGTCCAACAGGAAGAGAGAAGGGTGCGTCGTTGGAAGGTTTTTTTACGAAACCGTGTTGGAGATAACATGACGGATAGTTCGAACAACCACATTTCTCTCCCAAATATAGGTCGGCTTTCTAGGAGCCCGGACTGTCCATATAGTTCCATTTTGTGGAGCCCGCTATGCGTCATTTAATGTTCGAACTTGTTCGAATGTATGAGGGAGAAATGAGATTTGACCTTGAAGACGATCCTAATTATTTAGTTGATTCATTATATGCATTATAGCCCGTAGCAACGCATGGGCGTTCTACTAGTAGATCTAGGTATTGCCATCTTTGGTAGGAAATTCTTCAATGAGGCATTTACCATCCTTAGGAATTTCTTTCTTTTTATTAATTATCAAACTTTTAGGCACAAGATTGAAAAATTCATTTGTAACAAATGGTTCCTTAATGATAGCAAAATGATTGGGATGAATACTTATAGATTTGAGATCCGCAGTTTCCTTACTAGAAGATTCACCCTTATTTTTAGGAACATACATAAGCTTGGCAATTTTAGTGGGAGGTGTCGGTGTCAAAACCGGCGGATCTCGGGTGGGGGGTCCCGAACTGTGCGTCTAAGGCAGATGGTAACAGGAGGCAGGGAACATGATGTTTTACCCAGGTTCGGGCCCTCTTGATGGAGGTAAAACCCTACGTCATGCTTGATTTATTCTTGATGATATGGGTATTACAAGAGTTGATCTACCACGAGATCGGAGAGACTAAACCCTAGAAGCTAGCCTATGGTATGATTGTATGTTGTCCTACGGACTAAAACCCTCCGGTTTATATAGACACCGGATGGGGCTAGGGTTACACAAGGTCGGTTACAAAGGAGGAGATATACATATCCGTATTGCCTAGCTTGCCTTCCACGCCAAGTAGAGTCCCATCCGGACACGAGACGAAGTCTTCAATCTTGTACCTTCATAGTCCAACAGTCTGGCCAAAGTATATAGTCCGGCTGTCCGGATACCCCCTAATCCAGGACTCCCTCAGTAGCCCTCGAACCAGGCTTCAATGACGATGAGTCCGGCGCGCAGTATTGTCCTCGACATTGCAAGGCGGGTTCTTCTCCATCTTTCGAATGTCTGTAAAGCAGTGTCCGGTCCCATAAATGTTTGGACCTCTTGGCTTCTGTGCCCAATAAGGGCTTTCTCCCACGCGTCGAATGAATACGAGGCGCCAGGGCGTTTTTACATTGCCCCCCTAGCCAGATAAATAAATTGTCTATTAAAGGGATGGGGATCCTTAGATCCGATCCATACCATCCTCCCCCAGCGAGAGTCTGACAGAGCGCGTTTCGGACAGATCCATTCCAGCATGGCCGACCTCCGCAACTCCTCCTCCCGCCCCGGAAGCCCTAAGCCCGGTGATTGGGAGAGGTGTTCAGTCCCGCACAGTCATTTAGTCGAACTGCAGACTAAGGGATTTCTCCCTCCGGCGTACATGGTGCCCGTTCGAGCCGGGCTCGCCACCTATAATGGCGGGGAGCAAGCGGAGAGCTTTCCCTGCCCCTCTATGGGGGAACGGGTCTGCCTTGTTCCCTATCTATTAAGGGGACTCGGATTTCCAATTCATCCGTTCCTCCGCAGGCTCCTGGAGTTCTACGGCCTCCAATTACACAATTTTACCCCCGCCTCCATCCTACATATCGCCGGCTATGTGGCTCTCTGCGAGTTGTTCCTGGGCTGCGAGGCTCACTTCGAGCTGTGGAAAAGGCTGTTTTGCCTCGTCCCTCACACACAGAGGGGGTCACTTTATCAAGTGGGCGGAGCCAAAATATGGCGCACCGCCGATACCGGATACCTGTTCGGTACTTCGAAGAAGTCTCCCGAAGACTGGCCTTCAGAATGGTTTTATATGGAGGACGTTCCCCTTCTGGACCCTGTTCGGCGGGGTCTTCCTGAGTTCAACAATGCCCCTCTGAAGAAACGCCGAAGTTGGCGCCCATGGAGCCCCCAGGTGGAAGACAACAGAGAAGTCCTCTATCTGATGAACCGAATCAAAGCTCTGGCTCAATTAGGATTGACAACAATCGAAGTTATGTCGATTTGCATAATGCGGGGAGTGCAGCCACTTCAATATCGTGGGCACCTGTTGTGGTGTTATAACGGGGCAGATGACGCCACCTGCTGCGGGCGTAAGGGTCCGGACAATGCCGCCGCTTTAGCGAAAATTCTGCCCGAATTGTTCAAGGGTGAGGAAGAGGAGTTCACCCGCATCAAGCCACGGGATGGGTTCTCCATGTACAATCCTCCAAGCTGGGTAAGTTATATCTCCCTACTCCCATTTTTCCCGCATTCTTTGTCGTAAGTATTCACCTTGCCACTTTGCGGCAGGAACTGCGAAAAGCCATAAAGGAGGTCAGCAGCCCTTCTCCACAACCAGAGGACCCTGACCGGGCCCTCGACTCCGGACTCGAAGAAGATTCGGTTATATCTGTGGCGCTGATAGACCGGCAGTTCTATCAGTTAAGCTGCGACGATGCCATGGTGGCCATTATGGCCGACTATCCCGGACTGCTCCCTGCATCGTAAGTAAGAAAAACCAAAAATCCGAACTCCAAAACTAGGATCCCCTTTTAGGCACTTCACCCACCATATACACATGGCATCTTTTACAGGGAAGGCATTCGGGACGCCCTGCCGAACCCGTAGCAACTCGCCAACAAGAGGCACCGAGGCCGGGTAGGCCAAAAAGGAAGGCGGTCAGGACGGAGACGCCGGCGCAAAGGTATAAGAAAAACCCCGCTCCGTGGTTGTCGTCTTTCTCGAAATGTAATGACGCCTGTGTTTCTTTAACAAAAAAAACGCTCGCCGAAATATGTCCGGCGATGTTGCCAATCACGCTTCCACCAGTCGGACGCCAGGACCGGACATGGAGGCAGAAGCCGATATGGGGCAGGCGCCGGATAATCCCCCTACAGATGATGTGGATAGATTATTCGCTACAAACTCAGAAGTGGAAGGCGCCATGAATCATAGGCGCCGTCGGGCCGTACTCCGTGACGCTTGTTTCTCACCAGAGGCGTTTGACGCCTTCAATTCTGGAGAGGCGTACCTCCGTGCTACTCAAGATGGTCTAGCCAGAGCCACGGATCAGTATGTAAAGGATGTACAGGTGAGTAAATCTGACGATTTATATGTATCAGTAGCCCATGAGACTTGAAACAGTTAGCAGAACTGATTTAAGGATCATCTTTATTGTGCAGGTTCTTACAGAGAAGAATACTAGGCTGCCACAGGAGCTGGAGGAATGTAAGACCCAACTGCGGGCTGCTATGGCCGCATTGCAGGAACTGAAAAAGGCACCTGCTGGTAACATTTACTTTAAAGAATGATGGTTACCATATAACGTGCGGCATGGCTGCAGATCTAACAACAGATGTTGCAGATGAATCCGGAGAGAATCCGGAGGACCAGCATGTTATGCGACAGCTAGAGGCTGGCAAACGCGTGCTGACTGAGGTTACGCGGGAGAAAAAAAATCTCCAAGATGCCAATATTAAGCTGAGCGTGGAACTAAAAGACATTCTGGGCCAGCTTGCAGACTCCGAGAAGGAGAATAAGAGGCTTCGGTGCGGCATTTTCAGTAAGTGCTTGAACGAATCCTTTTAAAGCAGTTCGGCGAAGAAGTCGACTAACAGTGTTATGTCTGTAGGTATGCTGACAGGTCGTCCCGCGGAGGAAATGCCCGGGTCTACGGGTGATCTTCTGTCCGAGCTGTCACATCTGCACGAACAAGTTCGGCAGGTGATGCAGGGTGTTGCCCAGGCCTTGTGGCCATCCGTCTCCCTGCCATAGGGCATTGCCGAGCTTGCGGAGAAGCTCAAGGGAGCACGGCGGCGCTTCCAATTATGGAAGATATCAGCCTGCTGATAAGGTGCCAGAGAAGCCTAGGCCATGTTGAAGACGCGGTATACCAAGGCAGACCCAAATCACATGGCCGAGGTCAGACCTGTGGGGCCCGACAGAAAAGAGATCCCTGTTAGCTTAGTTTATGGGCAAGTAGAATTAGCCGCAAAGTATTCTCAACAGGATTGTAATCTAGACCGCCTGTTGGATGGTATAGAAGAGGAATTTAGTCAGTCTGCATGACTATGTAATTAAGGTGACAATTATAATGCCTTCTAGCCAGATTGTAGATCATTTGTCGTTGCGGACCTTTTCGCTTCAACCTCCGGGCCCAATAGTCCGGAGTGTATCCGAATACCCGCTCGGTTATATAAGAACCGGGGTATGCGTGAAGACCAGGCATAGGGGTCATTAGTGCTTTATCAGACAAGTGCCCAACTAGTTATGTTATATTACATGGGTAGTAAGAAACATCTTCCAGGGAGAATAGTTCCGTTAAGGGTTCCTTTCCCTGGGTAAGCATGCCCTAAAGTGCATGTCCGGACTGCGATAGGAAATGCAGGAAAAACATCTGGGGCAGATATGGACAATAAATAAAAATCATCTTTTGTTCACCGACCGAATATTCTCTTAAGAACGCTAGCTTTCGGCTTCACCCAGTCTGAGGTACACATCCGGCTGACCCGGCAGTAACAATCGCAGAGGTGCTCCCCTTATGCCCTAGCCGAATTAAGGGGAACGTAAGGCATAAATACAAGAGCCAGGCAACCTAGCTTGGCCAAAACTTAAGTCATATCGATGCATATAATGGTGAAAAAAGGTACATGCGGAAGTATAACACATGTGTGGGGCATGAGGCCCAGATAAATAATTTAAGCTTCTGTGAAAGAAGCCCCCAGGTATGAAGAGTGCGGCTAGCGCATCTGTAATGTGCAAGCGAGGCACAAGGTGACCCTTGAAGGCCTAGAGAAATAATAAAAGAAAGAAAGAAAGAAAGAGAAACAAGACAGATAATGTATATGCAGAAAATGGACAAAGGGAGGGGACTAACATAGAGTCCGGTGCTAGGCGTAGAATCTTCGGAGCCTAGCTGCGTTCCATGGGTTCGGCTCGAGTCGACTAGTCGATGCATCCCGCAGTCGGTACGCTCCACCGGTCACAACTTGGTCAATAATGAAGGGACCTTCCCATTTGGGCTCGAGCTTGTTATTTTTCTTATCCAGCAGGCGTAGAACTAGTTCGCCAACGTTATAAGTTTTGGCCCGTACTTCTCTACTTTGGTATCTGCGAGCCTGTTGCTGATAAAATGCGGAACGGGCTTTGGCTACGTCGCGCTCCTCCTCCAGGGTGTCCAAATTGTCCTGCCGATCGAGTGTGGCTTCTCTTTCTTCGTACATGCGCACTCGAGGTGAGTCATGAATTATGTCACAGGGCAAGACTGCCTCTGCGCCGTACACCATAAAGAAGGGTGTATATCCAGTACTACGATTCGGCGTGGTCCGCGGCCCCCAGAGTACGGAGTCGAGCTCCTCTACCCAGTGCATGTTAGACTCCGTTAAGGAGCGCACTAATCTGGGTTTAATGCCACTCATTATAGGACCGTTTGCTCGCTTGACTTGACCGTTGGTTTGTGGGTGATAGACTAAAGCATAATCGAGCTTGATGCCCATTTTGCTGCACCAGAGTTTTACCTCGTCGGTCGTGAAGTTCGTGCCATTATCAGTGATGATGCTGTTGGGGACGCCATAACGGTGTACAACCCCGGATATGAAGTCTATCACTGGTCCGGATTCGGCTGTTTTAACAGGTTTGGCCTCTATCCATTTGGTGAATTTATCCACCATGACCAATAAGTATTTTCTCTTGTGGGTTCCCCCTTTAAGGGGTCCAACCATGTCAAGCCCCCAGACTGCAAAGGGCCATGTAATGGGGATTGTTTGGAGGGCGGTGGGTGGCATGTGGCTTTGATTTGCAAAGAGCTGGCAACCGGCGCAGCGTTGGACCAAGTCCTGTGCATCTGCCCGGGCCGTTGGCCATTAGAATCATGTACGAAAGGCCTTGCTTACAAGAGCTCGGACTGCGGCGTGATGACCGCCGAGTCCGGCGTGAATTTCTGAAAAAAGATTCCGCCCTTCCTCTTCGGAGATGCACCTTTGAAGGACTCCTATAGTGCTTTTTGTATAATTCTCCCTCGTGGACCCTGTAGGCCTTGGATCGCCGCACTATGCAGCGTGCCTCAATTTGGTCCTTCGGAAGTTCCTGTCTAGTTAGGTAGGCCAGGAATGGTTCTGTCCACGGGGCAATAATGGCCATTATTTCGTGGGCTGAAGGTGTTATTTCGGTGGCAGAGCCTCCGATTGTGTCAGAGAGTTCAATATCGGGTATTTTGGCCGGGTCCGGACTATTGTTATCGGTGTCCCCTTCCCATACTACGGATGGCTTGAACAGCCTTTCCAAAAATATGTTGGGGGCGCATCACATTTTGCGCTGATGCGGGCGAGGATATCCGCCGCCTGATTGTTTTCCCGAGCCACATGGTGAAATTCGAGCCCCTCGAACTGAGCTGACATTTTTAGGACGGCGTTTTGATAGGCCGCCATTTTCGGATCCTTGGCGTCAAAGTCTCCATTTATTTGGGATATTGCGAGGTTTGAATCCCCACGCACCTCCAGGCGTCGAATGCCCATGGAGACTGCCATCCAAAGACCATGCAATAGAGCTTCATATTCGGCTGCATTGTTGGAGTCTGTATACAATATTTGTAATACTGAACGGTATCTCCGGTTGGGGACGTCAGGACGACGCCAGCCCCTAGACCGGCCAGCATTTTAGAACCGTCGAAGTGCATGATCCAATTGGAGTATGCGTCGTGCTCTTTAGGGAGTACGGCCTCCGTCCATCCGGTGACGAAGTCGGCCAATACTTGCGACTTAATGGCTCGTCGAGGTTTGTATGTTATGTCGAACGGGAGGAGCTCAATGGCCCATTTGGCAATCTGGCCCGTAGCGTCGCGGTTGTTTATAATATCATTAAGTGGCACTTCCGAGGCTACTGTAATCGAACACTCTTGAAAGTAATGTCACAGCTTCCGCGATGCCATGAATACTGCATATGCTATCTTTTGGTAGTGCGGGTATCGTGATTTGCATGGAGTGAGGACAGTGGATACTATACCGGCTTTTGAAGAGGGAATTTATGTCCGTCCGCTTCCCGTTCGACAACGAGCACCGTGCTTACAACTTGATGAGTTGTCGCAATGTACAACAACATTGGTTCACCAATGTTTGGCGCGGCCAGGATTGGGTTGGTTGCCAAGATGGCCTTTATTTCTTCCAATCCGGCTGTGGCCGCGTCCGTCCACTCGAAGTGTTCGGCGCGCCGAAGGAGGCGATAAAGGGGTAAAGCCTTTTCTCCTAAGCGGGAGATAAAGCGGCTTAGAGCCGCCACGCATCCAGTTAACTTCTGGATTTGTTTGAGGTCTATTAGGGTAGCCAACTATGACAAAGCTCGGATTTTGGCCGGATTAGCTTCAATACCTCTACTGGAGACAACGAAACCCAGGAGCTTTCCGGCTGGTACGCCGAAAACGCATTTTTCTGGATTGAGCTTGATGTCGTATGTTCGGAGGTTGTCGAATGTGAGCCTCAAGTCATCTATCAAAGAGTCGACGTGTTTGGTTTTGCGACCACATCGTCTACGTATGCCTCTACTGTTTTGCCGATTTGTTTCTCCAGACATGTCTGAATCATGCGCTGATATGTTGCGCCGGCGTTTTTGAGCCCAAAAGGCATTGTGTTAAAACATAAGGGATCGTATGGTGTGATGAATGCCGTTGCGGCTTGGTCGGACTCCGCCATCTTGATTTGGTGGTAACCGGAGTATGCGCCGAGGAAACACAATGAGTCGTGTCCTGCGGTAGCATCAATGATTTGATCGATGCGTGGGAGGGGGAAGGGATCCTCTGGGCAAGCTTTATTGAGGTCTTTGAAATCAACACAAAGGCGCTAGGATTTGTCCTTCTTTGGTACGATCACCACGTTTGCTAGCCAGTCCAGGTGTTTTATTTCTCTGATGAATCCGGCCTCCAATAGCTTGGCTAGTTCCTCTCCCATGGCCTGTCTCTTAGATTCGGAGAAACGCCGAAGAGCTTGCTTGACCGGCTTGAATCCCTTTAGGATATTGAGGCTATGCTCAGCCAGCCTGCGTGGGATTCTTGGCATGTCTGAGGGATGCCAGGCGAATATGCCCTAGTTCTCACGCGGGAATTCTCGTAGTGCGGCATCCACAGCGGGGTTTAACTGTGCCCCGATGGAGGCTGTTTTTGTAGGGTCCGTTGGGTGGACTTGGAATTTGACTATTTCATCCGCTGGTTTAAAAGAGGTGGACTTGGATCTCTTGTCGAGTATCACGTCGTCCTGTCCACTGTGGAGCGTAGCATGGTTAATTCCTCGGCCGAGAGGGCTTCGGATAATGCCTCGAGGGCCAGTGCGGCTATTTTGTTTTCGGTGCGGAGTGCCGTGTCTGGATCACTGGCGAGAATGATGATTCCATTGGGCCCGGGCATTTTGAGCTTCATGTACCCGTAATGTGGTATGGCTTGGAAGATTGTGAATGCCTCCCATCCTAAAAGAGCGTGATAACCACTGCAGAACGGGGCCACTTGGAATGTAATTTCTTCGGACCTGTAATTATCCGGCGTGCCGAATACCACATCTAGTGTGATTTTCCCAGCACAGCATGCTTCCCGACTGGGGATGATTCCTCTAAAGGTTGTGCTACTTTGCTCGATGCGGTTCCAGTCTATTTCCATCTTTTGAAGAGTTTCCTCATAGATGAGGTTTAATCCGCTGGCGCCGTCCATGAGTACTTTGGTGAGTCGAAGGTCGTCCACGATTGGACTGAGGACTAGTGCGGCTGGTGCTCGGGCTGTTCGAAATTTAGGTTCGTCACTGGCATTGAAGGTAATAGCCGTGTCACTCCATGGATTTATTGCTGCTACGTGGCAGATTTCGGCCATGCTGCGGAGTGTTCGCTTGCGCCAATTATTTGACGCGAAGGTCTCAAAGACTGTTAACACCGTATTGTTATCCACGGGATGGTGCTCTATGGTATTTGGGATAAGAAGATCCTCACCACTTTTGGCCACCTGCCGGAGTATCCAACATGCTCTAAGGCTGTGCGTTGGTATTGTATCCGCTGTACTATGAATTTTGCAGGGTCCGTTGAGCCATCCCTCCAGTATGGTTCCGTGCCCTGTAGAGGGTTTTTGCTTTTTGGTAGTTGACCCGGGTATGTTGTGATAATGCACCCTTTTATTTCGGACTAGGTTTGTATTCAGGGCCGGATTATCCCAAAAGTTTGTTTCGGTTTTCCAGGCACTTTCCATCGCACAGTACTTTCGTACTATGCACGCCAAGTCAGCGAAGTGTGTTATATCACGGAGATTTATGGCGTTGAGGATTCCCTTGTCCGTGCAATTATTGCAGAAAAATAGGATTGTGTCTTCCTTGTGACAGTCCTTAACCTTGTTCATCGCAAGGAGGAATCTGGCCCAATAGTGATGTACTGTTTCCTGGGGCTCTTGCCTGATGTGGGAAAGATCGCTTATGTTTGGGTGGGTGGGTGGAATTGAATCCGAACCCTTACCTGATCTAGGATCCAGGGGCCGAGGAGTTTCCAATTTTGGAAGTTCCGGTTCTGGGGTGTTACCCGAAAATCCTGGCCCGCTGCCTGACTCTAAGTTCAGGGATTGGATGTTGTCCTCCCGCGAACGGGCGTCCGGCTCGGAGAGCTCGGGAATCCAGACATAGTTGGTCCTCAAGATAGAGGAAAGGTCGCCACATTGTTCCTCCACCACTGCAATATGATGGGTGACCGGTGGAGAGTTAATCTCCCTTTGATCGGGTTTAAGCCCAATCCGATCATAGTCCGTAGCGACTCCCAAGGCGGGATGCGATCCAAGAGCTCATTTAAGGAGGCGAGCTCCATTGGATCCATCTGTTCGGCGAGTGCCGATTTGACGTGGAGGCTGTTTTCGATGACCCGAGAAGTCATCGTCGGCGCGGCGGCCGAACAGGTGGTCATGATGAAACCGCCTAGCCGGAGAGTTTGGCCGACAGCCAAAGCTCCCCCAACAGTAGTACCATCTTTAAAGATGAGACGAGACATCCTTCCTTCTGGCGACGGCACATAGGAACTCTCAATGAAAGCACCAATGTCGGTGTCAAAACCGGCGGATCTCGGGTAGGGCGTCCCGAACTGTGCGTCTAAGGCGGATGGTAACAGGAGGCAGGGAACACGATGTTTTACCCAGGTTCGGGCCCTCTTGATGGAGGTAAAACCCTACGTCCTGCTTGATTTATTCTTGATGATATGGGTATTACAAGAGTTGATCTACCACGAGATCGGAGAGGCTAAACCCTAGAAGCTAGCCTATGGTATGATTGTATGTTGTCCTACGGACTAAAACCCTCCGGTTTATATAGACATCGGAGGGGGCTAGGGTTACACAAGGTCGGTTACAAAGGAGGAGATATACATATCCGTATTGCCTAGCTTGCCTTCCACGCCAAGTAGAGTCCCATCCGGACACGAGACGAAGTCTTCAATCTTGTATCTTCATAGTCCAACAGTCCGGCCAAAGTATATAGTCCGGCTGTCCGGATACCCCCTAATCCAGGACTCCCTCAGGAGGACTTGGAGTATTCTTTACGGAAGAAAAAGCGGTTCCCAAGTTGGTAATAATACCTTCAAGTTTATCGATTCTAGTGGAATCCTGATTTATTTTCTCATTAACTATAGGTTCCTTTTCTTTAATATTTTTCAAGGTGACTCCTACTTTACATCCATATTGAGTGATTTGGTTGTGGAGATTTTTATCCAAATTTTCAATTAACTCTACAGTAGCAACCTTATTCTCAATAATTTCAAGTCTTTGCATTACATGCTCCAAGGTTAACGTAGTTCCATTAACCAAAAGAGGTGGTGAGCCAAACAAATATATCATAGCATTATAAGAATCAAAAGTATGGCTACCCAAGAAGTTCCCTCCGGTAATGGTATCAAGGATATATTTGTACCAAGGAGTAGCGCCTACATAAAAATTGCGAAGAAGAACGGAAGTAGATTGCTTCCTGGTAGATCTTTTGAGCATTGCAAATTCTATACCAAGCGTCTTTTAGATTTTCTCCCTCCCTTTGCTTAAAATTTAGAACTTCATTCTCGGGAGACAACGGAGAAGATAAGGGACTA
The DNA here is from genome assembly GCF_002162155.2 of Triticum dicoccoides. NCBI lineage: Eukaryota > Viridiplantae > Streptophyta > Magnoliopsida > Poales > Poaceae > Triticum > Triticum dicoccoides. The sequence continues at coordinate 78,868,633 of NC_041392.1, forward strand.
GCCATAATGACAAGCAAACAGAAAAGAGGCGAACGGAAAAGAGAGAGAGGATAGAGAGGGCGAATAAAACAGCAAGGGTGAAGTGGGGGAGAGGAAAACGAGAGGCAAATGGCAAATACTGTAATGCGTGTTTGTGATGGGTACTTGGTATGTTTGACTTTTGCGTAGACCTCCCCGGCAACGGCGCCAGAAATCCTTCTTGCTACCTCTTGTGCACTGTGTTGGTTTTCCCTAGAATAGGAAAGGGTGATGTAGCAAAGTAGCGTAAGTATTTCTCTCAGTTTTTGAGAACCAAGGTATCAATCCAGTAGGAGGCTACGCGCTAGTCCCTCGCACCTGCACAAAACAAATAAATCCTCGCAACCAACGCGATAAGGGGTTGTCAATCCCTACACGGTCACTTACGAGAGTGAGATCTGATAGATATGATAAGATAATATTTTTGGTATTTTTATGATAAAGATGCAAAGTAAAATAAAAGGCGATGAAAATAACTCAGTGTTGGAAGATTAATATGATGTAGGTAGACCCGGGGGCCATAGGTTTCACTAGTGGCTTCTCTCAAGAGCATAAGTATTTTATGATGGGTGAACAAATTACTGTTGAGCAATTGACAGAATTGAGCATAGTTATGAGAATATCTAGGTATGATCATGTATATAGGCATCACGTCCGAGACAAGTAGACCGACTCCTGCCTGCATCTACTACTAGCTATTACTCCGCACATCGACCGCTATCCAGTATGCATCTAGAGTATTAAGTTCATAAGAACAGAGTAACGCCTTAAGCAAGATGACATGATGTAGAGGGATAAACTCATGCAATATGATAAAAACCCCATCTTGTTATCCTCAATGGCAACAATACAATATGTGCCTTGCTGCCCCTACTGTCACTGGGAAAGGACACGGCAAGATTGAACCCAAAGCTAAGCACTTCTCCCATTGCAAGAAAGATCAATCTAGTAGGCCAAACCAAACTGATAATTCGAAGAGACTTGCAAAGATAATCAATCATACATAAAAGAATTCAGAGAAGATTCAAATATTGTTCATAGATAAACTTGATCATAAACCCACAATTAATCGGTCTCAACAAACACACCGCAAAAGAAGATTACATCGAATAGATCTCCCCAAGAGAGGGGGAGAACTTTGTATTGAGATCCAAAAAGAGAGAAGAAGCCATCTAGCTAATAACTATGAACCCGAAGGTCTGAAGTAAACTACTCACACTTCATCGGAAGGGCTATGGTGTTGATGTAGAAGCCCTCCGTGATCGATGCCCCCTCCAGCGGAGCTCCGGAACAGGCCCCAAGATGGGATCTCGTGGATACAAAAAGTTACGACGGTGGAATTAGGGTTTTGGCTCCATATCTGATCGTTTGGGGGTACGTAGGAATATATAGGAGGAAGAAGTACGTCGGTGGAGCAACAGGGGGGCCACGAGGGTGGAGGGCGCGCCCGGGGGTTTAGGCGTGCCCCCTACCTCGTGGCCTCCCTGTCGGTGAAGGAAATATGCCCTAGAGGCAATAATAAAGTTATTATTTATTTCCTTATAATCATGATAAATGTTTATTATTCATGCTAGAATTGTATTAACCGGAAACATAATACATGTGTGAATACATAGACAAACAAAGTGTCACTAGTATGCCTCTACTTGACTAGCTCGTTAATCAAAGATGGTTATGTTTCCTAACCATGAGCAATGAGTTGTTATTTGATTAACGGGATCACATCATTAAGAGAATGATCTGATTGACATGACCCATTCCATTAGCTTAGCACCCGATCGTTTAGTATGTTGCTATTGCTTTCTTCATGACTTATACATGTTCCTATAACTATGAGATTATGCAACTCCCGTTTACCGGAGGAACACTTTGGGTACTACCAAATGTCACAACGTAACTGGGTGATTATAAAGGAGTACTACAGGTGTCTCCAAAGGTACATGTTGGGTTGGCGTATTTTGAGATTAGGTTTTGTCACTCCGATTGTTGGAGAGGTATCTCTGGGCCCTCTCGGTAATGCACATCACATAAGCCTTGCAAGCATTGCAACTAATGAGTTAGTTGCGAGATGATGTATTACAGAACGAGTAAAGAGACTTGCCGGTAACGAGATTGAACTAGGTATTGGATACCGACGATCGAATCTCGGGCAAGTAACATACCGATGACAAAGGGAACAACGTATGTTGTTATGCGGTCTGACCGATAAAGATCTTCGTAGAATATGTAGGAGCCAATATGGGCATCCAGGTCCCGCTATTGGTTATTGACCGGAGTCGTGTCTCGGTCAGGTCTACATTGTTCTCGAACCCGTAGGGTCCGCACGCTTAAGGTTACGATGACAGTTATATTATGAGTTTATGCATTTTGATGTACCGAAGGTTGTTCGGAGTCCCGGATATGATCATGGACATGACGAGGAGTCTCGAAATGGTCGATACGTAAAGATTGATATATTGGAAGCCTATGTTTGGATATCGGAAGTGTTCCGGGTGAAATCGGGATTTTACCGGAGTACTGGGAAGGTTACCGGAACCCCCCGGGAGCTAAATGGGCCATGATGGGCCTTAGTGGAAAAGAGAAGAGGCAGCCCTACATGGGCTGCGCGCCTCCCCCTTCCCCTAGTCCTATTAGGACTAGGAGAGGTGGCCGGCCCCCTCTCTCTCTCTTTTCCCCCTCCGCGAATCCTATTCCAACTAGGATTGGGGGGGAATCCTACTCCCAGAGGGAGTAGGACTCTCCTGGCGCGCCTCCTGTGGCCGGCCAGCCTTCCCCCCCTCTAGTCCTTTATATACTGAGGTAGAGGCACCCTAGAACACACAAGTTGATCCACGTGATCTATTCCTTAGCCGTGTGCGGTGCCCCCTGCCACCATATTCCTCGATAATACTGTAGCGGAGTTTAGGAGAAGCCCTGCTGCTGTAGTGCATCAAGATCGTCACCACGCCGTCGTGCTGACGGAATTCTTCCCTGACACTTTGCTGGATCAAAGTCCGGGGATCGTCATCGAGCTGAACGTGTGCTCGAACTCGGAGGTGCCGTAGTTTCGGTGCTTGATCGGTTATCGCGAAGACGTACGACTACTTCCTCTACGTTGTGTCGACGCTTCCGCAGTCGGTCTGCGTGGGTACGTAGACAGCACTCTCCCCTCTCGTTGCTATGCATCACCATGATCTTGCTTGTGCGTAGGAAATTTTTTGAAATTACTATGAAACCCAACAGTGGCATCCGAGCCTAGGTTATTTATGTTGATGTTATATGCACGAGTAGAACACAAGTGAGTTGTGGGCGATATAAGTCATACTGCCTACCAGCATGTCATACTTTGGTTCGGCGGTATTGTTGGACGAGACGACCCGGACCAACATTACGCGTACGCTTACGCGAGACCGGTTCCCCCGACGTGCTTTGCACACAGGTGGCTTGCGGGCGACTGTCTCTCCAACTTTAGTTGAACCAAGTGTGGCTACGCCCGGTCCTTGCGAAGGTTACAACAGAGTCTATTTGACAAACTATCATCATGGTTTTGATGCGTAGGTGAGATTGGTTCTTGCTTAAGCCCGTAGCAGCCACGTAAAACTTGCAACAACAAAGTAGAGGACGTCTAACTTGTTTTTGCAGGGCATGTTGTGATGTGATATGGTCAAGACATGATGCTGAATTTTATTGTATGAGATGATCATGTTTTGTAACCGAGTTATCGGCAACTGGCAGGAGCCTTATGGTTGTCGTTTTATTGTATGCAATGCAATCGCGATGTAATGCTTTACTTTATTACTAAGCGGTAGTGATAGTCGTGGAAGCATAAGATTGGCGAGACGACAACGATGCTACGATGGAGATCAAGGTGTCGCGCCGGTGACGATGGTGATCATGACGGTGCTTCGAAGATGGAGATCACAAGCACAAGATGATGATGGCCATATCATATCACTTATATTGATTGCATGTGATGTTTATCTTTTATGCATCTTATCTTGCTTTGATTGACGGTAGCATTATAAGATGATCTCTCACTAAATTATCAAGAAGTGTTCTCCCTGAGTATGCACCGTTGCCAAAGTTCGTCGTGCCCAGACACCACGTGATGATCGGGTGTGATAAGCTCTACGTCCATCTACAACGGGTGCAAGCTAGTTTTTGCACACGCAGAATACTCAGGTTAAACTTGACGAGCCTAGCATATGCAGATATGGCCTTGGAACACGGAGACCGAAAGGTCGAGCGTGAATCATATAGTAGATATGATCAACATAACGATGTTCACCATTGAAAACTACTCCATCTCACGTGATGATCGGTTATGGTTTAGTTGATTTGGATCACGTGATCACTTAGAAGATTAGAGGGATATCTATCTAAGTGGGAGTTCTTAAGTAATATGATTAATTGAACTTAAATTTATCATGAACTTAGTCCCTGATAGTATCTTGCTTGTTTATGTTGATTGTAGATAGATGGCTCGTGCTGTTGTTCCGTTGAATTTTAATGCGTTCCTTGAGAAAGCAAAGTTGAAAGATGATGGTAGCAATTACACGGACTGGGTCTGTAACTTGAGGATTATCCTCATTGCTGCACAGAAGAATTACGTCATGGAAGCACCGCTGGGTGCCAGGCCTGCTGCAGGAGCAACGCCGGATGTTATGAACGTCTGGCAGAGCAAAGCTAATGACTACTCGATAGTTCAGTGTGCCATGCTTTACGGCTTAGAATCGGGACTTCAACAACGTTTTGAACGTCATGGAGCATATGAGATGTTTCAGGAGTTGAAGTTAATATTTCAAGCAAATGCCCGGATTGAGAGAAATGAAGTATCCAATAAGTTCTATAGCTGCAAGATGGAGGAGAACAATTCTGTCAATGAGCATATACTCAAAATGTCTGGGTATGATAATCACTTGATTCAATTGGGAGTTAATCTTCCAGATGATTGCGTCATTGACAGAATTCTCCAATCACTGCCACCAAGCTACAAGAGCTTCGTGATGAACTGTAATATGCAAGGGATGAACAAGACTATTCCCGAGCTCTTCGCAATGCTGAAAGCTGCGGAGGTAGAAATCAAGAAGGAGCATCAAGTGTTGATGGTCAACAAGACCACTAGTTTCAAGAAAAAGGGCAAAGGGAAGAAGAAGGGGAACTTCAAGAAGAACAGCAAACAAGTTGCTGCTCAGGAGAAGAAACTCAAGTCTGGACCTAAGCCTGAAACTGAGTGCTTCTACTGCAAGCAAACTGGTCACTGGAAGCGGAACTGCCCCAAGTATTTGGCGGATAAGAAGGATGGCAAGGTGAACAAAGGTATATGTGATATACATGTTATTGATGTGTACCTTACTAGAGCTCGCAGTAGCACCTGGGTATTTGATACTGGTTCTGTTGCTAATATTTGCAACTCGAAACAGGGACTACGGAATAAGCGGGCACTGGCAAAGGACGAGGTAATGATGCGCGTGGGAAATGGTTCCAAAGTTGATATGATCGCGGTCGGCACGCTACCTCTACATCTACCTTCGGGATTAATAATAGACCTAAATAATTGTTATTTGGTGCCAGCGTTGAGCATGAACATTATATCTGGATCTTGTTTGATGCGAGACGGTTATTCATTTAAATTAGAGAATAATGGTTGTTCTATTTATATGAGTAATATCTTTTATGGTCATGCACCTTTGAAAAGTGGTCTATTTTTTATGAATCTCGATAGTAGTGATACACATATTCATAATGTTGAAGCCAAAAGATGCAGAGTTGATAATGAAAGTGCAACTTATTTGTGGCACTGTCGTTTAGGTCATATCGGTGTAAAGCGCATGAAGAAACTCCATACTGATGGACTTTTGGAACCACTTGATTATGAATCACTTGGTACTTGCGAACCGTGCCTCATGGGCAAGATGACTAAAACACCGTTCTCCGGTACTATGGAGAGAGCAACAGATTTGTTGGAAATCATACATACCGATGTATGTGGTCCGATGAATATTGAGGCTCGTGGCGGATATCGTTATTTTCTCACCTTCACAGATGACTTAAGCAGATATGGGTATATCTACTTAATGAAACATAAGTCTGAAACATTTGAAAAGTTCAAAGAATTTCAGAGTGAAGTTGAAAATCATCGTAACAAGAAAATAAAGTTTCTACGATCTGATCGTGGAGGAGAATATTTGAGTTACGAGTTTGGTGTACATTTGAAAAATTGTGGAATAGTTTCGCAACTCACGCCACCCGGAACACCACAGCGTAATGGTGTGTCCGAACGTCGTAATCGTACTTTACTAGATATGGTGCGATCTATGATGTCTCTTACTGATTTACCGCTATCGTTTTGGGGATACGCTCTAGAGACGGCCGCATTCACGTTAAATAGGGCACCATCAAAATCCGTTGAGACGACGCCTTGTGAACTGTGGTTTGGCAAGAAACCAAAGTTGTCGTTTCTTAAAGTTTGGGGTTGCAATGCTTATGTGAAAAAGCTTCAACCTGATAAGCTCGAACCCAAATCGGAGAAATGTGTCTTCATAGGATACCCAAAGGAGACTGTTGGGTACACCTTCTATCACAGATCCGAAGGCAAGACATACGTTGCCAAGAATGGATCCTTTCTAGAGAAGGAGTTTCTCTCGAAAGAAGTGAGTGGGAGGAAAGTAGAACTTGACGAGGTAACTGTACCTGCTCCTTTATTGGAAAGTAGTACATCACAGAAAACTGTTTCTGCGACACCTACACCAATAAGTGAGGAAGCTAATGATGATAGTCATGAAACTTCAGATCAAGATACTACTGAACCTCGTAGATCAACCAGAGTAAGATCCGCGCCAGAGTGGTACGGTAATCCTATTCTGGAAATCATGCTACTAGATCATGATGAACCTACGAACTATGAAGAAGCAATGGTGAGCCCAGATTCCGCAAAGTGGCTTGAAGCCACGAAATATGAGATGGGACCCATGTATGAGAACAAAGTATGGACTTTGGTTGACTTGCCCGATGATCGGCAAGCAATTGAGAATAAATGGATCTTTAAGAAGAAGACTGACACTGATGGTAATGTTACTGTCTAAAAAGCTCGACTTGTCGCGAAAGGCTTTCGGCAAGTTCAAGGGATTGACTACGATGAGACCTTCTCACCCGTAGCGATGCTTAAGTCCGTCCCAATCATGTTAGCAATTGCCGCATTTTATGATTATGAAATTTGGCAAATGGATGTCAAAACTGCATTCCTGAATGGATTTCTGGAAGAAGAGTTGTATATGATGCAACCAGAAGGTTTTGTCGATCCAAAAGGAGCTAACAAAGTGTGCAAGCTCCAGTGATCCATTTATGGACTGGTGCAAGCCTCTCGGAGTTGGAATAAACACTTTGACAGTGTGATCAAAGCATTTGGTTTTATACAGACTTTCGGAGAAGCCTGTATTTACAAGAAAGTGAGTGGGAGCTCTGTAGCATTTCTAATATTATATGTGGATGACATATTACTAATTGGAAATGATGTAGAATTTCTGGATAGCATAAAGGGATACTTGAATAAGAGTTTTTCAATGAAAGACCTCGGTGAAGCTGCTTACATATTAGGCATAAAGATCTATAGACATAGATCAAAACGCTTAATTGGACTTTCACAAACAACATACCTTGACAAAATTTTGAAGAAGTTCAAAATGGATCAAGCAAAGAAAGGATTCTTGCCTGTGTTACAAGGTGTGAAATTGAGTAAGACTCAATGCCCGACCACTGTAGAAGATAGAGAGAATATGAAAGATGTTCCCTATGCATCAGCCATAGGATCTATCATGTATGCAATGCTGTGTACCAGACCCGATGTGTGCCTTGCTATAAGTCTAGCAGGGAGGTACCAAAGTAATCCAGGAGTGGATAACTGGACAGCGGTCAAGAACATCCTGAAATACCTGAAAAGGACTAAGGATATGTTTCTCGTATATGGAGGTGACAAAGAGCTCATCGTAAAAGGTTACGTTGATGCAAGCTTTGACACTGATCCGGACGATTCTAAATCGCAAACCGGATACGTGTTTACATTAAACGGTGGAGCTGTCAGTTGGTGCAGTTCTAAACAAAGCGTCATAGCGGGATCTACATGTGAAGCGGAGTACATAGCTGCTTCGGAAGCAGCGAACGAAGGAGTCTGGATGAAGGAGTTCATATCCGATCTAGGTGTCATGCCTAGTACATCGGGTCCAATGAAAATCTTTTGTGACAATACTGGTGCAATTGCCTTGGCAAACGAATCCAGATTTCACAAGAGAACCAAGCACATCAAGAGACGCTTCAATTCCATCCGGGGTCTAGTCCAGGTGGGAGACATAGAGATTTCAAGATACATACGGATCTGAATGTTGCAGACCCGTTGACTAAGCCTCTTCCACGAGCAAAACATGATCAGCACCAAGGCTCCATGGGTGTTAGAATCATTACGGTGTAATCTAGATTATTGACTCTAGTGCAAGTGGGAGACTGAAGGAAATATGCCCTAGAGGCAATAATAAAGTTATTATTTATTTCCTTATAATCATGATAAATGTTTATTATTCATGCTAGAATTGTATTAACCGGAAACATAATACGTGTGTGAATACATAGACAAACAAAGTGTCACTAGTATGCCTCTACTTGACTAGTTCGTTAATCAAAGATGGTTATGTTTCCTAACCATGAGCAATGAGTTGTTATTTGATTAACGGGATCACATCATTAAGAGAATGATCTGATTGACATGACCCATTCCATTAGCTTAGCACCCGATCGTTTAGTATGTTGCTATTGCTTTCTTCATGACTTATACATGTTCCTATAACTATGAGATTATGCAACTCCCGTTTACCGGAGGAACACTTTGGGTACTACCAAATGTCACAACGTAACTGGGTGATTATAAAGGAGTACTACAGGTGTCTCCAAAGGTACATGTTGGGTTGGCGTATTTTGAGATTAGGTTTTGTCACTCCGATTGTTGGAGAGGTATCTCTGGGCCCTCTCGGTAATGCACATCACATCAGCCTTGCAAGCATTGCAACTAATGAGTTAGTTGCGAGATGATGTATTACAGAACGAGTAAAGAGACTTGCCGGTAACGAGATTGAACTAGGTATTGGATACCGACGATCGAATCTCGGGCAAGTAACATACCGATGACAAAGGGAACAACGTATGTTGTTATGCGGTCTGACCGATAAAGATCTTCGTAGAATATGTAGGAGCCAATATGGGCATCCAGGTCCCGCTATTGGTTATTGACCGGAGTCGTGTCTCGGTCAGGTCTACATTGTTCTCGAACCCGTAGGGTCCGCACGCTTAAGGTTACGATGACAGTTATATTATGAGTTTATGCATTTTGATGTACCGAAGGTTGTTCGGAGTCCCGGATATGATCACGGACATGACGAGGAGTCTCGAAATGGTCAAGACGTAAAGATTGATATATTGGAAGCCTATGTTTGGATATCGGAAGTGTTCCGGGTGAAATCGGGATTTTACCGGAGTACCGGGAAGGTTACCGGAACCCCCAGGGAGCTAAATGGGCCATGATGGGCCTTAGTGGAAAAGAGAAGAGGCAGCCCTACATGGGCTGCGCGCCTCCCCCTTCCCCTAGTCCTATTAGGACTAGGAGAGGTGGCCGGCCCCCTCTCTCTCTCTCTTTTCCCCCTCCGCGAATCCTATTCCAACTAGGATTGGGGGGAATCCTACTCCCAGAGGGAGTAGGACTCTCCTGGCGCGCCTCCTGTGGCCGGCCAGCCTTCCCCCCCTCTAGTCCTTTATATACTGAGGTAGAGGCACCCTAGAACACACAAGTTGATCCACGTGATCTATTCCTTAGCCGTGTGCGGTGCCCCCTGCCACCATATTCCTCGATAATACTGTAGCGGAGTTTAGGCGAAGCCCTGCTGCTGTAGTGCATCAAGATCGTCACCACGCCGTCGTGCTGACGGAATTCTTCCCCGACACTTTGCTGGATCGGAGTCCGGGGATCGTCATCGAGCTGAACGTGTGCTCGAACTCGGAGGTGTCGTAGTTTCGGTGCTTGATCGGTTGGATCGCGAAGACGTATGACTACTTCCTCTACGTTGTGTCAACGCTTCCGCAGTCGGTCTGCGTGGGTACGTAGATAGCACTCTCCCCTCTCGTTGCTATGCATGACCATGATCTTGCGTGTGCGTAGGAAATTTTTTGAAATTACTACGAAACCCAACAGTCGGTTGCTTGACATAGGGTCCAAGTCTCCTGGATCTTGTTCGTTCCAAAAATCACGTTCCCGAAGGTTTCATTCCGTTTGGACTCCGTTTGATATTCCTTTTCTTTGAAACCCTAAAATAGGCAAAAAAACAGCAATTCTGGGCTGAGCCTCCGGTTAATAGCTTAGTCCCAAAAACAATATAAAAGTGTATAATAAAGCCCAATAATGTCCAAAATAGTAGATAATATAGCATGGAGCAATCAAGAATTATTGATACGTTGGAGACGTATCAGTTGCCTACGATGAGACCTTCTCACCCGTAGCGATGCTTAAGTCCGTCCGAATCATGTTAGCAATTGCCGCATTTTATGATTATGAAATTTGGCAAATGGATGTAAAGACTGCATTCCTGAATGGTTTTCTTGAAGAAGAGTTGTATATGATGCAACCTGAAGGTTTTATCGATCCAAATGGTACTAACAAAGTGTGCAAGCTCCAACGATCCATTTATGGACTGGTGCAAGCCTCTCGGAGTTGGAATAAACGTTTTGATAGTGTGATCAAAGCATATGATTTTATACAGACTTTTGGAGAAGCCTGTATTTACAAGAAAATGAGTGGGAGCTCTGTAGCATTTCTAATATTATATGTGGATGACATATTGTTGATTGGAAATGATATAGAATTTCTGGATAGCATAAAAGGATACTTGAATAAGAGTTTTTCAATGAAATACCTTGGTGAAGCTGCTTATATATTGGGCATCAAGATTTATAGAGATAGATCAAGACGCTTAATTGGACTTTCACAAAGCACATACCTTGATAAAGTTTTGAAGAAGTTCAAAATGGATCAAGCTAAGAAAGGGTTCTTGCTTGTGTTACAAGGTGTGAAGTTGAGTAAGACTCAATGCCCGACCACTGCAGAAGATAGAGAGAAAATGAAAGGTGTTCCCTATGCTTCAGCCATAGGCTCTATCATGTATGCAATGCTATGTACCAGACCTAATGTGTGCCTTTCTATTAGTTTAGCAGGGAGGTACCAAAGTAATCCAGGAGTGGATCACTGGACAGCGGTCAAGAACATCCTGAAATACCTGAAAAGGACTAAGGATATGTTTCTCGTTTATGGAGGTGACAAAGAGCTCGTCGTAAATGGTTATGTCGATGCAAGCTTTGACACTGATTCGGACGATTCTAACCGGATACGTGTTTATATTGAATGGTGGAGCTATCAGTTGGGGCAGTTCTAAACAAAGCATCGTGGCGGGATCTACGTGTGAAGCAGAGTACATAGCTTCTTTGGAAGCAGCAGATGAAGGAGTCTGGATGAAGGAGTTCATATCCGATCTAGGTGTCATACCTAGTGCATCGGGTCCAATGAAAATCTTTTGTGACAATACTGGTGCAATTGCCTTGGCAAAGGAATCCAGATTTCACAAGAGAACCAAGCACATCAAGAGATGCTTCAATTCCATCCGGGATCAAGTCTAGGTGGGAGACATAGAGATATGCAAGATACATACGGATCTGAATGTTGCAGACCCGCTAGCTAAGCCTCTTCCACGAGCAAAACATGATCAGCACCAAGACTCCATGGGTGTTAGAATCATTACTGTGTAATCTAGATTATTGACTCTAGTGCAAGTGGGAGACTAAAAGAAATATGCCCTAGAGGCAATAATAAAGTTATTATTTATTTCCTTATTTCATGATAAATGTTTATTATTCATGCTAGAATTGTATTAACCGGAAACATAATACATGTGTGAATACATAGACAAACATAGTGTCACTAGTATGCCTCTACTTGACTAGCTCATTGATCAAAGATGGTTAAGTTTCCTAGCCATAGACATGAGTTGTTATTTGATCAACGGGATCACATCATTAGGAGAATGATGTGATTGACTTGACCCATTTCGTTAGCTTAGCACTTGATCGTTTAAGTTTACTGCTATTGCTTTCTTCATGACTTATACATGTTCCTATGACTATGAGATTATGCAACTCCCGAATAGCGGAGGAACACTTTGTGTGCTACCAAACGTCGCAACGTAACTGGGTGATTATAAAGGTGCTCTATAGGTGTCTTCGAGGGTGTTCGTGGAGTTGGCATAGATCAAGAATAGGATTTGTCACTCCGATTATCGGAGAGGTATCTCTGGGCCCTCTCGGTAATACACATCACTATAAGCCTTGCAAGCAATGTGACTAATGAGTTAGTTGCGGGATGTTGCATCGCGAAATGAGTAAAGAGACTTGCCAGTAACGAGATTGAACTAGGTATTGAGATACCGACTATCGAATCTCGGGCAAGTAACATACCGATGACAAAGGGAACAACATATGTTGTTATGCGGTTTGACCAATAAAGATCTTCGTAGAATATGTAGGAACCAATCTGAGCATCCAGGTTCCGCTATAGGTTATTGACTGGAGACGTGTCTCGGTCATGTCTACATAGTTCTCGAACCCGTAGAGTCCGCACGCTTAAAGTTCTGTGACGATCGGTATTATGAGTTTTTGTGTTTTGATGTACCGAAGGTAGTTCGAAGTCCTGGATATGATCACGGACATGACGAGGAGTCTCGAAATGGTCGAGACGTAAAGATCGATATATTGGAAGGTTATATTCGGACACCGGATGAGTTCCAGGGGTTATCGGATAAATACCGGAGAACCGGGAGGTTACTGGAACCTCCCAGGGGGTTATTGGGCCTTATGGGCCCAAGTGGAGGAAGAGGAGAGGCGGCCAGCTAGGGGCGCGCGGCCCCCTAGCCCAAACCGAATTGGACTAGGGGCCAGCCCCCCCCTTTCCTTCTTCTTCTCCTCCCCTTCCTTCCCCTCTCCTACTAGGACTAGGAAAGAGGGGGGAATCCTACTTGGAGTAGGATTGCCCCCCTTGGGCGCGCCTCCTCCTTGGCCGCCTCCTCCTCTCTTAGCCGTGTGCGGTGCCCCCCTCCACCATAATACACCTCGGTTATATCATAGCGGTGCTTAGGTGAAGCCCTGCGTCGGTAGCTTCATCAACATTGTCACCACGCCGTCATGCTGACGAAACTCTTCCCCGAGTTCTACCGGATCGTGAGTTCGCGGGATGTCACCAAGCTGAACGTGTGCTGAACGCGGAGGTGTCGTACGTTCGGCGCCGAGGATCGGTCGATTGTGAAGATGTACGACTACATCAATCGTGTTGTTATAACGCTTCCGCTTAATAGTCCACAAGGGTACGTGGACGATACTCTCCCCTCTTGTTGCTATGCATCACCATTATCTTGCGTGTGCGTAGGAAATTTTTTGAAATTACTACGTTCCCCAACATGGATCAGCGTTATAAGACTCATGACATATGATTTTTTGGTATTTCATCATATATTGTGTGTGCTAGCAATTGATCCAGTGACTAACACATATAGCATAGAGATTTGGGTCCTTATCAGGATTTGGCTCATTAGAAATGCATTGATCATTATTTTGATATTTATATTACAAGGGCTCGGGTTCTAGTTTCTCCACGGCCCCCAAAATCTCAGGACCAACCCTGGAAGAACTCTCCACTCTTGTTCCAGAGCCAGGTGATCGAGTTTGGAATTTTGGGGGTCTAGCGCCACCGAATTGATGGTGGATGACAGTCGTGTTGGAAATATGCCCTATAGGCAATAATAAATTGATTATTATTATATTTCCTTGTTCATGATAATCGTTTATTATCCATGCTAGAATTGTATTGATAGGAAACTCAGATACATGTGTGGATACATAGACAACACCATGTCCCTAGTAAGCCTCTAGTTGACTAGCTCGTTGATCAATAGATGGTTACGGTTTCCTAACCATGGACATTGGATGTCGTTGATAACGGGATCACATCATTAGGAGAATCATGTGATGGACAAGACCCAATCCTAAGCCTAGCACAAAGATCGTGTAGTTCGTATGCTAAAGCTTTTCTAATGTCAAGTATCATTTCCTTAGACCATGAGATTGTACAACTCCCGGATACTGTAGGAATACTTTGGGTGTGCCAAACATCACAACGTAACTGGGTGGCTATAAAGGTACACTACAGGTATCTCCGAAAGTGTCTGTTGGGTTGGCACGAATCGAGACTGGGATTTGTCACTCCGTGTGACGGAGAGGTATCTCTGGGCCCACTCGATAGGACATCATCATAATGTGCACAATGTGATCAAGGAGTTGATCACGGGATGATGTGTTACGGAACGAGTAAAGAGACTTGCCGGTAATGAGATTGAACAAGGTATCGGGATACCGACGATCGAATCTCGGGCAAGTACAATACCGCTAGACAAAGGGAATTCAATACGGGATTGATCGAATCCTCGACATCGTGGTTCATCCGATGAGATCATCGTGGAACATGTGGGAACCAACATGGGTATCCAGATCCCGTTGTTGGTTATTGACCGGAGAACGTCTCGGTCATGTCTGCATGATTCCCGAACCCGTAGGGTCTACACACTTAAGGTTCGATGACGCTAGGGTTATAAAGGAAGTTTGTATGTGGTTACCGAATGTTGTTCGGAGTCCTGGATGAGATCCCGGACGTCACGAGGAGTTCCGGAATGGTCCGGAGGCAAAGATTTATATATGGGAAGTCCTGTTTTGGTCACCGGAAAAGTTTCGGGTTTTATCGATAACGTACCGGGACCACCGGGAGGGTCCCGGGGGTCCACCAAGTGGGGCCACCAGCCCCGGAGGCTTGCATGGGCCAAGAGTGGTAAGGGACCAGCCCCTGAGTGGGCTGGTGCGCCTCCCACAATGCCCAAAGGCGCAGCTTGGAGGAGAAGGGGAAACCCTAGGCTCAGATGGGCCTAAGGCCCGCCCTAGGGGGCGCCCCCCTCTCCCCCTCT
>NC_041392.1:78883915-78904538 GCF_002162155.2 Triticum dicoccoides
TCCCATCTAGGGCTGCCGCCCCCCTAGGGGTGGGAACCCTAGAGGGGGCGCACCCTCCTCCCCTCCTCCTATAAATAGTGGGGTTTTGGGCTGCCCAACACACGCGATTTGATCTCTCCCTGGTGCAGCCCTACCTCTCTCCTCCTCGTCTCTTGTGGTGCTTGGCGAAGCCCTGCTGGAGTACCACGCTCCTCCACCACCACCACGCCATTGTGCTGCTGCTGGATGGAGTCTTCTTCAACCTCTCCCTCTCTCCTTGCTGGATCAAGGCATGGGAGACGTCACCGGGCTGTACGTGTGTTGAACGCGGAGGTGTCGTCCGTTCGGCACTAGGATCTCCGGTGATTTGGATCACGACGAGTACGACTCCTTCAACCCCGTTCTGTTGAACGCTTCCGCATAGCGATCTACAAGGGTATGTAGATGCACTCTCTTTCCCCTCGTTGCTGGTTTCTCCATAAGATAGATCTTGGTGACACGTAGGAAAATTTTGAATTTCTGCTACGTTCCCCAACAGTGGCATCATGAGCTAGGTCTATTGCGTAGATTCTATGCACGAGTAGAACACAAAGTAGTTGTGGGCATAGATTTTGTTCAATATGCTTACCGTTACTAGTCCAATCTTGATTCGGCGGCATTGTGGGATGAAGCGGCCCGGACCGACCTTACACGTACTCTTACGTGAGACTGGTTCCATCGACTGACATGCACTAGTTGCATAAGGTGGCTAGCGGGTGTCTATCTCTCCCACTTTAGTCGGATCGGGTTCGATGAAAAGGGTCCTTATGAAGGGTAAATAGCAATTGGCATATCACATTGTGGTTTTTGCGTAGGTAAGAAACGTTCTTGCTAGAAACCCATAGCAGCCACATAAAACATGCAAACAACAATTAGAGGACGTCTAACTTGTTTTTGCAGGGTATGCTATGTGATGTGATATGGCCAAGAAGAATGTGATGAATGATATGTGATGTATGAGATTGATCATGTTCTTGTAATAGGAATCACGACTTGCATGTCGATGAGTATGACAACCGGCAGGAGCCATAGGAGTTGTCTTAATTTATTTATGACCTGCGTGTCAACATAAACGTCATGTAATTACTTTACTTTATTTCTAACCGTTAGCTGTAGTAGTAGAAGTAATAGTTGGCGAGACAACTTCATGAAGACACGATGATGGAGATCATGATGATGGAGATCATGGTGTCATGCCGGTGACGATGATGATCATGGATCCCCGAAGATGGAGATCAAAAGGAGCAAAGTGATGATGGCCATATCATGTCACTATTTGATTGCATGTGATGTTTATCATGTTTATACATCTTATTTGCTTAGAACGACGGTAGTAAATAACATGATCCCTCATTAAAATTTCAAGAAAGTGTTCCCCCTAACTGTGTACCGTTGCGAAAGTTCATCGTTTCGAAGCACCACGTGATGATCGGGTGTGATAGATTCTTACATTCGAATACAACGGGTGTTGACGAGCCTGGCATGTACAGACATGGCCTCGGAACACATGCGAAACACTTAGGTTAACTTGACGAGCCTAGCATGTACAGACATGGCCTCGGAACACAAGAGACCGAAAGGTCGAGCATGAGTCGTATGGTAGATACGATCAACATGAAGATGTTCACCGATGTTGACTAGTCCGTCTCACGTGATGATCGGACACGGCCTAGTTGACTCAGATCATGTAATCACTTAGATGACTAGAGGGATGTCTATCTGAGTGGGAGTTCATAAGATGAACTTAATTATCCTGAACATAGTCAAAAGGTCTTCGCAAATTATGTCGTAGCTCGCGCTTCAGTTCTACTGTTTAGTTATGTTCCTAGAGAAAATTTAGTTGAAAGTTGATAGTAGCAATTATGCGGACTAGGTCCGTAAACTGAGGATTGTCCTCATTGCTTCATAGAAGGCTTATGTCCTTAATGCACCGCTCAGTGTGCTGAACCTCGATCGTTGTCTGTGGATGTTGCGAACATCTGACATACACATTTTGATAACTACGTGATAGTTCAGTTAAACGGTTTAGAGTTGAGGCACCGAAGACGTTTTGAAACGTCGCGAAACATATGAGATGTTTCGAGGGCTGAAATTGGGATTTCAGGCTCGTGCCCACGTCAAGAGGTATAAGACCTCCGACGATTTTCTTAGCCTGCAAAGTAAGGGAGAAAAGCTCAATTGTTGAGCTTGTACTCAGATTGTCTGAGTACAACAATCATTTGAATCGAGTGGGAGTTGATCTTCCAGATGAGATAGTGATGTTTCTCCGAACTCATTACCACCAAGCTACTAGAGCTTCGTGATGAACTATAATATATCGGGGACATATATGATGATCCTTGAGATATTCGCGATGTTTGACACCACAAAAGTAGAAATCAACAAGGAGCATCAATTGTTGATGGTTGGTGAAACCACTAGTTTCAAGAAGGGCAAGGGCAAGAAGGGATACTTCATGAAACGGCAATTCAGCTGCTGCTCTAGTGAAGAAACCCAAAGTTGAACCCAAATCCGAGACTAAGTGCTTCTGTAATAAGGGGAACAACCACTAGAGCAGAATTGCCCTAGATACTTGGTAATGAGAAGGCTGGCAAGGTCGGTAGAAGTATATTGGATATACATTGTGTTAACATGTACTTTACTAGTACTCCTAGTGGCACCAGGGTATTAGATACCGGTTCGGTTACTAAGTGTTAGTAACTCGAAATAAAAGCTATAGAATAAACGGAGACTAGCTAAAAGGTGAGATGACGATATGTGTTGGAAGTATTTCCAAGGTTGATCAAATATCGTACGCTCCCTCTACCATCAATATTGGTGTTTGCGTTGAGCATAGACATGATTGGATTATGTCTATCGCAATATGGTTATTCATTTAAGGAGAATAATGGTTACTCTGTTTATTTGAATAATACCTTCAATGGTCTTGCACCTAAAATGAATGGTTTATTGAATCTCGATCGTAGTGATACACATGTTCATGCAAAAAGATATAAGATAGTAATGATAGTACCACCTACTTGTGGCACTGCCACGTAAGTCATATCGGTATAAAACGCATGAAGAAGCTCCATGTTGATGGATCTTTGGGCTCACTCGTTTTGAAAAGTTTGAGACATGCGAACCATGTCTATTGGTGTATATGCATGAAGAAACTCCATGCAAATGGACCGTTTGGACTCACTTGATTTTGAATCGCTTGAGACATGCAAATCATACCACATGGGCAAGATGACTGAAAGCCTCATTTTTAGTAAAATGGAACTAGAAAGCAACTTGTTGGAAGTAATACATTTTGATGTGTGCAGTCCAATAAGTGCTGAGGCATGTAGTGGATATCGTTATGTTCTTACTTCATAGATGATTTGAGTAGATGTTGAGTATATTTACTTGATAAATCATGAGTCTGAATTATTGAAAGGTTCAAGTAATTTCAGAGTGAAGTTGAACATCGTCGTGACAAGAGGATAAAATGTCTATGATATGATCGTAGAGATGAATATCTGAATTACGAGTTTGGCACAGAATTAAGACATTGTGGAAATTGTTTCACAACCAATACAGCCAGGAACACCATAGTGTGATGGTGTGTTCGAACATCATAACTGCACCCTATTGGATATGATGCATACCATGATGTCTCTTATCGAATTACCACGATAGTTTATGGGTTAGGCATTAGAGAAAACCACATTCACTTTAAATAGGGCACCACGTAATTCCGATGAGATGACACCGTATGAACTATGGTTTAGAGAAACCTAAGCTGTCATTTCTTAAAAGTTTGGGGCTGCGACGCTTATGTGAAAAAGCTTCAGGCTGATAAGCTCGAACCCAAAGCAGATAAATGCATCTTCATAGGACACCCAAAACAGTTGGGTATACCTTCTGTCTCAGATCGGAAAGCAACAAGGGATTGTTTCTAGAATCGGGTCCTTTCTCGAGGAAAAGTTTCTCTGGTAAGAATTGAGTGGGAGGATGGTGGAGACTTGATGAGGTTATTGAACCGTCACTTCAACTAGTGTATAGCAGGGCACAAAGAGTTGTTCCTGTGGCACCTACACCAATTGAAGTGGAAGCTTATGATATTGAACAAGGTATCGGGATACCGACGATCGAATCTCGGGCAAGTACAATACCGCTAGACAAAGGGAATTGAATACGGGATTGATCGAATCCTCGACATCGTGGTTCATCCGATGAGATCATCGTGGAACATGTGGGAACCAACATGGGTATCCAGATCCCGCTGTTGGTTATTGACCGGAGAACGTCTCGGTCATGTCTGCATGATTCCCGAACCCGTAGGGTCTACACACTTAAGGTTCGATGACGCTAGGGTTATAAAGGGAGTTTGTATGTGGTTACCGAATGTTGTTCGGAGTCCCGGATGAGATCCCGGACGTCACGAGGAGTTCCGGAATGGTCCGGAGGTAAAGATTTATATATGGGAAGTCCTGTTTTGGTCACCGGAAAAGTTTCGGGTTTTATCGGTAACGTACCGGGACCACCGGGAGGGTCCCGGAGGTCCACCAAGTGGGGCCACCAGCCCCGAAGGCTTGCATGGGCCAAGAGTGGTAAGGGACCAGCCCCTGAGTGGGCTGGTGCGCCTCCCACAAGGCCCAAAGGCGCAGCTTGGAGGAGAAGGGGAAACCCTAGGCTCAGATGGGCCTAAGGCCCACCCTAGGGGGCGCCCCCCTCTCCCCCTCTTGGCCGCCCCCCTTTTTCCCATCTAGGGTTGCCGCCCCCCCTAGGGGTGGGAACCCTAGAGGGGGCGCACCCTCCTTCCCTCCTCCTATAAATAGTGGGGTTTTGGGCTGCCCAACACACGCGATTTGATCTCTCCCTGGTGCAGCCCTACCTCTCTCCTCCTCGTCTCTTGCGGTGCTTGGCGAAGCCCTGCTGGAGTACCACGCTCCTCCACCACCACCATGCCGTTGTGCTGCTGCTGGATGGAGTCTTCTTCAACCTCTCCCTCTCTCCTTGCTGGATCAAGGCATGGGAGACGTCACCGGGTTGTACGTGTGTTGAACGCGGAGGTGTCGTCCGTTCGGCACTAGGATCTCCGGTGATTTGGATCACGACGAGTACGACTCCTTCAACCCCATTCTCTTGAATGCTTCCGCATAGCGATCTACAAGGGTATGTAGATGCACTCTCTTTCCCCTCGTTGCTGGTTTCTCCATAAGATAGATCTTGGTGACACGTAGGAAAATTTTGAATTTCTGCTACGTTCCCCAACAAGTCAATGAACTACCATATGTGTTTCGGCCTGTTAAAGTGTGCACCGAGCGAATCTAGTTTTGTAGTTTACTACAAACCATCTTGTCCTTCTGAGAAGATGTGGACAACAGTTGTGAAGGGTTGTCATGGGTCAAGTTGTCATGCTAGAAAGAGGCATCTTTTTTATCGATGTTGGAGATGACTGTGGAAGCCTTAAATAGGGACACATTTGTCTCATCATAGGGAAGTTGCGATCCAACATGCATGTAGCCAAAGCCAACACAGTCTAAGATCCCGCCCAAATCTGCCAAGGTCCGCAATGCAAACCCCCCAAGAACCTTATTCTACCAAGACATCTGAGGCTTCAGCCCCAAGATGATCTTGCTATCGACCTCCTTGTAAACACAAAAACCTAGTGCCCATACGAGGCCAGACCAGCAATACAGCATCTAGATCCAGACCAGCAATCCAAGGGCTTAGACCTGCGTAATTGTTCTCCTGTGCACCATCTGGATCTCTTACATGTTCGCTATCCTCAGATAGGTGTTGTTGGGAATTTACACCAGCCACCACATAATGCTTCGGGTTGTTCCCCATTCCGAGCTTTATACAAAAGAGAGCCAAACTTTGGAGGTATGCCAAACATCACCGTCGATGAACGATCTTTAGTACTTGAAAGATCAGCGAACTACCAGCCCCACATCGACTTGTTGAACACACAACTCTTCAAGGTACAAGCTCGGATGAAAGCTCAAGCTGATAGAAAGTGCACAAAATGATAGTTTGTTGTTGGGGAGAAAATTCTTCTAAAGGTCAAGTGACCATGTTGCAAGCTATCTTACAAATATTTCAAGCATTTCACAATTCTGGAACGCATTGGCGAAGTGGCGTACCGCCTGTATTTACTGTTTGTTGTACATGTGCACCCAAATTTTTCATGTTTTCCAATTGAAACCATTTACTGTAGGTTACTCCCTAGTCTTCAAAGATCTCCCTCTATCGGATTATTTAGCTGCGACAAATTACCCACTATCGAACTGTTAAAGTGCGCACCAAGTGAATCCAGCTGCGTATTTAGTTGCGAACCGTTTTGTCCTTACGTGATGGAATACCGAAAAGATATGGACAACGGTTGCGAAGGGCTGTCATGGGTCATGTTGTCATGCTAGAAAGAACTATCTTTTTTATTGATGATGGTGATGATCATGGAAGCCCTAAATGTGGACACATCTGTCTCATCATAAGGAAGTTGTGATTCAACACGCATGTAGTCAGAGACAACACAGTCTAAGATACCGCCCAAATCTGCCAAGGTCCGCAATGCAAAGCCCCCAAGCACCTTATTCTAGCAAGATATCTGAGGCTTCGGCCCCTAGACAATCTCGATATCAACCCCCTTGTAAATACAAAAACCTAGTTCTCATACGAGGCCAGACCAACAAAAAACAAGCATAAAGTAGGGTATTGCCTTGATCCAAGGGCATGGACCTGCATAAATCGTTCCTGTGTGCACCATCTGGATCTCTTACGTGTTCACTATCCTCAGATTGGTGTTGTCGGGAATTTACCACGACATTACCCATGGTCGAGTTTTTGTATAAAACCAGCCACCACATAATGCTTTGGTTTGTTCCCCATTCCAACCTTTATATGGAAAGCAGTCATCCTTTGGAGGTATGCCAAACATCACTATCAATGAAGGGTATTTAGTAGCTAAAACATTAGCTGACTACTAGCCCCACATCGACTTGCTGCGCACACCCTTCAAGGTACAAGCTTGAATAAAAGCTCAAGCTGATAGAAAGTGCACAGAATGACAATTTGTGGTTGGGGAGCAAATTCTTCTGTTGGAGATCACCCTCCGTTGGATTATTTAGCTACCCACATGATCCCGCAACACCGACTTATCCACGTGGAGTCAGCGTATTCTCCTAAGTGCTGATCAAATGGGGTATCTTTCGGACGAGGCAACCAGGTGGGAGGACTACTACGTGGCACGTCGTCTCTTGTTAACGACATCAAGGGGCGAATGTCACACCCTCACCATCATCAATAATGATGATGGACTGTAAGTCGCCTGCCCCCAAGAATCCAGCCAGTGGACAGGCGAGCGAAGCTGGCAAGCACCAGCGTGATTCACAATCTAGACGGCTCAGTAAACCATCCAGAGAGTTCTTTCTTGACGATGGATCGTTCGTACATTGGGACGGCAGTCACCGACATCAAGATTTTGGCGAGCAATTTTTGTTTTGTTCCTTTAGTCATGTTATTAGTTGTTTGTCGAATGTCGTGGCCCATAGCACAATTGTGTTTATCTTGCTGATGATTCTATTCTTTATAATGTAACCTTAGATTAGTATATAAACTTGAGTCATTTATTTTGGGGCAGAGGGAGTAGTATTTTGTGATCAATAAAGAGCGGCACTCTCTCAACAACAATGAAAAATTCAAGATGGCTCCGTAAGCTGGGTTGAGACTGAGGGCCCACCTGTAAGCGTGTCACTCTCAACTCTCTGCATCTCACCCTGTACCTTCTCCTTCCTCCTCCCGTACCTCTCCCCTCCCAACTCTTTCCGTATCCTCTGATCAATCCATGGAAGGAGCTCGGGTCACACAAACTCCAATGCCGCAAGACACGCCGACCTCCCCAAGGAGACCTCCGACGGCCACAGCCTCCTTCACAGGGGTCTCAGGCCAGAGCCCTCCCTCCCTGTTTCCACACACTCCCGTCGTCGCTGGCGGCCGTGCAGGCAAGGTGCTCGACGAAATGCCTCCTGACACGCCAAGGCTCGTCGTCGCAAGCCTCGAGCTGCAGCGGCGGTCGTGGGCGGACGTCCCGCCGGACATCCTCGGGATCGTGGCCGGCCGCCTCCCCTGCGTTGAGGACCGCGCCAGGATGCGCTCCGTCTGCGCCGCCTGGCGCGCGGCGGCGCGCCTCCACCGCCCGCTGCCGCCGCCGCTCCCCCTGCTCGTCCACGCGGACTTCTCCTTCTCCAGCTTCTCCCCCGACGGTGTCACGACGGGGACGCGTCGCATCCCCCTGCCCGAGGACGTGGCGGCCGACGATGTCCGTTGCGTGGGCTCGTTCGAGGGGTGGCTCGCCGGCGTGCGGCCGAACCAAGGTCGCTACTTTGGCGATGCCCAGTGCTTCTTGATGAACCCTTTCTCCCGGGACGTGCTCCATCTCCCGCCTCCCTCCGCGTCCTCTCATTTCGTCGATGCCCACAGTAGATCCCTGCCCATCATCGGTGGCTCTGGTGTGGTTGAGTGCACCATCAACGCCCCACAGTACGTGATGTCGTTCTGCAAGGTAATCTTGTCCTCCTCACCTGATTCTGGGTCCAAATGCATTGTGGCTGCCTTCTCGGTGCATCGGAACGGAGCCAAGCTTGCTCTCTGGCGGCCTGGCATGACGTCGTGGTGCGTGTGCCTTGGTGGCTGCATAAGCAAGTTCAGTGATATTACCTTCTACCAGGGCAAGATTTACGTGCTCAGCGAGCTCACCACAAATCTCTTTGTCATCGAGATAACAGATGACGACGACTCTGGGCTGATGGCTTCTCGTGTCGAGCGTTGTGTGGCCGAGAGGCCTGAGATCAAGGGTAGCTACACACAGAGGTGGAACTTGGTAGAATGGCATGGAAAACTGTTGTTTATCGCCAGACACTTAGGTGGCGGTGAAGGCTGGCACGATATTTGCAAGGTTGGAGTATATATGGTGGATTTAAGCACTAAACCTCTTCAATTCACTGAGATCAACACCTTGGATGGCGACTGTATCTTCATCAGCCCGTGCAGCAGCAAATCATTTCATGCGTCAGAGTATGAAAGGGTGGAAGGCAATGTTATCTACTTCATCGATGGCTATCTCTGCCATGCTAAAAATGGTCCCCTATTTGATAAGTTCATGTACAACTTGAGCGATGGTACATTTGCGCCATTTGCTGCAGATTTATCAGAGTGCAACTTTCAGGCACCAGATGGCAAGCCCATGAGTCAAACGTGGTTGTTTCCTTCTGAATGAACTGCAGCACAGCAACTCCGATGTTAATGAATCTTTAATGTATCAGAGATCCCTGATGCTGCTTGGCGCGTGGACCATTGTGTTTGCTTTTCAAGAACTGAAAAATAAAAACTAGTGTATGTTGTTGTCTAATTTGTGATTATTATGATGCTTGCCGACTTAAACTGTTTTAGTACTTCGTTTTCAAATTTCCATTTGGATCATCAGTTGATTCACATTTGTGGGAATCAGTAGTTAAGTGAGCAGTGGTTCTTCATATTAACTAGACTGTAGTGGTTCTGCAATTCCTCACCTATCCTCTTCCGGTCCTTTGGGTATTTCTGTCACTGGAGTAGAATTTCTACTAGTGGTTAATATAGCTAGTGGAGTGTTATATCTTCAAGTTTTATTCAATGGATTTCATTTGAATCTATGGAACTGCTTGCTTCCTTATTGAAGCATGGTATTATTAGGGATGAGCCTTTCAGTGCTGTTGATGCCCATACAGCAACAAGTCTCCTCAATATGTAAGCATCGTATCAGCACATGCAGATTGTATTAGTATTTGATTATGAGCTGATTTATAAATCTCTTATTTTGTATGACAACATTATGTCATGCCTTGTGATCTCGAACACTACTTATGATAATAAGAAATCCAAAGTACAGTGGCTATAGAAAGAAAGGAAGAGTTTGATTGCTTGGAGAAGGTATTCTTCTTGGTCGACTTTTTGCATAAAAATATTTAATATCACTAAAGAAAAATGTTTTATTTAAAACAGGGTATTTTATCAGATAAAACTGTTCCTTTGGTAACCCACCAAGTGGATTTTCTGCCCCTTATTTGACTAGTGAAAAATTTCGGCAGTTAGATGGGGAGGTTATTCATCTGCACCTTATCAAATTCTATTGGCAGACTGTCAACAATTTAAGGACCTTGTAAATGCACATAAAGATACCGTTGGTGATTCAAATCTTAACAGTATGGCCTCTCGAAGAGTAACGGAAATACCAAGAACAGCGACTGATAATATTCATGGAAACAGATATATGGAGGCTGTGAAGCCATCACCAGTAGATCACTCGATCAAGAGAGGAAAGAGAATCAGGGGATACAGGTCTTAAGCCTTATATGCTTTACCTGTGCCAGAACAAAGGCTTCTTGTATGCCTCTCTTTCTGTTATTTCTCACATAATTTTCTTAGCTGATCAAATTTCACAGAATTCATGTATGGCTGCTAATGTCCAAAATGCCCGTGTTAGTTTAGTACACTGAAGTTAATTTCTGTGTACATTGTTATCGGAGTCTGCACCATTTTCTTTGTGCTATCACGATCTTTGTTCCTCGTTGTTCTCGGAGTCCAGACTTCAAGATCCTTGTTTTCCCAGTTGCTCAATTCATTGTTCCATGCACCTATGTCCTTTTTTGATTCTACTCCTATAGGCAGGATTCTTAGCCGGGGTAAGAAAAGCCTGAAACAAATGACCGATATGGTAATTACAGTTCTGTTTCACATTCATTTTCTAATGATGGATTATCCCCTGCAGGTCTCTTCAGATTTGAGTATCATTGATCTTGATGTTCCATTTGCCTTCATGTTTACCTTTAGTGCCAGCTTAACTACATATAGCAATCTGGTAGTGTTGGCTGTTGTCACATGGCAAGTTCTGTTTGTATCGTCGCCGATGATAGTTTTGGCAATTCGGTTGCAGGTGATTGATCTAACTTTATTTCTGCATGGCTAAACTCCCTTTCTATTGTTATTTCATTTCCCGAATGATCTACTCTGCTGAATTTTCACCCATGGGGTTAATTTATCAGATGTTTTCTCACAATTCTGATTGAGTGAGATCTGTTATATTTGGTCTTCTAGAGGTACTATTTAGCCTCAGCTAAGGAATTGATGCGGATTAATGGCACTACCATGTCTGCCCTAGCAAATCACTTTGAATCGATTTCAGGGGCTATAACAATACGTGCCTTTGAGGAACAAGATCGTTTCTTTGCTCAAAATTTGGAGCTAGTCGACAAGAATGCTAGTCCATACTTTTATAATTCTGCAGCTACTGAATGGTTGATTCAGCGCCTGGAAACAATGAGTGCTGCGGTTCTTTCTTTTTCTGCCTTTGTCATGGTTCTTCTTTTTCCAGGAACTTTTAGCCCCGGTAAGTATCTTATCTGAAGTACTACAATCACAAGTTTCACATTTTTGAGAAAGTCATGGTTGCTTACAAGCTCTATGACTGCAAATATGTGCACTGAATTTTATAAGCATGCATCAGATGTGCAATGAATTTTATATGCACTGCGAAGAATTTGTTTTCCTCTCTTTTGATAGGTTCCTGGTATTGAGTTATGAAGGTTAAGCTTGTGATAAAAAAGCCTATTAGATAACCATGAATGGCTCAAAACCCTAGTGGTATATATATCCAACTTTCCCTTTAGCAACACTTTATATGCCCAATGTCTATGTGCCAAACTCATTGGAAATACAGTTATATAATATCATCCAGTTTATGAAGAAATTAACATTGCCCATCAGAAAACTAATTACTTCCGTTCATACTTGCGCAGGTTTTGTTGGAATGGCATTTTCTTATGGTCTTTCCCTAAATAATACTCTTGTTAACTCTATTCAAAGGCAATGCAGCCTTGCGAATCAAATAATATCTGTGGAAAGGGTGAACCACTACATGGACATACAAAGTGAACCAGAAGTTATTGAAGAAAACCGTCCGGCACCAGATTGGCCCCAAGTTGGCTGTGTGGAGCTTAGAGATTTGAAGGTAATCAAATTTAAACATGTACATGTACACTTGACCAGGTGAAACCCTTTAGAAATTCTAACAATTTTATGTGATTTATTTTCATTTGACAGATTAGGTACAGGGAAGACGCACCCCTTGTACTACATGGTATCACTTGCAAGTTTGAAGGTGGAGACAAGATTGGTATAGTTGGTCGAACAGGAAGTGGCAAGACAACTTTAATTGGTGCATTGTTCCGCCTTGTTGAACCTGCTGGAGGGAAAATAAGTATTGACTGTGGACATCACTACGATAGGCTTACATGACCTGCGTTCGTGTTTGGGCATCATTCCCCAAGATCCAACACTTTTTCAGGGTACAGTAAGATATAATCTGGATCCTCTTGGGAAGTTCTCAGATCAACAAATATGGGAGGTAAGGCGTGTAATATATCTACAATTTCAGAAAAATAAGCACCTTATCTAATCAGGATTAATAAACTGATTTATGGGGTCGTAATGACAAGTCGCCATTCTCTGTTATGGCATACATGCGTCTTAAAAGGAATCACTAAATTAGTTATATGCTATTGTGTTGCAGGTTCTTGACAAATGTCAACTTCTTGATGCCGTCCAGGAGAAGGAGCAGGGATTGGATTCACTTGGTAGGAGACCTCACTGTATCTATACATATATAAAATTTGGTCTCGCATTTATTTTAGGCCCCTAGCGAATTGGGCAAACATACAGTTCTGCTCTGGCCCTTTCAGAATTCAAAATGCATGTGCCTCTAAATCTGTCAAACTGTTAGTGGTACTAATCAAGATCTTGCCATACAGTTGCTGAAAACGGGTCGAATTGGAGCATGGGCCAAAGGCAGCTCTTTTGCTTGGGTCGGACGCTTTTGAGAAGGTGACGTATCTTAGTTCTTGATGAAGCCATGGCCTCTATAGACAACGCAACAGACGCCGTCCTTCAGAAAACGATCCGGACAGAGTTCAAATATTGCACCGTTATTACAGTCGCCCACCGTATTCCAACAGTTATGGACTGCGATGTGGTACTTGCAATGAATGACAGTATGTTTGTCTTATTACTGCCAACTTATTAGGACTGCATCATAGAGTTTTTTATTCCACACTGATGAGCTACATGAACACTTCCAGGGAGAGTAGTGGAGTATGACAAACCTATAAAGCTCATGGAAACTGAAGGATCTCTCTTCCGCAAACTGGTGAACGAGTACTCGTCGTACACATCGAACTGAAACAGTTAGGAGAGATCGTTGATGACGTGCGTTACTGTTCAAGAATCAGTTTCTCTGGAGATGTACAAGGACCAGTTTCAGGGAACGGGCATGTTTGGATCAGAAAGAAAAATCTCTTGTCATACTCCAGAGGAGCTCATTTATTTGCAATCTGAAGAAGATGCAGTGCCATCTTCCAGAAATTGCCTGGATTCTTTTAGTTATGTATTGCTACCTGAAATTTTGAGTAATATACTACAGTTTAGCTTATTATTTGTTGACCGTTGCCGCTCTTCACAAGCGCTGAAGCTGAACAGAGCAAATCCCAGAATAGTTCCTCGTTCCAGCAATCAAGCATACAAGTCTACAGTAATTGGGAAGAACTTCAAATCTGTAACCCTGCTCGAACTTGTTAGGAGAAGAAATGATGATGTATATAATTTGTATGTAGATTTAGTGACACCAAATAATGTGCATATTGGCATTATATTTCGGTCACAATTTTGAGTTTCGCTCTGTACTGGAAGTGGAGGGAGCATCAGAAGTTGAGAAGAGCAAATTATATGTAGAAATGAAGTAGAAAGTCCATTGCAATCTGCTACTAGTTCTCAGAGAACATGCAGTGAGATGTTGCTCCCAAGATGACCTATTTCGATGTACATTTTTAATCCGAGTTTACACAATATATCATATATAGAGTACTACAAAGTACTGTGTGTAATAATGTACAACAACAATACAAGTCTGAATATCTGATGCTGAGAAAAAAAAGTACACCTAGTTAAACCAGACGGCGACAGTGCGACCGGCGGAGGAGCTAGCGCCGCCACGCCAGCGGGCTCCCGTCCTCCAGCTCTGGCCGCGTCCTCACCATCTTCGCCACCGGCATCCGGCTCCCCCGCACCGCCATCCTCCCCAGCTCCTCCCCGGCGAGCGCCCGCAGGTCCATCTCCTCCCTCCTGCGCCTCCTGCTCCACCGCACCGCCGCGACCACGGTGGCCGCCAGGAAGCTCACCACCACCACCCCGCCGACGCCGGCCACCGCCATCCACGCCCACCACCGCTCCCTCACCGCCGCAGGCGGCGGCGGCGGCGGCGACGTCGGCGAAGGCGGTGGCGGTTGCAGCCGCACCGCCACGCCGTAGTGGCCCGTGCCGGTCACCGTGCACGCGGTGTCCGACGCCATGGCGTGCGTGGCCACGGCCTTGGCCTTCCCGCTCTCCACCGCGAAGGTCACGCACCTCGCCGCCGTGGCGTTGAACGGCGTCGTCCCGTTCGCCGCCGCATGCGCGAGGTCCCCGAACTCCACGCGGACGGGCGCGCCGAGCGCCCGGAGCCCGACGGCCCTGCTGCCGTTGTTCCCGGTCGACACGTCGTACGCGAGCAGCGCGGCCACGGGGGCGGCCAGCGCGTACCCGGGCGGCGCAGCGAAGAGCGCGCCGGAGGAGGAGTTGCCGAGGAACCGCTCAAAGACGACGTCGACGCGGCGGGCGAACGGGGACGGCACGACGCGGGGCGGCACGGTGAACCCCGCGGTGCCGGCGGCGGCGTCGGTGGCGTTGACGCCGTCGTCCCAGAGGGAGCTGCTCCGCACGCGCAGCGCCGAGGCCTGGACCTCGACGAGGCCGCACGGCGACGGGCAGGCCGTGAGGGGCACGCCCACGAGCTTGTCGGTGCGGTGGAGCAGCTCGAACGCGCGGTCGCGGACGACGTCCTCCACGGCGGAGATGTTGACGACGACGGCGGCGCTGCCGCGATCCTGGGCAGCGGAGCAATGATGATGCAGGAAGAGCGCGAGGAGCAGCAGCGACAACAAGGACGACGATGGGACCGCCATTGCTGCCTCTCTTTCTGGAGGGCTAGCGCCGTGGCGTGTGGCGGCGGCGGTAGGATGCCGCCATCTCGACGGAGGGCTCGAACGGCGGGCCGGATGGACGGAGCGAGCGGAGGAGGTGGCCAGAGCTACGAGAGGTTAATCACCAATGGAGGCAAATGATCTCCTATATTTAGGGGGGATGCTGGCTGTTAATTAGTACCAGCACTCAGATGAAATGCAGCATTATATTATCCTTTTTTTAACACAATATACAGACACACAGACACGCATACACTTATTTCTATGTGCCATGAACAAGTTTTACAGGATTTTAAAATTTAGAAAAAGATCGAGTTTAAGAAGAATGTACACGGGCCATGTAAAACTATAGAGAGAAAATTAACTCCTAAAGATGAGATTAGAGGAATATTTTATCAGACGGACGTTCAGTCTCTAGTCTTGGTGGCTAACGCTTCCGCGAACTAGTGGAGAAGAGCATGAGTGAAGGAAGGAGGATGAGGAAGGAGGAGAGGGAGGGGAGCTAACCGAAACCGTTAACGAGGCAACGACAACCTAGTGACAATGTGGCAATGCCTTGACTTGACGCTGGTGAGACCGAAAAATCGAGGAGGAGGGAAAGAATGACATGGCGAGGAGGATGAGGAAGAAGAAGGTATGCGCCAACTCTCTCACGATGAAGAAAATGAAATAGGGGTTTGGAGGTTTGCGCCATATGATTAGTGCACATATGCAACATTCTAGTCCCATCTGAAATTTTATTTTTGAGGGATCATCCGAAATAAATTGAGAATGCATGTTGGGTTCCCAGCGAAAGTGGGGACGCGAAAATGCGTTCGAAAGAATTATTGAACTTGCCAAAGAAAAACAACTTTTTTCAGGAAAAAGAAAAACAACTTTAAATAAGTCAGTCCAAAACATTTGTTCTGAACAATGAAGTCCTCCAAACGTTCATGCTAAAATGCCATGATCCACAATGAACAAGTACAAAAAATGTTAATGTTTGCTGAAACGTTAAAAGTACAATTTTTTGTTTTCTTAAAAAAAAAGGATCACAAAAGCTAGAGCCCTAAAGGGTATTTCTGTCCAAAATCGGCCTTCTTTTCTAGTACTGCCAAAGAGAAAGAGCAATGGAGCAGCTCGGTTCTCATTTTATATGTCATCTTTATCGGAGCAACGGAGGGTGGAGCAGTTGATACGATAGTGCTACGGTCTCCAACCCAACCTTTTTCCGATGGCGACACGCCTCACCTCACCGGAGTTCCTGGAGTGCGGCAGCTTTATATATGGGGCGGCGCGGCGCGGCCGGGTTGACCCTCCATCGTAGAGAATCCTGCACATTCTCCAACACTTTCATACATCCGAGCCGAGCTGTCCGGGGCATCTTCAACCCTTGAAACGCCCGCATGTATCTGGACGGAATTGTCACACTTTGCCATGTGCCTCATCGGTCCGCGCCCGCAAACCAGACGCAAATCAGAAAAGCTTTGCGGGCATCTGCATCGCCACCATGTACACGTCCGACACCCTAGTCCATCGAAAAACATCTCTCGTGCGGTTGTGCCGGCGCCCTATCCCACGTGACAGAACCCCCGCTCCCCACATCACATTCATGCAAGCGAAGAGTGGACGCAATCATGCATTGGAGTCGGTATTGAAGCGTCACTCAGGCGAGAGCGCTGCCCACATCGTGTCCCGGCCTCCGCACAAGTTCAATGTCGAAGAGACTTGACTGGACGGGCCGGTCTCTACCACATTCAAACCGGCTGCCTATCCATCCGTCAGCCGGCATTAAATAGTTGTGGCGGTCGAGAAACCAAAACAACCCGCCATTTGGCCTTGCCAGCGTCCGCTATTTATACGTGGCCAGAATCGACACGATCCGTACCCCACCATCTCCGCCATGAACGCGAGCTCTAGAGCGATGTGGGAGAGTCTCTCGATGGAGAAGAGGCAGGAGTTAGTCGGCCTTGCGACAGAGTGTGACTGGCCCGTCATGTGCAAGGATAGAGGCTGACTTGCCGGAGGTCAGCGACGTCGACCAAATGATACAGGAGGCATTTGACGAAGAGCCAACGCGCGGCCATCCCTATCTGCTTCACCATGGAGCAGGCGTATGCATATCAATGTCATCATGGCGGACGAGCAGTCAGCAGGTCTGGTGCTGGCGTTTCCCAGAGAGGAAGGGATGATGCAGCACAACTACAATAGGTATTTCCCTCAGTGATGAGACTAAGGTTATCGAACTAGTAGAAGAACCACGCAACACCACGTAAACAGCTCCTGCACACAAAGAACAAATACTTGCAACCCGACATAAGAGAGGGGTTGTCAATCCCTCACGGGTAAAAAGATAGGTAAAATTGTAGTAGATTGGATAAATAGATCTCGCGGAAACGCGAGATAAAATAAATAATATTGCAGCAAGGTATTTTGTGTTTTTGGATTGATAGATCTGAAAATAAAAGCAAATAAAAATAAATCGCGAAGGCAAATATAATAAAGAAGAGACCCGAGGGCCGTAGATTTCACTAGTGGCTTCTCTGGAGAAAAATAGCATACGGCGGGTAAACAAATTACTGTTGGGCAATTGATAGAGCTTTAAATAATCATGACGATATCCAGGCAATGATCATTACATATGCATCACGTCCAAGATTAGTAGGCCGACTCCTGTCAGCATCTACTATTATTACACACACATCGACCGCTATCCAGCATGCATCTAGTGTATTAAGTTCACGGAGAAATGGAGTAATGCAATAAGAACGATGGCATGATGTAGACAAGATCTATGTATGTAGAAATAGACTCCATTTTGTTATCTTTAATAGCAATGATACATACATGTGGGTTCCAGTGGCGGAGCCAGCTCGGCCGGCGAGTCGGGGCAAAGTACACGGCGTTTCTGCCTGCCAGATTTTTGCCCCTACAAAATGCTGGTTAGCCCTCCATTTACTGCTCCTATTCAAACAAGAGTGCATGGTTGAGCCCGGGCAGCTGCCCCGGGTTGCCGGGAGGTGGCTCCGCCACTGGTGGGTTCCCCTTCTGTCACTAGGATCAAGCACCGTAAGATCGAACCCATCACAAAGCACGTCTTCCCATGGCAGGAAGAATCGATCTAGTTGGCCTAACTAAACCAAAGATTTGAAAAAGAAATATGAGACTATAAGTAACCACCCGGCGAGGGTGGTGAGCCATCTCTCATATTAAACCGCAAAAAGAGAATCAAAAGAGAGAGAGAGAGAGAGAGAGAGAGAG
The DNA here is from genome assembly GCF_002162155.2 of Triticum dicoccoides. Taxonomy (NCBI): domain Eukaryota; kingdom Viridiplantae; phylum Streptophyta; class Magnoliopsida; order Poales; family Poaceae; genus Triticum; species Triticum dicoccoides. The sequence continues at coordinate 78,902,248 of NC_041392.1, forward strand.
AGAGAGAGGAAGCCATCTAGCTACTAACTACGGACCCGTAGGTCTACAATGAACTACTCACGCATCATTGGATATGCACCAATGAGGATGATGAACCCCTCCGTGATGGTGTCTAGATTGGATCTGGTGGTTCTGAAACTTGCGGCGGCTGGAATTGATTTTCGTCGACTCCCCTAGGGTTTCTGGAATATTGGGGTATTTATAGAGCAAAGAGGCGGTCCGGGAGGCCACCGAGGTGGGCACAACCCACCTGGGCGCCCTCGGGGCACCCCTCTGGCACTTCTTCGGCCCATCTTGTGTTTTCTGGTTTAGAAAAATTCTTTAAAAAGTTTCGCTGCGTTTGGACCCTGTTTGGTATTGATTTTCCGTGAAGTAAAAAAACAAGCAAAAAACAGCAACTGACACTGGGCACTATGTCAATAGGTTAATTCCAAAAAAATATAAAGTTGTTATAAAATAATTATAAAACATCCAAAAATGGTAATGTAATAGCATGGAACAATCAAAAAATATAGATACGTTGGTGACGTATCACGATGCCGTCATGGCCATGGGCGTGGAGGATCGGTGCTTCCTGGATGGGTAGCAGATGTACCGGTTCATGCACAACCCTTATGACATTCGTCGCGAGCGATGACGACTTCGCATTCTGCGGGCTAAGTCAGATGCCATGTTCATGGAGATGAGCCGCGCCGCCCACACGCGATTCCCTCCTGGCCAGCCCGTCCACGTCCGGGGACATACATAGGATGGACTCCGGCGAGGAAGAGTAGGAGCCGGCACACAGGTGTGGCCACTTTTCATGTGTGGTCGTATCCCACATACTACCCTTCCCCTCTCGTAGCTTCACTTCCTAGAGCTCACGGCCGTTGAGCTTGTTGTACATGGAGATGACAGGCCCCAACAAAGATTTGGACTAGGTTAAAAAAGTGTCGCCTGCTTTTGTTAAGTTGAAATATGTAAAATAAAAATGTAATGAATTTGATCCGGATTAAATGAAAACCATCCTGTTTGCATGAAAATCTGTCTGCTTGTTCAAATCCGTTTGAGATGTACGCAGACGTTTGAGATACACGGTTGAATAGTCGGCTCCCGTATCACTATTGGAGAACGGATACCGTTTTCGTTTTAGGGTTACGTGTTGGAGATGCCCTCAAGGGGAAAGAAAGAGTGATATGTGGGGGCTATGCCACGTGGGGTCCATCGGTTGAATGAGACGAGAGAAGTTTTTCTTTTTCTTTTTGAAGATGAAGGTATTTTTTAAAGTAAATTTTTCTTAATTTTTTTCTGTGATGATGGTTGGATGAGGTGAAAAAAAGCTTTTACATGCTGGTGAGGTTTTTTTGGCAGATTTTCCTTTATTTTCTTAGATGAAGGTGAGGCAAGGTTTGCTCTTTTATATGGACATGAGTTTTTTTTTCTTTTTTTCTTCAGATACACGTGACGGTGCACATGCCCAGTGAAATAAGCGCATAGCTTCATCTCATGCGACACGCAATGACGCGCCCCAACCACTATTGATAGCACTGCTCATTTAAATGAGCTAATAAGCAACAATCAGTGAATTTTCCTAGCACGAAAGACCTAGAGGCTCTACCCTGAAAATGTGAAGACCAAACAAACTATCTGCAAGTGTACACGATCATGAGCTGAATGCAGCGAGCAGAACGCTCCTCAGTCCCAACGGCTTCGCGCGGTCGTCCAAGAAGCCTAAAGCAAAAATGCTAGACTTACGTACTGAGTTTACGTGCTAACTTGTCCTATTCTTACTCGTCTAATGAACCATCCACTCCTAATTAACCGCCCCCCTCTGATTTCAGCGGTGTGCCCCGGCGGCAATTACGTAAAAGTTTTCGTAGCTTCCCGTAGGTGTAGCATTGCTCAGCCTAAAGCAACACACCAAACGAGAACAATTCGCCAAACAGCATCGTCCAGACCGCGCGCCAGGCGCTTCCTGTCCAGCACCGGTCGCCGCCCGACGGATCGCCGGCGTGAGTATTGCGCGGCGCCGTCCGAACGGCGGGCGGCGGCGGCGGCGCCTGCACAACTGAGAGCAAAACACTTGGCGCGTCAGATTCCTTGCAAATTATGGCTGAGACGCGCGTCGCACGTCGGCGGGAACTGACCTGGGTCGGGCATGCCGACGGAGCTGTCGCGGCAGCCGACGGGGAGGCGGCAGCGTGCGGGCAGCGCCAGCGCCTGCTCTCTGGTGACGTTGAAGTCGGCGAGCATCCCCGGGTCGGCGAGCAGCTGGCAGATGCACGGCATCTCGGTGGCCGCAGCGCGGCTCA
>NC_041392.1:78904758-78918689 GCF_002162155.2 Triticum dicoccoides
CGCCCCGCCGACTTGAGGTACGCCGTGCACGGCAGCACCTCCTCCAGGCACGGCAGGAGGGGGGACGGCGTGATGCTCATGCTCCTGCCGGGGGCGGGGGCGGGGGCGGGGGCGGAGGCGCCGACGGCCGCGGCTGGACGGGGTCGGGGGAGGACGAGGAGGAACAAGAGCACGGCGGAGCAATGCATCGCGGTCTTCAGAATGGCAGTGGCTGATCGACGCCGTGATGATCGATCTGAGGTTTGTTTTGACTCGTTAAGCCTGCGCATGCGCGCGCTCCGTGCAGAGAGGCCATCACCGGCGATGTTGTGGTGGTGACTCGCAGAGTGCGCATGCAGGATCACATCCAAGACCAGGTGTGTGCTGTGGGCATGTGCAGGCCGTTACAAACTCACGGCTTCTGTTAAGGCGGGCGGCATACTCGTTCTTTCTTCTTTGGAGAAGCGGGATTGCTAAATCTCAGCAATGTTATATTCGTAAGATCTTACATAAAAATAAGTGTAAAATAATAATTGTTCTTTTTCTTTTTAACTTTTTTTTGAATAACTTTTTTAACATTTTAAAATTTGAGGAGTTAAACGGTGGCCAGATCTAAATGAATCATCAGATTTAACTCCTCAAATGGAGTAACCCCATACGGATGTTCCTCTCCATCTTCTTCTCACTTCTTCCTTTCGGTGTGCCTTGGAGCCAGGGGCGGAGCCAGAAAATTTGGCCATTGGGTTCACTCCATGACTCCTCTAATTCGTCATGGACTCGAAAAGCTAAGACGTGATGCAACAAGTATCTCACCGAATCAATGGAAGCATTAAGCCAGATTCGATTCTGCTTTTTTGTAAGAGTTGTTTGCTTATCAAGAGCAACCTGAATTTATGGATCTTGATCATCAAAGCATTATCATTACCCTCATGAGTATCTAGTCTGCTTTTCTTATTGCAACCGTTAATTTCAAATGCATCACTCCCAGGTTGTCCATGATTGTAATCTCTAAAAAGGTAACATTACAAACAGAAGGCCTTATGCACTTTGTCACCACAACGACCATATTCATCAAATCAATCTGGATTCAATCTCCGTTGAGTTAATATCTCCAGTCTCCCTCTGCGGGTAATCAAAATTAGAAGGGGACCTACCCCTCGTTAAATATATGCACCTACTCTTATCTTGCTTCTCTGGATTTTTTGTGTACTCTGAATTTTCTTCTGCTCAGCCGGATTATAAGGCAATTCATCTAAGTTAATTTATGTATGAATAGTAGGCTTCCGGAGACTAAATGTTGTGATATTTGATGCAGTTAGCCTACGTCTAATGCGTGACCTTAATGTGCCTGTGTAATTATGTCAATCTGGTGGTCGAGTTTTCCTTGACAAATACTGCTCCATAGCCTAGATCAATCAAAGTCCATGAAGAAAAACAAATAAAAAAACTAGGGCAAAAAGGTCACTACCATACTGGGCTTTTAGGCTAGATTGAACATACACACGAGAGAGGAGATGCGGCAATACAATCTAATTACCTCAAATTCTGGGCTTCAGTTATTAATTGCCGATGTCGATCTGCAGCTGCTGCTTGCCGCGGGCGTGCGGCGGCAGCCAAGGCGCCGAGCAAAACGAACAGGCGAGATAGGAATCAGAGAAGGGAACAGACCAACGATGGAAAAAAAATCTGAGTGCGTTTTCTAGGCATGGGAATGGATTCGTGGGCTTTTGCCTTTTGGGCCCTTTGTTTCACGTGAGGTGTGTTGGGGTCAGGCAAGATATTTTACTGGGTTCAAATCAGTCAAACACGTACATACATGCATGTACGAGGCAAAATCCATTGGGTTCAGTTGAACCCAATAGTTATACGCTGGCTTCGCCACTGCTTGGAGCAGCACATTGGTCGCGCATAGCTCTGGCGTGTCGCCAAACCCTGATCCCGCCGCCTCGCCACCGGCCTCTGCCACTACGGCGAGGTCCGACGTGCCCGTGCCCATGTGTGGCCTAGCTCCACGACCAAAGCAGAACACCCCGTATTCAAATTAGCGTCAGCTCGTTTTTTTAGAAAAGGAGGATGTACTCCCGGCTTCTGTATCTGGACGATGCATGCAACCATATTATTAATTATTCTCAAAGACCATACAAGGTGATACATCAATAAGTCTAAAGGCACCATCTTGGCAACGTTGTTGCTACTTCTATCCCCTTGATGAAGATGTGCCGAATGTTCGGGCTTAATACCAAACAGACATCGCACCAAAGCCTAACATCTAAAGCCGGGTGTCCCATACAAGCCACTACCTGGATTGGGTCCCACCCCGTTCTGTCACACTCTCAGTGAGCACCGCATGCTGCAAGGGCCGTCACCTCCATCATCCCTTGGTCCATCCTCCGAGCAAAAATGATGTACCGACCTTGCCAGGCCTGCCTGTCATCAACGCCACCATGACGTCAGACAGCTTCCTCCTCCTGCGCACGTCCATCCAGACACATCTGTCGTCGAGAATCAGCTACACCATGCCGCCAATACTCGTCGTCGTCGACGCGGTAGATCCAACGCTGCTCCACCTGCTGATCCTCCACACCGTCGCCGCTGCAGGAACTGCCATGTAGAGCCCACCACCCACAGTACCTCTCCCGCAAACATCCAAGCCTCCCAAGACGGCGCCTCCATGGAGGACACGACACTAAGGGCGCCGCCGCTGACGAAGCTATGTACCTAGGGTAGGGTCATGGATCTGTCCAAGATACCCTCCCCAAGGACATCTCTAAAAGAACCAGAAGCAGTTGAAGAGAGATCATCATCCATTCGACCATGAAGTTATGTTTCACTCGGCAGCTTTGAAGACACTCGACCATGCGAACAACCACTCGACCACCAGAAGATGTGAAGCCACTCACTCCGCAACGGTCAGGATTTAAGTCATAGCTTTAATAATCATTTATGGCACTCTACTCCGGACGTTACCAGTAACGCTCCTCCTTTATGAACATTGAACCCTGTGTAACGGAGGGGAGCTGGGGTCCTGGCGCACTCTATATAAGCCACCCCCCTCCTCTGGGACAAGGGCTCACACCTTTTGTAATTCACACGCATATATCCAGTCGACCGCCTCCGGGCTCCGAGACGTAGGGTTGTTACTTCCTCCGAGAAGGGCCTGAATTCGTAAAACTCGCGTGTACAACTCCTCCATAGCTAGGATCTTGCCTCTACATTCCTACCCCCCTATTCTACTGTCAGGCTTAGAACCACGACAGTTGGTGCCCACCATGGGGCCGGTGTCTTAGTGATTTTGTGGAGAAGTTGCAAGTTTTCCGATCCCCTTCATCATGGTCTCAGGCGGAGGTTTGGCTGAGGGCCGCGAGATCCATCTCAGCGCGCTCATGTTTATCGCCGATGACTCCGCTTGGCTTCAGGAGGCTCCACTCGACGTCGACGCGCTCCCCGTCCGCGGGGCAACGCACTTTCGCACGTGCGTCCGCGGCGTCCTCCTGCGGCAGCCGTCGACCCAGTATCAGTCGGCTCCAGCAGCTTTCCCCCTCCCTGTGGCCCGCTGGAGCAAACGTTCGGGTCGGTCAAGGCTTCAGTAGTGGGTGAGGCATGCAGTGGCCCGCCAGTCGGCCACCCATCAAGTCGCGGCAATCGAGCCCGACGAAACTCTCTATGGCTTGTTTGATCTGTCAACTGGCTCCGTAGAGACTGCATCCGAGTGCGACAGTAGCGACCCAGCGGCAGAAGTTTTGATGGTCAATGGACCACGCGGTCCTCCTGGCTTCACCCGTGAAGACGGAGGTGATGGGGACGGCGATCCATCACGCGTTCATGAAGAGTACCGCCCCGAACCCCTCTCTTCGCAGTAGAGGGAGGAACTTCGCCGCCGGAACATGGATGCACTACATACTCCTATAGTTGGAGAAACGCCTGAGGCCCAGGCCTTGGAGCAGGCGCGCTTGGCCAACTTGGCTGAGCGCACTCGACTGGAGAACCTCCAACGCGCACTCGACGATCGCGCTTGGCAACGTGCTCCTGAATCCAGTCGACGCCAGCTTTTTTCACCTCCGACTCAGGTATACCGAACCCCGATCCAGAATCTAGCAGCTGCTGCCCGGATAGCGGAGTCCATCCAACCTTCCCAGTCAGAAGCTGGCCGAGGTTTGGTGCAGATCCGAGCTTTGCTCCGAGCGGCGGGAGAACAGAGCACGGCCGTATCTCAGTCGCGGAATAGGATCCATAGCAGATCCATGGTTGCAGACACAGTTCAGTCGGCCCACAGCCCAAGATCGCCCCCGAGGCGTGAGGGATGTGGAGATCGACGAGATCAGTACAGAAACCGTGAGCAGTATGATCACCGAGTCAATCGCGATGATCGTCGTCGAGTGCCCACGCCTCCCCCAAGGAGTGGGTCGTACGTGCCTCGGCAGCATGAAGACAGGCGCCCTCACAGCATTGGGCGAGGGATTCCAGTCGACCCCAGGGAGCCAGGCTTTGATGCGAGATCTGTTCTCGTTCAGGGCTTGGTCGACAGAAACAGAGCTCACCGAGAGGGCCATGACAGGGATCCGCAAACCAGCAGCAGGGTGCATGTCTCAGGTCCAGAGTGCTTCAGCAGAGCCATCAGGGCTGCAGTGATTCCCCCCAACTTCAGGTTGGCGACTGGAGTCAGTAATTTCACTGGTGAGTCCAAGCCTGACACCTGGCTTGAAGACTACCGAGTGGCTGTCCAGATTGGTGGCGGCAATGATGAAGTGGCCATGAAACACCTTCCTCTGATGTTGGAGGGCTCGGCTAGAGCATGGCTGAATCAGTTGGCACCCAGCAGTATTTATACTTGAGAAGATCTCGCCCGAGTGTTTGTCAGAACATTCGAGGGCACTTGCAAACGGCCGGCAGGTTTGACAGAATTACAGTGTTGTGTTCAGAAACCGAATGAAACTTTGAGGGATTATATCCAGAGATGGATCACCCTGCACCACACGGTGTAGGATGTGTCTGATCATCAGGCAATTGTGCCTTTAAAGAAGGTGTCAGGTATCGGGAGTTGAATCTGAAATTTGGTCGGACAGGAAATATGACTCTGACTCGGATGATGAAGATTTCCACCAAGTATGCCAATGGTGAACAAGAAGAACGACTCCAGAGTGGCAAGCACAAAGCAGTCGCCCATGCAGCCGGAGGAGGAAACTCTGATCGGAAACAGAAGCGCAAGGCCGAGCCAGCTGCTCCTGGTGAAGCCTTAGCTATGGTTCAAGGAAAGTTCAAGGGGAAGCCCAAAGGGCCGTGGAACCCCAAGAAAGTAAAGATGGAAATGACGTGCTGGATCTGCCGTGCCACATCCACACCAAAAAAGATGAAGTGGGTAATTTCATTTATCCGGAGCACACCACTCGGCAGTGTCGACTCCTAATCCAGCAATTCCGAGAGAAACATCCCAAGGAAAAGGAGAAGGAAGCAGACAAGGCTGAGGATGAGGAAGAATATGATGATGGTTATCCCCACGTGAATTCCACTCTGATGATTTTTGCTAACATTGAGAGCAAAAGCCGATTGAAAGTTATCAACAGAGAAGATGTCGATGGGAACGACACCTATGGGATCACAAGAATACCTACTGTGGTTAGCGGGGCGCGGGGTCGTGAGAAGAGCGGATCAAACAGATAGCACATGGTTCGTTTATCCAGGTTCGGGCCGCGAGGATGCGTAAAACCCTACTCCTGCTTTGGTGGATTGTATATCTGTGTTCTTGAGCTAGCTATGGGGCGTGAGGAGCTCCAAAAAGCCGAATCCTTCCTCTGGTCGCCTCAGGCCTCCTTTTATAGAAAAAGGGGTTGCCACAGTGGCATACAGGAGGTGGAAAGGGTACAGTGATGCGAGGTTATCCCTCGCATTACATGACAAGGCGCATTTAATGCGTCTTGCCTAGGTGTCCTTGCTTTATCTGGGACGGGGGAGAGACCTGTCTCATCCGTTGCCGCTCCTTCTTGTGTCGACACGTGCCCTGGCCAGTGACGCCTGCGATGCCATGTAGGTAGGCAGGCAGCTAAGGTGGCGTAGTGGTGGGTCTTCATGAAGATCTGCATGCCGCCACGCAGGTGCCTGCCCAGCTGGTTGGGTCGGCAGCTGCATGCATGCGGTGGTGGAGGTTTAGTCGGCGTGGGCCTGATGGTGGCCCTGCAGGTATCCTTGGCAAGGGCCTTGCCAGGGCCCCGGCAAGGGTCTTGCTGAGGCGCCTGCTGTCATCCCCGGCAAGGTGCTTGCCGGGGGCCTTGTGGTCTTCCTCGGCTGGAATCCCGCCAAGGGTTGTCGTCTCCTTAGTGTGTATCTGATCTTGAATGTATTCACAAAGATCTGCATGCTGCCACGGGGATGTCTCCCGAATCCTTGCCCTTTGGGGGCAGTGGACTCAAGGGTGATTTGCTCCGTAGGCGCGGGACGAGTCTCCGCAGCAAGGGTCTTGCCGGGGCTGCTAGAACTGTCTCCCGGCAAGGATCTTGCCGGGGAGTCCGCTTCGTCCCCTTTGCTCTTCGTGGTCTTGGCATTGGCATCGTTCTAGTTTTTTGAGCCGCGGTAAGATTCTTCGCGCGCTGCGCTTCCCACGATTCCCGCGCGTGGCGCGGCGTGGGGAGGCGTGTGTGATGTGGGCGACATGCGTGGGGTTGGTTCCCGTAGGCATGCGTCACATCGTAGTAAAGGGGCGGTTCGCGCCTTCCCCATAAACGGAGGGAGGCGTGGAGGCGCGGCCCATTTACTGAATGGGGCTGAGGCGCGGTCTTTAAGGCATCCACTCCCCACGATCACGGGGTGGGGATTGGTCGTCTCACCCATCCCCTCGGTTCTGCACGTCCGCCACGTGTCTCCCATGCACCTGGGGTAGCAAACGGTGGAGGCGGGAACCCGGGCCGTCTCTGGTTGGGGCGGCGGGTCGGTCCTGGCTCCCTGCGCCTTCCGTATCTTGATTGGCCGAGCGAGGCGGCCGAGCCCCAACCCCGATCCTTTATAAAGAGCGGGAGGGGGGGATGGTGTCCCGCATTCTTTCATCTTCTTCTTCCTTCAGCTTCTGCTCCTCCCTTCCATCCGTCATGGAGAGAGGGAATCCCGGTCCTTCAACAGTGGCGGCGAGGGTCGCCGCTCGACAACGCGTCCCTCCTTCTCCTGCGCCTGCGGTGGCAGAGCCAGCCGTGAGGGGAAGGGGAAGGGGGCGAGGCCGTGGGCGAGTCCGGGGCGCTCGGGGAAGGGGAGGACCGGGCGGCGCGCTGGCCTCGCCTCCGCCAGCAGCTCCTCCAATGGAGGGCCATGTTGGGGATGACCCTTGTGAGTTCTTCGTCAGGCTGCGCCGGCCGCCGCGCCGTCGCCTTCGTCTCCCGACTCCATTTGCGCGGGAGATGGAGCTGGATCCGCCGGAGTCGTTGCGGCTGCACATGAGGGGCTGCGGGATCAGTGGCACGCGGGTCCGCGTTGACTTCCCCGCCCCTCACGTGATGTATCTTCGTCGGGGATGGAAGACGTTTGCTCATATCCACCGCTTGACGGAGGGGCTCACTCTCCATTTTAAGCTGATGGAGGGTGACCTTCTCTCTGTCAAGGTCTTCGGGCTCTTTGGGACCCGTGCAAGGTGCTGCGTGGAGAGCTCTTCTGATAGTGAAGACTCCTCCCCGGGCGGGAGTGACGAGGAGGACAGCGGTAGCGACGACGAGGGTAGTAGGCGGCAGGATGACGGGTCCGACTAGGTGTCGGGTGCCGCTCTATGCGGCACCGGCGACCCCATCATCCGTGTCGCCGGCTCCCTGAACTTCTCGGGGTCGTCTCCTTGGGCGGCTGGCGTTGGGAGGCTGCGGAAGAGGAAGAGGGCGGGCGGCAAGGCCGTCAAGTCGGAGTACGCGGGCACCGATGCCTTCGACGCGCGCTGACGTCCTGCCACCTCGTCTTCGAGCTCTGCTTCCGGCACCGCCATCACCATCCAGCCTTTGGACGGCCACCAAGATGTTCTCTTGGTGTCTTCTGCCACCCATAGCTCGCCTAGGCGCTCCTTTTGTCCTTTTTGCCTCCTTGACCTGCCTCCTGAGGAGAGGGACAAGAAAGGGATTACGGGCACCTGATCTCTTTTTAGTTTGTAAGCTTTCGGGCCTTTGTTGAATTTAAAACTTGTAATCCCATCATTCATGTTTTTCATTCCCTATGGACTGTACCTGAGTGAAATGTTTTTTTAATGAAAAAGGGATGCTTGCCGGGTCATTTGTTTGTGGGTGGAACCCATGACAAGGAGTAAATCCTTGATATCTTCAAGATAAAGATTTCCTTGCCCGGCAACAGGCCTTGCCGTTTCCCCACTTCGCTCGACCTTCCTCACTCCTTTGGCGGAGGCAGGGATGAGGCGGGTTCAGGCTCCTTGTTTCATCCTTTCGCTGCCGCGACTACGACCAAACTTGGCCCCAGGAACGAGCCCTAGGGCCTAGAGTTATGGGAGCACGATAGCTTAGGGGAAAACGAGGTTTCACATACCTCAGTCCATAATGGAATGCATGATAAGGGATGAAGAACTTATCTGAAGCTGCAGTCCCCAGCAACCCTGGTTCGCCGTGGGTGAATCTTTGCTCTTGCAGCCCCCGGCAATACTGGCTTGCCGGGGGCTAGATGCTGGTCGGTTCCTCTTTTTTTTCTCCCCAAGTGGTTCGGCACGGATATCTGTGTGTCCTGTGAACCAAAGAAGACAAAAGAAAGACAAAGAGACGCACACTCGACCTCTAAGCTAGGGGTTAGTCGCCGCTAAGCACTATCAACCCTAACCAAGGACGAGACTCGACCTAGCATGCATGCTATAACTTAGGGCGCCAGCGCTTCATTTATTTATGCTCAGGGTCTGCGCCTGGCTTTGTACAAAGGGTTACATGCGTCATCGGCAAGGCTCGTACAAAAGGTGGCTTGCCGGGGGGGGGGGGGCGGCAAGCCGCGCCTCACGGGTAAAACTTGCGAAGATGCTCAATGTTCCAGGAGTTACTCACCGGAACGGCGTCTTCGGTCTCCAGGCAGACTGCACCAGGCCTGGTGACTCGTATTACCCGATAAGGGCCTTCCCACTTTGGCGTCAACTTGTTGGAATTCTTGGCCGATTGAACACGCCGAAGAACAAGGTCGCCTTCCGCAAAGCTTCGGGCATGAACCTTGCGGCTATGGTAGCGGCGCAAGGCTTGCTGGTAGCGCGCTGCTCTCACAGCCACCCGAAGACGATCTTCCTCAAGGAGCGTTGCGTCATCTTGCCGCAATTGCTCTTGCTCAAGCTCGTCATAAGCGAGTACTCGAGGTGACCCGTATATGAGTTCCGTGGGGAGAACTGCTTCTGCCCCGTATACCAGGGCAAAGGGTGTCTGGCCGGTGGCTCGATTTGGTGTCGTTCTGATTGACCAAAGAACCGCCGACAATTCATCAATCTAGCGCCTTCCACTCTTGTGCGGTCTGTCAAAGGTCTTTGTCCTCAGGCCTTGCAGTACTTCAGCATTTGCCCTCTCAGCTTGACCATTTCTTTGTGGGTGAGCAACAGAAGCGAAACAGACCTTGCTGCTGAGGTCTTGAATATATTGCATGAAGGTGTGGCTTGTGAACTGCATGCCGTTGTCGGTGGTAACCCTATTTGGTACACCAAAACGGCACACCAGTCCTTTGAAGAACTTGACGGCTGACTGTGCTGTGACCTTCCTCACTGCTTCCACTTCTAGCCACTTTGTGAACTTGTCGATTGCAACGTACAAGTACTCAAAGCCCCCGACAGCATGGGGGAAAGGGCCCAGTATGTCGAGACCCCAGACCGAGAAAGGCCAGGAGAGAGGAATGGTTTGAAGGGCTTGAGCTGGCTGATGAAGCTTCTTTGAATGGAACTGACACGCTTCACACCTGGTGACTAGTGTCGTCGCATCCTGGAGGGCGGTGGGCCAGAAGAAGCCTAGCCGAAACGCTTTGCCGGCAAGGGCCCTTGACCCGATGTGGGATCCACATATGCCTCCATGTATCTCCGCCAACAACCTCAGTCCTTCCTCTCGAGGGATACACTTCAATTTCACGCCGTTCGGCCTCTTTCTGTACAGGACGTCATCGACGAACTGGTACATAGTAGAGCGACGGGCTACTTTTTCCGCTTCTTCCTGCTCCTCGGGAAGTTCCCCTGTTTGGAGGAATCGGACGGTATGTTGTGCCCACGCTGGAGCCTGGGGCTCGACGGCGAGGACTAAAGGCATTTCCTCCGCTATCGGAGCGGCTGTCTCCATGGCAAGAGCTTGATGCTCTGTCGGAGCCAGCCGTCCCACGGCGGGCTCAGTGTCTCCGGCAACATCCTTGCCGGCGGCTTCGGGGAGCTCGGCGGGAAAGTACTTGCCGGGCCTTGATTTTCTCCTCTTGTTCTGCTCTGCTGATGGATCAACGGATGGCTGAGTTAACCGAAGCACAAAGGTACCTGGTTCCACAGGTAGCTTGAGGGCAGCGCGTTTTGACAGGTAATCGGTGATATCATTCTCCGCTCAGGGAACGTATTCTGCCTGTATACCGTCAAAACGCTCTTCCAGCTTTCTCACTTCATCGACGTAGGCCTTCATCAACGGGCTCTGGTAATCCTTGTTGACTTGCTTGACAACAAGTTGCGAGTCGCCTCTGACGACGAGTTTCTTGATTCCGAGGTCCGCCGCGATCCTAAGACCGGCAAGCAGCCCTTCGTACTCAGCCGTATTGTTTGTTGACACCTCCCTGGGGAAGTGCATCTGGATCACGTACTTGAGGTGCTCTCCGGTGGGCGCAACAAGCAGTACGCCAGCCCCGGCGCCCTGTAAGGAGAAACCTCCATCAAAGTACATGATCCAGTCGCAACTTGCCTCCTTGCCAGGGAGAGAAGTCTCTTGGGTTTCTTCATCAGGCATCGCGGTCCATTTTGCAACGAACTCCACCAGGACTCGGCTTTGAATCGTTGAGGTACTCTCAAACTTGAGGCCAAAGCTGGACAGTTCCAGTGCCCACTCTACGATCCTTCCCCTTGCGTCTGGATTGTGCAATATCCGTTGCAGAGGGAGGCGAGTGACGACAGTGATTTCATGCGCCTGGAAGTGGTGACGCAGCTTCCTCGAGGCCATAAGAAGGCCGAAGAGCAGTTTCTGCACACCGGAGTACCTCGATCTAGCCCCCTGCAGGAGGGAACTAACAAAGTAAACCGGGTGCTGCATCATTTTCTTCTTCGGCGGCACTTCAATTGGCTGCATCGTCTCGGCATAGGTGGCATCGGGCTCCGTCGCTGCTATTACCTCATCATCAATTTCTCTCTGCGCCACTAGTGCGGCGCTGACCACCTGGTTCGTTGCCGCCAGGTACAGCAGCAACGGTTCCTGTGGCCTAGGCGCAACTAGTATTGGCGCGGAGGAGAGGTACCTCTTCAAATCTTGCAATGCTGCTTCGACTTCTGGCGTCCACTCCATCGGGCCCGCCTTTTTCAAAATTTTGAAAAAGGGAAGGGTGCGCTCGGTGGACTTGGAAATGAACCTGCTCATGGTGGCAACGCAACCAGCAAGCCGACGCACATCCTTGACTCGCTTGGGCGCTTCAATCTACTCTATAGCTTTGATCTTGTCCGGATTGGCCTCTATCCCACGCTGTGACACAAAGAACCCGAGAAGCTTGCCAGACGGGACGCCGAAGATGCACTTCTCAGGGTTCAGCTTGAGATTGATCTTGTGTAGGTTTGCAAATGTTTCTTGTAAATCTGATATGAGGGTTGCCCTGTTCTTGGTTTTGACCACTATATCATCCATATAAGCTTCCATATTTCTATGGAGCTGGGGTTCAAAACCAATTTGGACCGCCCTTGGAAACGTTGAACCAGCACTCTTCAACCCGAAAGGCATCCGTATAAAGCAATACGTACCACATGGGGTGATGAATGTCGTTTTCTCTTCATCTTCCCTTGTCATGAAGATCTAGTGGTAGCCGGAGTAGGCATCGAGGAATGACAACAGATCACACCCAGCTATGGAGTCAACAATCTGGTCGATGCGCGGCAATGGGAAGGGGTCTTTGGGACAAGCCTTATTAATATCTGTGTAATCAATACACAGCCTCCACTTCCCATTTGCCTTGCGCACTACCACCGGATTGGCCAACCACGTTGGATGAAGCACTCCTCTTACCAAACCTGCTGCTTCCAGTTTCCAGATCTCCTCTGTGATGAACTCTTGTCGTTCCAAAGCTTGCTTTCTGACCTTCTGCTTGACGGGCCGCGCATGAGGACAGACAACAAGGTGGTGCTCAATCACCTCCCTGGGAACGCCGGGGATGTCGGATGCTTGCCATGCAAACACATCGACATTCACCCGCAGGAAGGTGATGAGCGCGTCTTACTATTTGTCGTCAAGGGTGGAGCTTATGGTAAAAGCTCCTCCTGTGCCGTCCTCCTTGACAGAAACCTTCTTGGTTCCCGGCGGTGTGGCCCTGGACTTCTTGTTTCTGTCGGCGGAGCTCTCTGGCACGTCCTCGACGGGAGCGCTACACTCCGAAGAGGTGCGCTTGCCGGAGTGGGTGCCTGAGGTCTCACCGGTCTTCTTCTTTCGCCTTCCCGAGGCTCCAGCGGCAGGAGCAAGCGCCTTAGCAGTGGAGGCTGCTGCAACTGCTTGTTGGTAGAGTTGGTCAGCGCAAATTAGCGCATCCTTCTTGTATGATGGGGCGGTGATGATCGTCACAGGCCCCGGCATCTTCAGGGTGTTGTAGGCGTAATGTGACGCCGCCATGAACTTGGCCAGCACTGGGCGGCCAAGGATCCCGTTGTAAGGCAAGGGGATCTTGGCAACGTCAAACACAGTCCTTTCTGTCCTGTAGTTCAGATCACTCCCAAAAGTCACGGGCAACGTGACCTTTCCCTTTGGTTGACTTCTTCCCGGGTTGACCCCCTGAAACGTGCCCGTCTCTTCAAGGTCTTCATCAGGAATCTGCAATTTCTCGATCACGGCAGGCGAGATTAAGTTCAGACCGGCCCCGCCATCGACTAGCATCTTTGTCACCTTGAGGTTGCGTATTGTTGGTGAAACCAACAATGGCAAGCACCCGACTGCAGTAGTGCGATCAGGGTGATCCTCAATGTCAAAATGATAGGTGTGCTGGACCACTTCAGCGGCCTTTGGGCATCAAACGATGGTTCCGCCGCTGTAATCTCACGCGCCCACTGTTTAAGCTGGTGGTGAGAGGTATGCAGCGAGGCACCGCCACCGACGCACATGGCCTCTGTAGCTTTCTAAAATTCTTGGTCACCAGACTCATCGTCCTCTTCGTGATCATCGTCTTCTGGCTTCTTGTCACGGCCCCCACTACTAGGAAAAGGGCTACTAATGGCGCACCAGTTTTGCCTACTAATGGCGCATCACTGGTGCGCCATTAGTATCACGCCACTAGTATTTTTTACTAATGGCGCACCACTGGTGCGCCATTAGTATAGGCCACGGTGCGCCATTACTATAGGCCACTAGTGCGCCATTAGTATAGGCCACTGGTGCGCCATTAGTATTTTTTGAATTTTGAAGGCGGGAAAATAGTAGTGGCGCACCGTCTAACCCCCACCGTGCGCCATTGCTATTTTTGAATTTTGAATTTGGATCTGGATCGTGATTTTTTTGCCCATTTTTGCTCGTTTTTGGCACGATATTATTTCAAATTTTGTTCCTGTTTTTGGATCTAGTACGTTCTTTTGTCGTGTTCTTTTGCCGGAGAGGAGTTCGCCGGAGAGGAGGAGGAGGAGGTCACCGGAGAGGCGCTCGCCTACATCGCCAGAGAGGAGGAGGAGGAGTTCGCTGGAGAGGAGGAGGAGGAGGTCGCCGGAGAGGAGTTCACCGGAGCATCGGAGAGGAGGAAGGAGAAACCATGAGGGGATGGGAGGAGAGGAGGGAGGAGGAGCTCATCGGAGAGGAGGGAGGAGGAGCTCACCGGAGAGGATGGAGGAG
>NC_041392.1:78919123-78934341 GCF_002162155.2 Triticum dicoccoides
GGAGGAGCTCACCGAAGAGGAGGGAGGAGAAACCGTGAGGGGAGGGGAGGGGAGGAGAGGAGGGAGGAGGAGGTCGCCGGAGAGGAGGAGGAGGTCGCCGGAGAGGAGGAGGAGGAGGTCGTCGGAGAGGAGGAGGGTAGTATGGTGGAGGAGAGAAGGGAAGATGGAGTGGAGGAGAGGAGGAGATGGAGTGGAGGAGAGGTGGAGTGGAGGAGAAGAATGAAGAGGTAAGGAGGAGAGGACCACGCCTGATGTCTACTACACAACCTTCTTCTTGTAGACGTTGTTGGGCCTCCAAGTGCAGAGGTTTGTAGGACAGTAGCAAATTTCCCTCAAGTGGATGACCTAAGGTTTATCAATCCGTAGGAGGCGTAGGATGAAGAAGGTCTCTCTCAAGCAACCCTGCAACCAAATAACAAAGAGTCTCTTGTGTCCCCAACACACCCAATACAATGGTAAATTGTATAGGTGCACTAGTTCGGCGAAGAGATGGTGATACAAGTGGTATATGGATGGTAGATAATAGTTTTTGTAATCTGAAATAGTAAAAACAGCAAGGTAGCAAGTGATAAAAGTGAGCGTAAACGGTATTGCAATGATGGTAAACAAGGCCTAGGGTTCATACTTTCGCTAG
This sequence comes from Triticum dicoccoides, assembly GCF_002162155.2. Taxonomy (NCBI): domain Eukaryota; kingdom Viridiplantae; phylum Streptophyta; class Magnoliopsida; order Poales; family Poaceae; genus Triticum; species Triticum dicoccoides. The sequence continues at coordinate 78,919,758 of NC_041392.1, forward strand.
TGTAAGTTCCCACAACAATACTAACATAATTGGATCACATAACTATCCCTCAACATGCAACAAAGAGTCACTCCAAAGTCACTAATAGTGGAGAACGAACGAAGAGATTATGGTAGGGTACGAAACCACCTCAAAGTTATTCTTTCCAATCAATCCGTTGGGCTATTCCTATAGGTGTCACAAACAGCCCTAGAGTTCGTACTAGAATAACACCTTAAGACACAAATCAATCAAAACCCTAATGTCACCTAGATACTCCAATGTCACCTCAAGTATCCGTGGGTATGATTATATGATATGCGTCACACAATCTCAGATTCATCTATTCATCCAACACAAAGGACCTCAAAGAGTGCCCCAAAGTTCTACCAGAGAATCACGACGAAAACGTGTGCCAACCCCTATGCATAGGTTCCCAATGTCACGAAACCCGCAAGTTGGTCACCAAAACATACATCAAGTGGCACGTGGTATCCCATTGTCACCATAGATATCCACGGCAAGACATACATCAAGTGTTCTCAAGTCTTTAAAGACTCAATCTGATAAGATTACTTCAAGGGGAAAACTCAATTCATTACAAGAGAGAAGAGGGGGAGGAGAAACATAAGATCCAACTATAATAGCAAAGATCGCGATACATCAAGATCGTATCATCTCAAGAACACGAGAGAGAGAGAGATCAAACACATAGCTACTAGTACATACCCTCAGCCCCGAGGGAGAACTACTCCCTCCTCGTCATGGAGAGCGCCGGGATGATGAAGATGGCCACCGGTGAGGGTTCCCCCCTCCGGCAGGGTGCCGGAACAGGGTCCCGATTGATTTTTGGTGGCTACGGAGGCTTCTGGCGGCGGAACTCCCGATCTATTGTGCTCTCTGATGTTTTTAGGGTATATGGAGATATATAGGCGGAAGAAGCACGTCGGTGGAGCTCCAAGGGGCCCACGAGGCAGGGGGGCGCGCCCTCCACCCTCGTGACCTCCCCGGAAACTTCTTGGAGTAGGGTCCAAGTCTCCTGGATCATGTTCGGTGAGAAGATCACGTTCCCGAAGGTTTCATTCCATTTGGACTCCGTTTGATATTCTGTTTCCTCGAAATACTAAAATAGGCCAAAAATAGCAATTCTGGGCTGGGCCTCCGGTTAATAGGTTAGTCCCAAAAATAATATAAAAGTGGAAAATAAAGCCCAATATAGTCCAAAACAGTAGATAAAGTAGCATGGAGCAATCAAAAATTATAGATAGGTTGGAGACGTATCAGGCATCCCCAAGCTTAATTCCTGCTCGTCCTCGAGTAGGTAAATGATAAAAAGAGAATTTTTGATGCGGAGTGATACTTTGGCATAATTTCAATGTAAATCTTCTTAATCATGGTATGAATATTCAGATCCGAAAGGTTCAAGACAAAAGTTCATATTGACATAAAAATGATAATACTTCAAGCATACTAATCAAACAATTATGTCATCTCAAAATAACATGGCCAAAGGAAGTTCATCCCTACAAAATCATATAGTTAGGCTATGCTTCATTTTCGTCACACAAAGATGTTCCCAACTTCTATACCCCCGATGACAAGCCAAGCAATTGTTTCATACTCAAATAATCTCAAACTTTTTCAACCTTCACGCAATACATGAGCGCGAGCCATGAACATAGCACTATGGGTGGTATAGAATATGATGATGGGGATTGTGTGGAGAAGACAAAAAAGGAGAAAGTCTCACATCAACGAGGCTAATCAATGAGCTACGGAGATGCCCATCAATTGATGTTAATGCAAGGAGTAGGGATTGCCATGCAACGGATGCACTAGAGCTAAGAATGCTCAACAAAAGAAAACTAGTGGATGTGCATCTAACTTGCTTGCTCATGAAGACCTAGGGCATTTTGAGGAAGCCCATCGTTGGAATATACAAGCCAAGTTCTATAATGAAAAATTCCCAATAGTATGAACAAGACAACTTATGAGACTCACTATATGAAATCATGGTGCTACTTTGAAGCACAATATATGAGACTCACTACATGAAGAACAAGGTGCTACTTTGAAGCACAAGTGTGGAAAAAGAGATAGTAGCATTGCCCTTTTTATTTTCTCTCTTTTTTGGGCCTTTCTTTTTTTCTTTTTGGCCTTTCTCTCTATTTTTTGATTGGGCAATGCTCTAATAATGATGATCATCACACTTCTATTGATTACAACATAATGATTACAACTCGATACTAGAACAAGATATGACGCTATATGAATGCCTCCGGCGGTGTACTGGGATGGTGCAATGAATCAAGAGTGACATGTATGAAAAATAATGCATGGTGGCTTTGCCACAAATACGATGTCAACTACAAGATCATGCAATGGCAATATGACAAAAGTAAAGCATGTCATGATGATGACAATGGAAGTTGCATGGCAATATATCTCGGAATGGCTATGGAAATGCCATGATAGGTAGGTATGGTGGCTGTTTTGAGGAAGATATAGGGAGGTTTATGTGTGAAAGAGCGTATCATATCACGGGGTTTGGATGCACCGGCGAAGTTTGCACCAACTCTCAATGTGAGAAAGGGCAATGCACGGTACCGAAGAGGCTAGCAAATGGCGGAAAGGTAAAAGTGCGTATAATCCATGGACTCAACATTAGTCAAAAGAACTCATATACTTATTGCAAAAATTTAGAAGTCATCAAAAATCAAGTACTAAGTGCATGCTCCTAGGGGGATAGATTGGTAGGAAAAGACCATCGCTCGTCCCCGACCGCCACTCATAAGGATGCACAAGCCAGGTACACTTCATGCTTCAAATTTGTTACACAACTTTAATCATACGTGCATGCTACGAGACTTGCTAACTTCAACACAAGTATTTCTCAAATTCACAACTACTCAACTAGCATGACAATGATATCATCACCTCCATATCTCAAAACAATTATCAAGCATCAAACTTATCTTAGTATTCAACCCACTAAAAAGAAAGTTTCACATATCTTGAATACCAAGTATATTAACATTAAGCAAATTACCATGCTATTTAAGACTCTCAAAATAATCTAAGTGAAGCATGAGAGATCAAGTTTCTGTAAAACAAACCACCACCGTGCTCTAAAAGATCTAAGTGAAGCACTAGAGCAAAAATTATCATGCTCAAAAAGATATAAGTGAAGCACATAGAGTAAACTATCAAGCTCAAAAGATATAAGTGAAGCACATAGAGTATTCTAACAAATTTCAATTTATACAAGGCTCTCTCAAAAGGTGTGTACAGCAAGGATGATTGTGGTAGACTAACAAGCAAAGACACAAATAATACAAGACGCTCCAAGCAAAACACATATCATGTGGTGAATAAAAATATAGCTCCAAGTAAATTACCGATGGAAGTGGACGAGAGAGGGGATGCCTTCCGGGGCATCCCCAAGCTTAGGCTCTTGGTTGTCCTTGAATATTACCTTGGGGTGCCTTGGGCATCCCCAAGCTTAGGCTCTTACCACTCCTTGTTCCATAGTCCATCGAATCTTTACCCAAAACTTGAAAACTTCACAACACAAAACTTAACAGAAAACTCGTAAGCTCCGTTAGCGAAAGAAAACAAAACACTACTTCAAGTTACTGTAATGAACTCATTCTTTATTTATATTGGTGTTAAACCTACTGTATTCCAACTTCTCTATGGTTTATAAACTCTTTTACTAGCCATAGATTCATCAAAATAAGCAAACAACACACGAAAAACAGAATCTGTCAAAAACAGAACAGCCTGTAGTAATATGGATCAAACGTATACTTATCGAACCCCAAAAATTCTAAAATAAATTTCTGGACCTGAGGAATTTATCTATTAATCATATGCAAAAAGAATTAACTAAATAGCACTCTCCAAATAAAAATGGCATCAATTCTCGTGAGCGCTAAAGTTTCTGTTTTTGACAGCATGGTCAACAAGACTTTCCCCAAGTCTTCCCAAAGGTTCTACTTGGCACAAACACTAATTAAACACATAAAACCACATCTAAACAGAGGCTAGATGAATTATTTATTACTAAAGCGGAATAAAAAGCAAGGAACAAAAATAAAATTGGGTTGCCTCCCAACAAGCGCTATCGTTTAACGCCCCTAGCTAGGCATGATGATTTCAATGATGCTCACATAAAAGATAAGAATTGAAACATAAAGAGAGCATCATGAAGAATATGACTAGCAAATTTAAGTCTAACATACTTCCTATGCATAGGGATTTTGTGAGCAAACAACTTGTGGGAACAATAATCAACTTGCATAGGAAGGTAAAACAAGCATAGCTTCAAAATTTTAAGCACATAGAGAGGAAACTTGATATTATTGCAATTCCTACAAGCATATATTCCTCCCTCATAATAATTTTCAGTATCATCATGAATGAATTCAACAATATAACCAGCACCTAAAGCATTCTTTTCATGATCTACAAGCATAGAAATTTTATTACTCTCCACATAAGCAAAATTCTTCTCATGAATAATTGTGGGAGCAAACTCAACAAAATAATTATCATGTGAGGCATAATCCAATTGAAAACTAAAATCATGAGGACAAGTTTCATGGATATCATTATTCTTTATAGCATACAAGTCATCACAATAATCATCATAGATAGCAACTTTGTTCTCATAATCAATTGGAACCTCTTCCGGAATAGTGGATTCATCACAAAATAAAGTCATGACCTCTCCAATTCCACTTTCATCAATATAATTATCATAAATAGGAGGCATGCTTTCATCATAATAAATTTGCTCATCAAAACTTGGGGGACAAAAAATATCATCTTCATCAAACATAGCTTCCCCAAGCTTGTGGCTTTGCATATCATTAGCATCATGGATATTCAAGGAATTCATACTAACAACATTGCAATCATGCTCATCATTCACATATTTAGTGCCAAACAATTTAGAGATTTCTTCTTCTAGCACTTGAGCACAATTATCCTTTCCATCATACTCACGAAAGATATTAAAAAGGTGAAGCGTATGAGACAAACTCAATTCCATTTTTTGGTAGTTTTCTTTTATAAACTAGACTAGTGCTAAAACAAGAAACAAAAAGATTCGATTGCAAGATCTAAAGATATACCTTCACTTACCTAGCCTCCCCAGCAACGGCGCCAGAAAAGAGCTTGATGTCTACTACACAACCTTCTTCTTGTAGACGTTGTTAGGCCTCCAAGTGCAGAGGTTTGTAGGACAGTAGCAAATTTCCCTCAAGTGGATGACCTAAGGTTTATCAATCCGTAGGAGGCGTAGGATGAAGATGGTCTCTCTCAAGCAACCCTGCAACCAAATAACAAAGAGTCTCTTGTGTCCCCAACACACCCAATACAATGGTAAATTGTATAGGTGCACTAGTTCGGCGAAGAGATGGTGATACAAGTGGTATATGGATGGTAGATAATAGTTTTTGTAATCTGAAATAGTAAAAACAGCAAGGTAGCAAGTGATAAAAGTGAGCGTAAACGGTATTGCAATGATGGTAAACAAGGCCTAGGGTTCATACTTTCGCTAGTGTAAGTTCCCACAACAATACTAACATAATTGGATCACATAACTATCCCTCAACATGCAACAAAGAGTCACTCCAAAGTCACTAATAGCGGAGAATGAATGAAGAGATTATGGTAGGGTACGAAACCACCTCAAAGTTATTCTTTCCAATCAATCCGTTGGGCTATTCCTATAGGTGTCACAAACAGCCCTAGAGTTCGTACTAGAATAACACCTTAAGACACAAATCAATCAAAACCCTAATGTCACCTAGATACTCCAATGTCACCTCAAGTATCCGTGGGTATGATTATACGATATGTGTCACACAATCTCAGATTCATCTATTCATCCAACACAAAGGACTTCAAAGAGTGCCCCAAAGTTCTACTGGAGAATCACGACAAAAACGTGTGCCAACCCCTATGCATAGGTTCCCAATGTCACGAAACCCGCAAGTTGGTCACCAAAACATGCATCAAGTGGCATGTGGTATCCCATTGTCACCACATATATCCACGGCAAGACATACATCAAGTGTTCTCAAGTCTTTAAAGACTCAATCCGATAAGATTACTTCAATGGGAAAACTCAATTCATTACAAGAGAGAAGAGGGGGAGGAGAAACATAAGATCTAACTATAATAGCAAAGCTCGCGATACATCAAGATCGTATCATCTCAAGAACACGAGAGAGAGAGAGATCAAACACATAGCTACTGGTACATACCCTCAGCCCCGAGGGAGAACTACTCCCTCCTCGTCATGGAGAGCGCCGGGATGATGAAGATGGCCACCGGTGAGGGTTCCACCTTCCGGCAGGGTGCCGGAACAGGGTCCCAATTGACTTTTGGTGGCTACGGAGGCTTCTGGCGGCGGAACTCCCGATCTATTGTGCTCTCTCATGTTTTAGGGTATATGGAGATATATAGGCGGAAGAAGCACGTCGGTGGAGCTCCGAGGGGCCCACGAGGCAGGGGCGCGCCCAGGGGGGGCGCCCTCCACCCTCGTGACCTCCCCGGAAACTTCTTGGAGTAGGGTCCAAGTCTCCTGGATCATGTTCGGTGAGAAGATCACGTTCCCGAAGGTTTCATTCCGTTTGGACTCCGTTTGATATTCTGTTTCCTCGAAATACTGAAATAGGCAAAAAACAGCAATTCTGGGCTGGGCCTCCGGTTAATAGGTTAGTCCCAAAAATAATATAAAAGTGGAAAATAAATCCCAATATAGTCCAAAACAATAGATAAAGTAGCATGGAGCAATCAAAAATTATATATACGTTGGAGACGTATCAACGCCCAGCCGTATATATGGCATAGTAATGGCGCACCGCGGGCAGGTGCACCATTACTAACTTTTTTTTTTATTTTTTGATCTATTTTGAATTTTGAAGGCGGGAAGATACTAATGGCACACCACGGGTAGGTGCGCCATTAGTAACCTTTTTTTATTTTTTGACTTATTTTGTATTTTGAAGGTGGGAAGATAGTAATGGCGCACCATGGGTAGGTGAGCCATTAGTAAGTTTAAATTTTTTTGAATTTTTTTGCCTCCCCAGATCTTAAAAGCCCCGTAACTTTTTTTCTGCTAGGTTTTTGAGGATTTTGAAAATGGTTAATGGGGTTCCCCTGTTAAATTCGGACCCTGTTCCGGCAATTTCCTTGCCGGGGTCATCTGCCTTGGTTTTCTTGGCGGAGCCGGCGTCGTTAGATCCCTCAACGGCAAGCACAGCTTTACCTTTGCACTTCCTATTGCGGCGCCGGCCTTTCTTCGCCGGGGCGGCAGTATCCTCATTTGAGGGGTCGGTTTCCACGCCGGCATCTTCGCCGGGGTACTTTCTTCCCTCTTCAGCTCGGGCACATCTGTCAGCAAGAACATAGAGTTCTGCCACATGTTTCACCTTGTTCATTGCCAGTTCTTCGCGCATCTTGCGGTTATGCACGTTCTGATGGAACGCGCTGATGATGGAGGTAGGGTGAACATCAGGGATATTGTACTGTACCCGGCTGAACCTCTGTATATACTTGCGCAGACTCTCGTCTCCCTTCTGGGGAATGACATGCAGGTCGCTTGCTTGGCCATGGGCTTGGTGACCTCCAGTAAAGGCGCCCACAAACTCATGGCACAAATCCGACCAGGAGGAAATAGAGTCTACCGGCAAGTGCATCAACCACGACATGGCGTTGGGTTTAAGAACCAATGGAAAGTAATTCGCAAGCACCTTATCGTCGCAGGCTCCGGCGGCTTGCATCGCGATGGTGTAGATGCTGAGGAACTCAGATGGGTGAGTCTTGCCATTGTACTTTTCGCCAACGTCAGGTTTGAAGGTGCGGTGAGTGGGCCAATGGAACTGCCGCAGCTCACAGGTAAAAGCCGGACAGCCTACCTCGTAAGGTAGGCCTCCAGGGCTCTCCGGGGCCGGGTGGTTCACAGCAGGCCCTGCTCGCCTGTCTGACTGGTGGCGCGCTCCGCGCCGGCGCACGATAGTGGTTCGAGCATCTTCATGGGCTCGTTCCTGAAGAACTTGGCGCTGGTCACAGTGGGTCCGCGGGTCAGACGATGCTATGGAGATGTCATCGCCCGCGACGTCGCGACGAGCCGGCGTCCGTGGTACCGGATGGGGAAGAGGTGAATGCACTGTGGTCGCGGCGCCGCTGGCTTTTCCGCCACTGGTCCGCGGGACTCCATCGGAGCGTCGACCCAGGGGCCCCACCGGACTTGGTTTTTGTTAGCCACCGCAACAAGGCTTCGGATAGTGGCTCTCCATTCGTCGAGTTTCCCCGTAGTGGGAGGAAAGTCGAGGAGCAACTGCGCACGCCAGGGCCTCTGCTGGCGTCGGTGGCAGCGAAACCTGCACGGATCGCGACGCGCTTCGACTTCTGACCATGTCAGAAGGAGCTCTATCACGACCCCGCGGTCGCATGCCATTTTCACCAGCGCCTCGGCGAGTGGGCAGGTCTTCTACGTCCCGGGAGTGGCGCTTGGGGCTCTTCCCGCGGCGACGCCCGGGATCTTCGGCGTGATTACACCGTTCGTCGCACGCTGCCTGGGAGGAGCGCGCTGTTGGCGCCGGCGTGGGAGTCTTGGAGGCCCTTGTGTCGCCTTTGGGCGGGTCGGCGATGACCTTGGAAGGCCCAGCTCCACCCGTGAAGGGGTTGGCTCCGCCTTTGGATTTGGCGACGTGTGGCCCGTTACCAGGCGCACAAACATCGCCGCCTCCCAAACTCCGGGTGCTGGGATGGTGTTGGTGTTCGCGAGCAGCGCCCCGGGCCCTTTCTGCGACCGGTCCGTTGCTCGCCCGCATCGGGACGGGCTGTCCGGCTTCCGACTGGCCAACCGCCACCGGCGTCTTCTTCTTGGGCGCCATGATGATGAAGAAGCGCCGAACTAACTGCTAAAGCCGATTCTCACAACTGGTACCCCTACCTGGCGCGCCAGAGATGTCGGTGGGAACAACACCTATGGGATCACAAGAATCCCTACTGTGGTTAGCGGGGCGCGGGGTCGTGAGAAGAGCGGATCAAACAGATAGCACACGGTTCGTTTATCCAGGTTCGAGCCATGAGGATGCGTAAAACCCTACTCCTACTTTGGTGGATTGTATATATGTGTTCTTGAGCTAGCTATGGGGCGTGAGGAGCTCCAAAAAGCCGAATCCTTCCTCTGGTCACCTCGGGCCTCCTTTTATAGAAAAAGGGTTGCCATAGTGGCACACAGGAGGTGGAAAGGGTACAATGATGCAAGGTTATCCCTCGCATTACATGACAAGGCGCATTTAATGTGTCTTGCCTAGGTGTCCTTGCTTTATCGGGGACGGGGGAGAGACCTGTCTCATCCGTCGCCGCTCCTTCTTGTGTCGACACGCGCCCTGGCCAGCGACGCCTGCGATGCCATGTAGGTAGGCAGGCAGCTGAGGTGGCGCAGTGGTGGGTCTTCACGAAGATCTGCATGCCGCCACACGGGTGCCTACCTAGCTGGTTGGGTCGGCAGCTGCATGCATGTGGTGGTGGAGGTTTAGTCGGCGTGGGCCTGATGGTGGCCCTGCAGGTGTCCTTGGCAAGGGCATTGCCGGGGCCCCGGCAAGGGTCTCGCCGAGGCGCCTGCTATCATCCCCGGCAAGGCGCTTGCCGGGGGCCTTGTGGTCTTCCTCGGCTGGGATCCCGCCAAGGGTTGTCGTCTCCTTAGTGCGTATCTGATCTTGAATGTCTTCACAAATATCTGCATGCCGCCACGGGGATGTCTCCCGAATCCTTGCCCTTTGGGGGCAGTGGACTCAAGGGTGATTTGCTCCGTAGGCGCGGGACGAGTCGCCGCGGGAAGGGTCTTGCCGGGGCTGCTAGAACTGTCTCTCGGCAAGGATCTTGCCGGGGGAGTCCGCTTCGTCCCCTTTGCTCTTCGTGGTCTTGGCCTTGGCGTCGTTCTAGTTCTCTTGAGCTTCGGTCTTACCCTGGCTCACCTCCCTTGCCTTGCTTGGTGTGGTGGTGCCCGTGGCTCAGACTGCCCGTGCACAGTTATAGGGGTACAAAAAGTGTACCCCTCTTTTTGTACACCGACAGAAGTGAACATGGTCGCTCGGGTGACACCCAGTTATTTGAAGTGGTCGCAGACTGCCATTACATTCGACCAGTCTGATCATCCAACGCACATAGCCACCCCTGGGAGGCAAGAACTGGTGGTCGACCCGGTGGTCGAAGGCACTCGACTGACAAAGGTCCTGATGGATGGTGGCAGTGGCCTGAACATACTGTATGCAGAGATGTTGAAGGGAATGGGCATTCCGATGTCCAGACTCAGTGAAAGCAATATGAATTTCCATGGGGTCATTCCAGGCAAGAAGGCTGCATCACTCGGACAGATTGCTCTCGACGTGGTTTTCGGTGATTCCAAGAATTACCGCAAAGAAAAGTTGACATTTGAAGTTGTGGATTTCCAGAGTGCCTATCATGCCATTCTGGGCAGGCCAGCTTATGCACGTTTTATGGCTCGACCATGTTACGTGTACCTCAAATTGAAGATGCCTGGTCCCAAAGGGGTGATCACTATCACTGGTCATCGGAAGAAGGCAGAAGAGTGCTTCCAGAAGGGTTCAAAGATCGCCGATGCATAGATGGTCGTGGCAGAATTGCAAGAGTACCAGAAAAATGCAAATCCGAGTGATTTGTTGCAAGCCAAGAAGCCAGCCACAGATTCAGCATTCCAGTCGTCTGGTGAAACGAAGTCGATTCACATTCACCCGACATACCCCAATGCTGCTCCGTCTCACATTTCAACCACACTTGACTCCAAATAGGAAGAAGCGCTCATCCAGTTCCTCCGTGAGAACTGGGACATCTTTGCATGGAAACCTTCGGACATGACGGGTGTTCCCACGGGACTGGATGAGCATCGTTTGCGAGTCGACCCAAAAGTGAAACCAGTCAAAGAACATCTTCGACAGTCTGCCGTACAGAAGAGAAAGGCAATCAGTAAAGTGGTGGCTCGGCTTTTGGCAGCTGAGTTTATCCGAGAGATATACCACTCCGAGTGGTTAGCCAATGTTGTCATGGTCCCAAAGAAGGACGACTCACTTCGCATGTGCATTGACTTCAAGCATATCAATCGAGCATGCCCGAAAGATCACTTTCCTCTCCCTCGCATCGACCAGATAGTCGACTCGACTGCGGGGTGCGAGCGCTTGTCCTTTTTGGACGCCTACTCCAGGTACCACCAGATCCGTCTGTACGAACCCGACGAGATAAAGACAGCTTTCATCACCCCGTTTGGGTGTTTCTGTTATGTCCCAATGCCATTCGGTTTGAAGAACGCTGGAGCCACATTCATGCGGATGATTCAGAAGTGCCTGCTCACTCAGATCAGTCGGAATGTGGAAGCATACATGGATGACATTGTGGTCAAGTCACGTAAAGGTTCCGACCTACTGACTGACCTTGCTGAAACCTTTGCCAACCTCAGAGGGTATGATATCAAGCTTAATCCATCAAAGTGCACGTTTGGAGTTCCGGGCGAAAAATTACTCGGTTTTCCTGTTTCCGAACGAGGGATCGATGCTAACCCAGAGAAAGTGGGTGCTATACTCTGAATGAAACACCCTGTGCGTGTGCACGATGTCCAGAAGCTTACTGGTTGCTTGGCCGCCCTAAGTCGATTCATTTCTCGCCTCGGTGAAAAGGCACTGCCTCTTTACCGACTGATGAAGAAATCAGATAAGCTTGAGTGGACTCCTGAAGCTGATGTAGCATTTGCAGAACTAAAAGCCCTGCTTTCCACCCAGCCGGTGCTTGCTGCCCCCAATCAGCAAAGAGCCTTTACTGCTTTATATAGCAGCCACTGGACAAGTCATCAGTATAGTACTTATGGTCGAGCGGGAAGAAGAGGGAAAAACCTACAAAGTTCAGCGCCCAGTTTATTATATTTCTGAAGTTCTGACTCCGTCAAAATAGAGATATCCGCACTATCAGAAGCTCGTTTATGGAATTTACATGACCATGAAGAAGGTTGCACACTATTTCTTTGATCACTCCGTTACAGTTGTCAGCGACGCTCCATTGTCAGAGATTCTGCACAACAAAGATGCAACTGGTCGAGTGGCAAAATGGGCGATTGAACTCCTTCCCTTAGATATCAAGTTCGAGGCAAAGAAATCTATTAAATCCCAAGCAATAATAGATTTCCTCGCCGAGTGGATTGAACAACAACTGCCGACTCAAGTTCACTCGGAGCACTGGACCATGTTCTTTGATGGATCCAAAATGTTGAATGGTTCCGGTGCTGGGGTGGTTCTGGTATCCCCCCGAGGGGACAAGCTCAGATATGTCCTCCAGATTCACTTTGATTCCTCCAATAATGAAGCTGAATATGAATCACTCCTGTATGGGTTGCGTATGGCCATCTCACTCGGCGTCCGTCGCCTTATGGTCTACGGCGACCCAGATTTGGTAGTCAATCAAGTGATGAAGGATTGGGACGTCAGAAGCCCAGCCATGACTGGTTACTGCAATGCGGTGAGGAAGTTGGAAAAGAAGTTTGAGGGGTTAGAGCTCCATCACATACCCCGACTGAAAAATCAAGCAGCCGATGACTTGATAAAGATAGGTTCTAAGAGAGAAGCCATTCCCAGCAATGTGTTTTTGGAACATATTCACTCACCGACCATTCAAGAAGATCCTTTTATTGAAGAGCCCCCGCAACCTAAGAGCACCATAGATCCGACTGAAGTTGAGGTCCTAGGAGTGCTCGACCTGATCATGGAGGTTCTGGTCATCACACCCGACTGGACAGTGCCGTACATTGCGTACATCCTTAGAAAAGAACTCCCAGAAGACGAAGAAGAGGCTCGGCAGATCGTTCGTCGATCCAAGGCCTTTACTGTGATAAGAGGACAGTTGTTCAGGGAAAGCGTGACTGGAGTCGGTCAGAAATGCATAACGCCAGAAGAAGGTCGAATGATCCTCAATGACATCCACTCGGGGACCTGTGGTCACCATGCGTCCTCTCGGGCCATCGTGGCTAAAGCATACTGAGCCAGATTGTATTGGCCACGAGCAAATGAAATGGCGAAAGATATAGTCGACAGATGCGAAGGCTGCCAGTTTTACTCTGACATGTCTCACAAGCCAGCGTCAGCCCTGAAGAACATTCCCCTCATCTGGCCCTTTGCTGTTTGGGGACTGGATATGGTTGGACCACTGAGAACTGGTAGGAGCGGCTTCACTCATCTGCTCGTTGCAGTCGATAAGTTTACCAAATGGATCGAAGCTAAACCTATCAAGAATCTTGAAGCCAGCACCGCTGTCAGTTTTATCAGAGAATTGACATTCAGATATGGAGTCCCCCACAACATCATCACTGACAACGGATTGAATTTCGACTCCGATGAGTTTAGAGCTTTCTGCGCTTCTCAAGGCACACGAGTCGACTATGCTTCAGTCGCTCACCCGCAGTCGAATGGACAAGCAGAAAGAGCCAATGGCCTAATTCTCAAAGGATTGAAACCCTGACTGATGCGTGATCTCAAACACGCAGCAGGCGCTTGGGTCGATGAACTTCTGTCAGTTCTGTGGGGTTTGAGGACAACTCCCAACCGGTCGACTGGACGAACTCCTTTCTTTTTGGTCTATGGATCCAAAGCTGTTCTACCAAGTGACCTGCTCCACAATGCACCCCGAGTCGAGCTTTTCTCTGAAGAAGAAGCATAGCAGGCCCGACAAGATTAAGTCGATCTCCTAGAGGAGGAAAGAGAGATGGCCTTGATCCGGTCGACCATCTATCGGCAAGACTTGCGTAGATTCCACGCCAGAAATGTGAGAGGTCGAGCCTTCCAAGAAGGAGACCTGGTTCTTCGAGTGGATCAACAGAAGCCACACAAGCTCGCCCCGGCTTGGGAAGGCCCCTTCATCGTCACCAAAGTTCTCCACAATGGAGCATACCATCTTTATAGTGTTGAGCATCAGAAGGATGAGCCACGAGCTTGGAACACGGAGCTGCTCCGCCCCTTTTATACTTAAGCACTCATTCGAATAAAATGTAATAAGAAACACCTTTGTAATTTTTTTACCAAAGACAAGAGCTTTATAGTCCTCTCGTACGATTGGTGTTGTTCTTATTTACCTCTGAAATCCCCCAATGGGTGGGCTTAGCCGCGAATCTGTTTCGCCTAAGTTCGAAAGAAAATCCTACCGAGTGACGAGCAAGCCTCTCATTCGGGAGGCTTAGCTGCGAATCCGTTTCGCCTAAGTTCGAAAGAAAACCCTACCGAGTGGTGAGCAATCCTTCCACTCGGGGGCTTAGCTGCAGTCCAGTACTCGCCTAAGTCCTCTCACTCGGAGACTTAGCTGCAGTCCGGCACTCGCCTAAGTTTGAAAAAATCCTACCGAGTGGAGAGCAGTCCTCCCACTCGGGGGCTTAGCTGCAGTCCGTCACTCGCCTAAGTTTGAAAAAATCCTACCGAGTGGTGAGAAATCCTTCCACTCGGGGGCTTAGCTGCAGTCCAGTACTCGCCTAAGTCCTCTCACTCGGAGACTTAGCTGCAGTCGGCACTCGCCTAAGTTTGAAAAAATCCTA
>NC_041392.1:78934777-78941548 GCF_002162155.2 Triticum dicoccoides
AATCCTACCGAGTGGAGAGCAGTCCTCCCACTCAGGGGCTTAGCTGCAGTCCAGTGCTCGCATAAGTTCTCCCACTCGGAGGCTTAGCTGTGCTCCAGTACTCGCCTAAGTTTGAAAAATCCTACCGAGTGGAGAGCAGTCCTCCCACTCGGGAGCTTAGCTGCAGTCCAGTGCTCGCCTAAGTTCTCCCACTCGGAGGCTTAGCTGCGGTCCAGTACTCGCCTAAGTTTGTAAAATCCTACTGAGTGGAGAGCAGCCCTCCCACTCGAAGGCTTAGCTGCAGTCTAGTACTCGCCTAAGTTCGAAACATGTCCCTATCCGCAAGGACGACGAGGTACAGGTCGACTGCAACCTTCTCCTTCGGAGCTACGACACAAGTACAACGTGTGCTCCATCCCTATCCGCAAGGATGACGAGGTGCAGGTCGACTGCAACCTTCTCCTTTGAAGCTACGGCACAAGTACAACGTGCGCTCCGTCCCTATCCGCAAGGATGACGAGGTGCAGGCCGACTGCAACCTTCCCCTTCGGAGCTACGCCACAAGTACAACGTGAGCTCCATCCCTATCCGTAAGGACGACGAGGTGCAGGCCGACTGCAACCTCCTCCTTCGGGACTACGCCACAAGTACAATGTGCGCTCCATCCCTATCCGCAAGGGCGACGAAGCGCAGGTCGACTGGAGTCGCCATCTTAGAACTGCGTCTCCGGTGCAAAGACTATTCCGAGCAGAGAACAAAGTCCACTTGAAGGCAAAACACAAGCATACTCGGAAATAAACCAAATTCGGATAAATCCTAAGGTTCCAAGCAGCAAACCAAAAGTATTCGAGCATCAAGCCTGAAGGATTTTAACGGTTACAGCAACCACTCGGCATTCCGAGGCAAATTTAAAGCAGATTCAAGTCTCATAAGTTTGTTCACTCGGCAGGAGGAGGGCTGGCAGGCTCGACGAATTCGTCCAGGTCGATCCCATCCACGATCCGAGTGGCAGCAGCGATGAAAGTCTCCATGAAGGACTGGAAGTCATGTTTTTTGGTGTTAGGGACCTTGATCGCCGCCAGCTTGTCTTCACGAGCTTCCTTGCAGTGGACTCGCACCAAAGACAGCGCCACATCAGCACCACACCGGCCGGAGGACTTCTTCCATTCCTGCACTCGGTCAGGGATCTCGTTGAGTCAAGCCATCAGGGATTCCAGGTCATTTTGAAGAGTCGCCTGTGGCTAGAGCAATGAGTCGACTCGTGAGACTGCCTCCTTCAGGCGCGCGAGGTAGCTTGTGACGCTGGCGACACGAGACTCCAGTCGGAGCACGTTCATTGCAGTTTCTTCGCAAACTGGAGAAGCGATAGGGTCCAGACCCATCTCGACCTTTCCAGTTTCCTTGTCAAAGTCTTGGCCGAATTCTGCAGCCGAAAATTAGTGAGTCGACCGGATAGGATCCGTTCGGAAGCATCAACACAGTCGGTCTGAAAGAAATACCTTCTAGCATAAGCTAAAGCTTCTTGGAGAGAGTTCTCAAATAAGCCTCCGTGTCATTCCTCTTGTGGACCGCAGACTCCAGCTTTTCGTTCAGGGTAAATTTGTCCTTCTTCAGACGAGTCACCTCTCGGTTAGACTTGTTGAGACAGGACTTCAGCTTGGTCACCTCCCCTTCCAGTGTTTCGACTGAAGCCAGCTTCTGGTCTGCGAGGGCAGTTTTGTCTTGGGCTTCCTTCTGTGCAGCGGCGAGGTCCGAGTCCTTCTTCTCCAGAGCCAACTTCATTTTCTCTGCAAAAGAGGCAATCGTATCAGACAAGAGCTCGAAGAAATGTTTAAAAAAACACTCGACAGGCAGTTACCTTCCATACCAGCAACTTCGTCTTGAGCTTTCTTCAGATTCTGCTGGGCTAACTCCAAGTCGAGGTTGAGTTGCCTCTGCTTCTCCTCAAGTTCAGCAAACTTGGAAATGAGAGTACAAGACTTCTGCAGAAGGAAAAAGACGTGTCAATCGACAAGATCAAAGGTTGTTCACTTCCGAGTGGATACAACTTAAAGAAGTTCGCTTAGACCCCAGCCGACCGCACACAGTCGACTGCGGTCTCGGGGGCTACACCCAGCGGGTGCACTTGGCGTGCCCCCGCTGATTCAGACCCCACTCGATCGGTCCGCCCGGATCGAGTATAAAAAACACTGTTCAGACCCCAGTCGACTGCCAGCAGTCAACTGCGGTCTCGGGGACTACACCCAATGGGTGCACTTAGCGTGCCCCCACCAGTTCAGATCCTACTCGACCGGTCCGCTCGAGTCGAGTGGAAGAAAAGAAAGGAAGGTAGAACTCAGACCCCAGTCGACTGCCAGCAGTCGACTGCGGTCTCGGGGACTACACCCAGTGGGTGCACTTAGCGTGCCCCCACCGGTTCAGATCCTACTCGCCCAGACCGAGTGGAAGAACACAACTACCAAAGACAAAAAACACCCAATGGGTGCATTGATTCGACGAAAACAACAAGAGATTGTATAGAAGAAAAATTTTCGGGTAGCATATCCTGATAGAACAAGGGCAGTCGAAAAGTCTACTTACCTAGACATTGGCCCGGAGAGCAGCGCTGGCGTCGTAGGCAGCCTGGCTATTCTCATGCACCGTCTTCATCCGCTCCATCATCACGTCAGCCTGTCGGATGGCTTCCGCAGCCGCTTCCGACTGGTTGTCCGGAACGGGGTAGCTGGTGAAGAAGAGAGCAGACGACCTAGGTGCAGCAGCTTGGACCTCCGAGGCATGAGATGGGACGACTGAAGGAATCACCGGTACAGTCGACCGTGTGGGGCGCTCACTCGACAAGGGTACAGTGAAGGTTACAGAGGCCCCGCCCGCGTCTTCAGATTGATAGACGGTTGGTGTTGTCGTTGGTCCCTGCTGAGACGCCTTACTAGCCGTCGCCTTTTTATTATTCCTGGGCCTAAGAGCCACATCTTCATCATCATCTGGGAGATCGATGACGTTGGGCGGAGCTGCGGAGAAGATCAGTCGACTCTAAAGTAAACCGCTAGAATTCAATCGACCGAGTAGCCAAGAGCAAGATCATAAGAGTTTTTACCTGGGTTGGAGGTGACCGCATCTTCCATCTCCTCGTCTCGGTACTGGAGAGAAGAGGTTCCTGATGTAGCAGCACTGCAAAGACCCACACCCAGTCGGTTACGCTCTGTTGTTCGAGTCGACACAAAAAAACAAGTCAGATGATTACCCGGAGATGGTAGGGATGGTCACTTTGATCCTGGGCAGAGCTTTTGGCAGTTTGGAGGAGGTGGCTTTCGGTGCTTTTGGCGCTGGAGGCGGCACAACCTTGGGCTACTTCGGAGCCTTCTCAATCGGCGCTGGGGAATACGTCCTGGGACGCTTCGAAGACTGCCCAGTCGGCGCAGTCACCAGGTCCGGAGTGCTCACCAGGTCGTGAGCGTGTTTGGATCTCCTCTCCCTGCGAGGAGGCGAGTCGACCTCTTCGTCTTCAGTCGATTCATCGCTCTCCTCGTCCTCCTCGGCATCCAAGCGCCACTCGCCGCTCTCGCCCCCGCTCGCTCCTTCCTCGGCGTCTTGCTCCTGCACTCCATTGCGCATCGAGTACATGTCAATGAGGGCCTGAAAAGACAACGATCAGAAGAAATTCAGTCGACCATCAATAAGGTGTCAAACAGTGAATCGGAAAGATATTTGGTAAAACAGAATCATACCTGCTCCGGCTGGCGCGAGTGGTCGAATGGAATCACCGTCCTAGACCCCCGGGGGTTGTCTTTGTTGCTGGTGATT
This sequence comes from Triticum dicoccoides, assembly GCF_002162155.2. NCBI lineage: Eukaryota > Viridiplantae > Streptophyta > Magnoliopsida > Poales > Poaceae > Triticum > Triticum dicoccoides. The sequence goes on from NC_041392.1 coordinate 78,938,558, forward strand.
CCCATCAGCCACTTCTCCAAGATGTCCTCGCTAACGTCCTCCTGGTGGATCCGAGTGGAGTCCTCGAGTCCAGAGTACATCCACATCGGATGATCACGAGCCTGAAGCGGTTGGATGCGTCGACCGAGAAAGACCTCCAGCAGGTCCACCCCAGTCACCCCGTCGCGGACGAGTTGGATGACCCGCTCGACCAGCACCTTGACCTGCACCTTCTCTTCTAGGACCACCTTCAGGGAGGAGGGCTTCTCCACTCGAGCCAGAGAAAAGGGAGGAAGTCCAGTCGACTGACCCGGGGTCGGCTGGTCCTTACAGTAAAACCAAGTCGACTGCCAGCCCCGGACCGAGTCGGGAAGGATCATTGCTGGGAAGGTGCTCTTGTTTATCATCTGGATCCCCATGCCCCCCCATCTGGATCACGTGCGTCCTCTCATCACTCAGATTGACCTTTTTGATCGACTGGGAGCGGCAGGTGAATATGTGTTTGAAAAGACCCCAGTGCGGTCGATAGCCCAAATTTTTTTCACACATTGACACGAAAGCAGCCAGATAGACTATGGTGTTTGGAGTGAAGTAGTGGAGTTGAGCCCCAAAGAAGTTCAAAAAGCCCCAAAAGAAAGGATGGGGAGGCAGAGAAAACCCGCGATCGACGTGGGTGGCGAGGAGAACGCACTCACCCTCCCTTGGCTGCGGCTTGGTCTCGTTCCCCGGGAGCCGCGCCGATTTGTGGGGGATCAGTCCCCCTCCACCAGGTCGTTGAGGTCGTCCTGGCTGATCGTCGAGCGGATCCAGTCGCCCTGGATCCAGCCCGGCGGCAGGCCGGATCTCGACGAGGATCCGCCCCGGCTGGTCCGCTTGCCCTTCGCCTTCGCGGTCGCCTTCTTCGCGCACTCGCCACCGTCTTCTCTTTTCCCATGACGGCGGATCGAGTTCGAGCGATGGTTCGGCGACGAGAGCAGGAGCGAGCGTGGCGGAGAGGTCGAAGGAAGAAGAAAAGAGAATGGGAGCGCACGGGGCAGAGACCCGGTCCGGTGCCTTTTATAAGGTCGTTCCCCGAGTGACTGACTGGTAGGCCCAGACGATCTAAACAAATCCCACAACAGTCGCGCGCGCAGTACGTGGCGAAAAAGGTGGCACGGAGATCGAGGAGACTTGCCTAATCTGTCCCGATTACCACGGCCCCGCCCATCTGGCGTGCTTCCCGAAATTTGAATCCCGCGAAATCCACGGAGAGCAGAGCAACTTGTCAGACTGAAAATGTCCTCTACATTATCATTCGGAATTCTACCGTGAAAATTCACTCGACAAAAACCAAGAATGGACCAAGGCGACTGAAGAAGAAGTTGGCACTGTCTCCTCAGTTCATGGCTCCAGAACAAGTTATACTCACATCACGAAGAATGAGTCGGAAGTGTTCTCAACTCCTTCCCCACTCAAACCCTGACCCATTCGGGGGCTAATGACGAAGCTATGTGCCTAGGGTAGGGTCATGGATCTGTCCAAGATACCCTCCCCAAGGACATTTCTAAAAGAACCAGAAGCAGTCGAAGAGAGATCATCATCCACTCGACCATGAAGTTATGTTCCACTCGACAGCTTTGAAGACACTCGACCATGCGAACAACCACTCGACCACCAAAATATGTGAAGCCACTCACTCCGCAACGGTCAGGATTTAAGTCATAGCTTTAATAATCATTTATGGCACTTTACTCCGAACGTTAACAGTAACGCTCCTCCTTTATGAACATTGAACCCTGTGTAACGGAGGGGAGCTGGGGTCCTGGCGCACTCTATATAAGCCACCCCCTCCTCTGGGACAAGGGTTCACACCTTTTGTAATTCACACACATATATCCAGTCGACCGCCTCCGGGCTCCGAGACGTAGGGCTGTTACTTCCTCCGAGAAGGGTCTGAACTCGTAAAACTTGCGTATACAACTCCTCCATAGCTAGGATCTTGCCTCTACATTCCTACCCCCCCTATTCTACTGTCAGGCTTAGAACCACGACAGCCGCCGCCCAATCCAAGACACATTTTAGACTTTCGTCCAGGAGTGGGTCAGAGGTGGAAAGGAGGGGACCTCGGCTTCTCCTCCAAGGAGGATAACGACTCCAAAGCCGCTAGCCGACCAAAGTTTTCTCCGGTCCCCAACCTGTACCACCAACCTCTGTCTGCGCCGGATCTGGCCACAAACCGAGATACGAAACCATCCGGAGAAGAAAGCACCATGGGGTGACTCTAGTGCAGGTCTGTCTAGGCTCCAGATCCAGAGAATCCAACCTAGGTAACGACGAGTACCACCACCCCGCACTGACCGCCGGCGTCCAAGCGCCAGATCGTGGAAGATCTGACCCGAACGCGACGGCTCACACAACCACCAAATCCCGGCGCTCCTACAGCCGCCAATCCACGCTGCAAACGTGGACTCCAGCCATCGCGCGTCGTGCACGCCGCCGCCAGGATCCGCCCGCAGCGCCACCGAACCCCACGGTAGTCCGGCGCCACTTCACGCACAGGCCGTCCGTGCCAGCAAGATCGCGCGTAGGGGAGAGATACCCCGACGCCGCCCTTGCCGTCCAGGCTTCGCCCGGCGGCCCTGCTGGCGGCGGCGAGGGTGAGGGAGGCAAGGGAGAGACGCCCGACGGCGGCGGCGGCTAGGGTTTCCCCCTGGCCGCCCACGGGGGCGTAGGAGGGGGTTACGAAAGAGCACTTAATTGCTCCAAGTATCTTGGGGTCAGCTCGTGTGTTTCACATGTGATCTTAATTAGGTTGGTAATGGTACGTCTGCGTCTTCATGTGGTTAAATTCGGCTAGCCAGGTTAGCTAGTGTTTATGGTGTAGATACGCGAACTTGACGGGAAGAACTCGTCTCGACAGTGTACATTCGGATGCGAGAGCAAACATCATGCGGGAGGGAGACGACGGCGGTCACCCCGATCACCACATGTTAAAGTCTAATGGTAAATGTTCTCCAGAGCCTATGTACAACT
>NC_041392.1:78941868-78948882 GCF_002162155.2 Triticum dicoccoides
CCCCAGCAATTTCTACCTAGCTCAGCCAAGGGCACAACCAGTGGTCACCCCGAATCTCAGCAGAGTTGGATGGTACGGATTTCGGGAGTCAATATGCTCGGGAGCCGAATTGGGTTTCCCGAGTTGGGTTGTCTTTTGAGGACAACTCCTTAAAATTTTGCTTCTCTAAACGTTTAAGGGGTGCGCTTAACTCCTCATTTTGAGGAGTAAAATGTTTTGAAGGGATCGGCTAGAGATTCTCTAATCTTATTCCTTGTTTTTCTCTCCACCACCTCTTCGTTTGCCTCCCACCTTCCACCGATTTTTCTTGTTTTTTCACCCCTTCTAGTTTTTCTAGTTTTCATCAAACCAATATTTGTTAACCCAATAAATCCGATCAATCTTAGCAATAAATTCACAATCCATGAACAAATTATTTCTTATGGTAAAACCCAAGAGACATCTTTGGTAACCCAACAACGAACAATAAAGGCATGGTTCGTAAACACATAAATATCAATCATTCTCTTTGGTAAACCAATAAAGTAGATCAATCACATGCACGTATCTATTTTTTTTCAGTTTAAGTAATGGCAGAAAACCTATGCTTTTATATAAAAAATATATCTTATTTTGTCTAGTTGTTTTGCACCAAGATGTATCCTGTATGGTCTTCTTATTGCATTTAAAAATAGAGTAAATTTCATTTTTATCCCCTAGTTTTAACTTTCTAACATATTTTAGCCCTTTTTGGAAATAATCTCAATGTATACCCCAATTGATCAAAATTGTGCTACATTTAACCCCAATCCCCCATCGTGTATTTTTCCTCAATTTTGACACTAAGCAGGCGTGCCACGTAGACGGTCTTTTATTTTTTCTCTGCTTTGACGTCTGGTTTGCTCTCAGTTCAACAAGAGTGGGATAAATAAATAAGAGCGGAAAATTGGTTGGTTGGGTTTTGAAACTTTGGTGATCCTACTCAAAATACAATGCTTGCAGTCATATCTGCTGTAGACAACGACTCAGGCACGGCAATCACCGGCGTTAAACTTCAACGCTGCAACCTGCTCCGGCAACCTCGGCACATCCCTGTCGGTATGGGCATGAAGTCAGCGTTGGCCACGGACGAGCTCTCGCTCGATATTGGCGTGGTGGGCTGTCGTGAGGGACCTAGGTGCGTTAGAGGTTAATCACCGAAGGGAGGATTTCCCCTATAAAAAACCAAAGGAAGGAAATTGTTTCCTACTCCTATATTTTTTTTGGGCTGTTAACTAGTACTACTACTCGATTTGTTTCTTTCAAAAAAAAATTACATTATGAAATGGGATGCAACATTATATTGTGCTCCGCCATACTATTGGTTAATTATATTATGAAAGATAATCACATTATGAAACGGAACGTGACGATTATAGTATGCCCTGCGATACCATAATTTGGCATTATATATATTTCACCTGTACCATAGTTGCACTGCGATACTACTACTGTAATGGAACGCAACATTATATTTTGAACTGGAATGCACGCATGCAACACGCGAGTAACGGTGCAATGGTCCAAAGTAAAAATGAGGACTCCTGTGGGTTCCCCCAACAACACTGGGGACGCGAGAACGCGGCGGAAGTTATTCTTGAATTTGGCAGTAGGAACTTTTGACAACCCTAGCATTTGTGTAATCGGAAACATTTATTTTTGAAGGCCGAAATCCCCTTTGAGAAAACAGAATGCCTAGCGAAATCCATGCGACGCAGAAACCGGGCCATGAATTTTATTTTTTACCACTAAAGGCAAAAAGAGCAATGGGGCAGCTCCGTTGTCATTTTATGCAAAAATCTTGCCGGAGCAAGGGAGCAGTTGATACGACAGTGCTCCGGTCTCCAACCCAACCTTTTGTCCAACGAGGACACTGGACACGCCTCGCCTCACCGGAGTTCCTGGAGTGCCGGGCATGCTTTATAGGGCGGCGCGGCATGGCCGGGTTGACCATTGCACCGCAGAAAATCATCATCAACATCAATTCATTAAAACCATTAAGCTACGGGCGGCCAACCAGCTATGCCACGTGACGCAAGCTGGTTGGCCGCGGTGAGAAATCTTTTGTTATTTCTTTAGATGAAGGTGTGGATTATTTTTTAAATATTTTTTTAGATGAAGATGAGGACCTCTGGTATTTTTTAAATGAAGGGTTATGCAAAGTGGCACTCGCTGATAGGCTGTTGTGGATTTTTTTTGCTTTTTTACTTTTTTTAAATGAAGGTGAGGACTTTTTTTTAAATGTTTTTCAGACAGAGGCGAAGACCCGAGGACTCTATGTATTTTTTTAAAAGAAAATGTGCGTACAACTTTCTCTCAAGCGGCGCCACCGGGTGGTGCCCCAATCACTAGTCATCATCATAGTATCGCAGTGCAACGGTACCGGAGGCATGACATTGGTAGTGGGGGCAGGTGGATTCGCTGATGCCTGGAAACATATGGGGTGTCTTTGGTTGCCCGGGTCGTTTCAGGCTGCATCGTATCTACCATGCTGGCCGAGTCTGGCCTGGTTGAGCTCATGCAATGAGAAAGTGAGATGTGTGTTTGGTTTGCTTGTATGCCGTGGGACTGGTTGAGTTAAGATTGTGTTTGATAATGCTGTACCAATAACCGGCGAGTCACTTCCAAAGCACGACCGCGAAGGAATTTGTGAGGCCAAACCGGCACGGGCGCATCTCCAATGCTGGCCGCTGCTCCTGCCAAGCGAACACACCGGCGCTCCTCCCCTTCAACGCGGCTCCTGCTGAGAAAACGCACCAGAGGCGTGCTCGTCATCCGGGCGCCCACGAGCGGAGGAGCTCGTCTGGGCGGAGGAGCACGAAAGTCCGACGGAGGGCCTCGAGCGCATACAGGCGGAGGAGCATGGAAGTCCGGCGGCGGGCCTAGAGCACGTACAGGAGCACAGACGGGCGGAGGAGCACCGGCGGCGGCGGCGGTGGCTCGATCTGATCTGATGTGCGAGAAAGAGAAAGAGGAAAGGGAGATAACGGAGGCTGCGGTGGCAATTTCGATGTAATTCCGGAAAACATCAGGGCAATCATATATACCGTTTCGTTTTAAGTGGAGAGGTGGGTGCAGGCGCGGGGTTGGCTCCAGGAAACGCTCGATCGCTGCAGGCCTTGTTTTGCATCTATCGGGCCAGGCCGAAGGGGTCACACAGGAAACCAAACACTCTGACTTTTGCATGCGGGATGCCAGCCAGGTGCGGGCCAATCAACCAAACACGCCCATGACGGCCTTCTTGTGCGTGGACCGGCCCGCGTTGGCTCCCTCCTCTCACCACCTTCCTCCCCCGCGTGCGTGACTGCCTGCCTGGTCATAGTGTAACCTTTTGTCAGGCTGATGCAGTAATCCCGAAGCTGGTGTGTTTGGATGTTTGCACGGCAAAGAAACCACGTCGAATTAATTTCAAATACCCCTCAAAAAAAGATTTAATTTCAAAAAAAGCACACATTGAATTTCTCGGTAACCACGCCATTCCTTTTTTTGCGCGACGAACCACGCTCTTGTTCATCTGAACATCTCTCAGAGTATCTAAAATATCACCAGTTCTTCCAAGCGATGTGTAAATTTTGGTGGCCTTGCATTATTATGCACAAATTTGACAGCAACACCGCGTGGACTTTGTAATTCTCCAAAATTAAAGGGCCCTAACTGACTGCTATGGGAAAACAGGGTCAGACAAAACCTTTCTCAACACATGTTTACCCTTTTAATTTATTTTTTTGGAACCATCACGGCCTGAAAACCAAATAAGTTTAAATAGAGAACTGACACACTTGTAATAGCCCAGGCCATGATCAAGCATAATCGGCCAAGATACAGCTACGAATGAACTGGTTGGCTTTGGCCAGTACCCCAAGCTGCTGCTTTTACGCACTCGCGACAGAATGTGCGACACCAGTGGCAGCATGAGGCAAGCAGTGAGCAGCATCACAGTCTCCCCCTAAAATGCCTGAACATCCCTAACCTCCCAGAAGTTGTACACCAGTCATTCACGGTGACAAAACATCTATCTACTTTGCCACAAGAAACAATCACACGTATCCCTAATCTGCGAGCGATGAAAATGGCTTCTCATCCAGTGCGTTTGAACAACAGGTTCTTCAGGCTGGTTCGTACAGACCCAGCACGTGGCCGTCGATGCATCTTAAGGCTGCAACCTGCATAAAAATAAACATGATCTAAGAAGAAACCATGAATGAATACTAGTATCACATATAGATGTTGAGGGATATCTTACTTTTCCATGGATCTCATATTTGATCGGCCCGTCCAACTCGGCTCCCAGAGACATTAGTTTTGTTACTGTGCTGGTTATGTCCGGTACGGTGAAAGACAGCATCGAAGAATAGGCTCTCTGCGTTGCAAGGGTACTGCACATGCATACAAATATTCAAACAAAAGTAGTCACCATATTTGTGCTTGTTAATTGCAAATGGGATGTCATGACATCGCAAGAAAAACTGGTTAAGATGCATAACTTGTAGATTGTACAGCTTCACATTTTGAACATGGCAAACTCCTCTCATAACATAAGTCATATCCATATGATGATCATATTTGAAATCCACAAGAAAAAACTATACAAATTCCAAATCTCCAAGGACAAGAAATGAATTCAGTCATGCATTTTCATAGACTACCCTAGCTATCTCAGAGTCAAAGTAACACAATAACCCGAGAATAAAATACAACATAACCTAGCTTGAATTCAGGACACCAGCAGAATTAGGAGATCACATTTTTTAACTCTTATTTTACTGTTAAAAGGTTCTCTAGTATAAATTAGGCAGATGTACAGTGCATATTCCCTAGAGCATCTCAAATCATCACACTGATGAATGCAGTATAATATGTATGCATCCTTTTCCTTTGCAAAGAGTACTTATATAATGCAGCAAGAAACAGGATACGACTCAGCTAGGTGATATTTTGCTCCAGAATAATGAGCAAACCAGCAACGAAGCAGATGCAGCACTCATGTATGCTTGAAAGCAGTGTTAGTCTGTCAGAGCCACAATGTGCGTTTGACATTTGATACATATTGGATATATGCACACTACCTAGGGTAAGTGACGAAACTAACAAAAAAGAGCCTTCTACAGACCCACTCAAAACACATGAATTTGTGATGATCATTTGCAGCCTGTAGCAAATAAAGAAACTGAAAGAAGAGGGGAAAAACTTAAGCAACCAGCTTTTTTTATCGTGACTTTAGTACCCAGTTCGTATCCATAGGGAAAGAGTTTCTGATCATGGAGCTCAAATTTCAGGCATGAATCAGTTAGTTTCTGCCTAGGTTTCATCTTTTTGGACAAACCCAATACGCCATAGAATTTCCAGCAGACAAAGGACAGACCCAGTGCATAGAAGCTCCCACACAAGGTGGGGTCTGGGGAGGGATTATAGGAACCTAGTCTTACCCCTGCAAAGTGCAATGCAGAGAGGCTGGTTCGAACCCAGGACCTCTTGGCACAAGTGGGGAGGACTTCACCACTGCGCCAGGCCTGCCCTCTATAGAATTTCCAGCAGACGACTAAAAGAAATACTTGGCACATGGAATTGAACAAACACATTCATGTCATGCCATAGCCCATAGCAAGGATCCCCTCGGGCCTCGTCTACATTCCATCAAACATCTCCACAGTCACATCCACCACAACCCTCAAACCCCTTTGAATACAGTTAGTGTCGAGGAGAAGGCAGTGCAGCTCTGAACCTGTCATTTGTGTGCATGAGCGCTAGCTTGAGCGGCCCTGACTGGAGCTCCGCAAAGCGGAGTGTGCAGACGTTGACACTGAAGTCGAGCCCCTCTGCGTAGAATCGTGCAGCCCGCGGCACGTCCCGGTGCATCTGGATCACCCAGCGCAGCGTTGCCGCCGCCATTCTACAACAGGCGGGGCCAGGAAAATTCTAGAGCCTGGGCAGACCACAAGAGAAAAGAAATTGTCAGGAAGTCCTTCATTTCAACCCTACCAGTGGCTAGTGAAGAATTTTTTTCAAAGGAGGCCACAGGTGGCAATTATCTTGCAGAGCAAAAGAGTGCTTGCTAGCCTTTGTTGTAAGGAGAAGACTAGCAATGAGAAACTTCTCGCTGTGAGGCTATCAGGCTAATAGCAGTGCAGTAATGCAGATTTATACTACTCCGTGTTGGGCGTTACAAGAACTAGCAAATTCATTCAACCAAATAACCCATATCACATCATTGCTACCAAGAACATGATAAAATGAAAACCTCCCCTTTCTCTGAAATCTAACAATTCCAAGATCAACTTCAAATCAACCATCGAGCAACAGATAATCACACAATTAAAAAGTAATGGAATTGGGCAGTAACCAAGCAGCACTAGTAGAGTAGTACTACAACTGAATGGACCGACGATTCCTCAGTCCCTCATCTTACCCTAGCCGGAGTCAGGGGAGAGAGCGGATGCCGAGACCGTCAGAGCGGCCGCGAGCCCGGGCCTCACAGCGGGCACGCCTCCCTTCCACGCTCGACGGAGATTGCGGGGGTCGCCGCAGAATGCCCGGCGCGCCGGAACCGCGCCGCCGCTCGCCTGCCCGTCGCCGCCGTCTGACTCGGGTGGGGATCAGGGGAGGAACATCGCGGAATGGCTTGGAGGCTGGGCTGGGAGCATGGGCAATGACTGACACAAAGGGCACCCACGGCCCAAGAGTTCAGGCCCGGAGCGGCCCAGTTAGACGCCGATAGAGAGAGAGAGAGGGGCTTGGCCCAGGAGATACCACCAGCCGCCTTCGCCCCCTTGCCGACCTCGAGAGCTATCATCCCACGGACCCGCCGCCGCCGCCGTCGAGCACTCGAGCGCAGCGGAGCGGACCGCAGCCGGTGGTAGGGCGTCGAGTCGAGGGAGGATGGGGAAGTCGAAGAGCAAGGGCGCCAAGTTCGCCGCCGTCAAGAAGATCATCAGCAAGAAGACCATCCAGAAGTGAGTCCGCCGTTCCCCTTTACGATTTTTTTTTTTTTTGTGGTTT
>NC_041392.1:78949357-78953976 GCF_002162155.2 Triticum dicoccoides
TTTCGTATGCTCGGAGAACCCTGAGATGAGATTTGCGCCGGTTTAGGTACAAGGAAGATGTGCTGGACCCGCGGAAGAAGGACACCGAGAAGGAGAAGCTCGGCCGGAATGTGTGAGTGCCGCCCTGCTCGCGCTTGGATTTTTGGGGTACGTATTTGGGGGTGCTCGTCTTGATCTAACCGGTGTGTGCTCGCAGGCCGCAGGTGTCGTCGGCGCTCTTCTTCAGCTACAACATGGCGCTCGGGCCGCCCTACCGGGTCATCGTCGACACCAACTTCATCAATTTCTCCATCCAGAACAAGGTCCGTGCGTCGAGTTGGCCTGCTGTCTTTTGGTTTTAGACACCGGAAGCCCCTGTAACCTCAACTGAATCAAGTCTGTAGTGTTCGCCAGAGCTTGTCTTAGAACTGGCTCGTTTGGACAGCAGACTGTTTCAAGTTTGCATTCAGCAACACTCGAAGCATAGTATGAAGTTTAATTTTCTTATTGACAGGTTGAGCTGTAATGTTACACTGTTATACTGTTATATATGCTAACAGGCATGTGTGCTAGTTCACGTGAAGAGCTAATGTATTCATAATCTCATTTGCTTGTGTCACGTCCTGTGTTCTAGATCCATGCTTCGGTGTGAGAAGCCTCAACTAAAGCTAGAAATTATTACCAGACAACGTGGCTATATTCAGATTAGATTCAGTCCACTAGCCTTGGTCATATGCTTTGCTGATGCTAGTGATGTTGTATTCAAGTAAGACTCGTCTTCATGCATACAAAGCTATCTGTGTCACTGAATGCTTCTTTTCCCCTATGCAGTTGGATTTGGAGAAAGGAATGATGGATTGCCTTTATGCAAAATGTAAGTTTTATAGCACGATTGCTTGCTTTCAGTTATCTTATTTCGATTTGTGCTATCCTTTTGGTTTGTATTGGAACTGCACATCTCTTTCCTGACAAATTCGGCCTTTGTTATGAAGGTACCCCTTGCATCACTGATTGTGTTATGGCTGAGCTTGAAAAGTTAGGACAAAAATATCGTGTGGCTTTGAGGTATATTCATGCCCAATAATTACTGTAATATTTGCCGAGTCATCTCTCTATAATGAGCTACTGCTAACTGCACATATGTGTGATTACTATATGATATTGTTTAATTTTCACTAATACTTGTATTTTTGTAATTCCCTCTGTCACAGAATTGCTAAGGACCCTAGGTTCCAGAGATTAGCGTGCACACACAAGGGAACTTATGCTGATGACTGTATTGTTGAGAGAATTACTCAGGTCATATTCTGCTTCCTTGAATTACCTTTTGTTCTCTTAGAGTGGAGGTTCTGGCATCATTTGTTATGCTTAAAAGATTGAGGATAGTTTATTTTAGCTGGATCCCTGTAGAATCTCCATAAGGATGACATTTATATCAAGACCATATTCTTTTGGTGTTGCAAACGATTCAACTAAAATCATTTACAGTGACAGTTTGGAAGTTTGGGTTTGTTCGCTCCTTCAAGATCAAAACTGTGATATTTTTATGAAGTTTTCAACAACAATGACATTATTCCCTTTTCGTGAAGGGTTTTTAGTTGATTTACATTCTTTATTTATGTCCATTTGTAGCATCTAATATCTTCCAGGGCGAATGAAAGGGGCTGTTTGGTTAGAGCCAATGCTCGCGCTTTCAACCATGGGCTAGCCAAATAATTGGAAAATGTTTTTGCCACCCATGGACCGCCAAAAAATTGGCAGAGATTTGAACTAGCATGCTGTAGAGGGCTGGGGCGCACCATAATATTGGTAGCCATCCATATGAGTACACAGGGTCTGGGTCAATGCCAACTTTTTGGTAGGGCGTGTGAGGGCATCAATCCAAACAGCCCCAAAATGTCCTGTACAAGCACTCTTTATGGATGCTTCCCTATTGTTTATTTATACCCCTGCATATACCCTGTGCCAATGCAAGTACTGTATCATGGCATGTACTACCTCCATAAAAAAATACACGATTCCTAGAAAGTGTGCTTTCAGAATTCTGTATATCCAACCACTAAATAAAAAGATAGGAGTACTTGAATATTGTTAAGATAGAAATTGCACCATCAGATTTGTAGAATGGCTTCACAGTATAATGTTCTACGCACATACTCATACGAAAATCAACAGTCAGATATCCTTCAATTTGTTTATAACCAATACCTTTTTGATTGCTTTGGATTACATAGTTCATCTTTAGATAGCAAGTCAATATTTATTTTGCCATGTGGTACCTTTTTTGTTAAACACTGTTTTAAAATAATAATTTAAAACCAATGTTTTCTGTAACAGCACAAATGCTACATTGTTGCCACCTGCGATAGAGATTTAAAGAGGAGAATAAGAAAGGTATACTTGCTTCCTTGAAGTTCAGCACCAGGACACCGAAGTTTTGCCCTTATACTGATAACATGTGCATGCTATTGATTGGCAGGTTCCTGGTGTGCCAATCATGTATATCACCCAACACAGGTACTCGATAGAACGACTCCCTGAAGCTACAATTGGTGGAGGTAATATATTTTGCTCTAGTGGTAGTTTCTGTTCATGAAAATGTTCTGTTTATTTTTCTTTGGATGTGGTAAATCCATGACCTAACTCATGCACCGGTATCTTATGCAGCACCAAGAATCTGATTAGCCCTGAGATGGTACCAAACACCATCACACTTGCCCAGGCTCCTTGATTTAGGATGGATACGAGTACTGCCGTGCTGAATCGAACTGATTGTAACCACTTCAAAATTGTGTACCAGCCTCCTCAGGGCGTCGTTTTCATAAATTTTGAAAGAAACTTTAGAAGAAAGTGTATGGTTGTCCTTTGTTCTGAACTGAACTATAGCCAACTTCCCAGCTTGCTTTGTGTTGTTAATGATGCAGAGTCAAGAATATATTTTATGTAATATGTAAGTGTTGTCATATGGTTCAATGCTTTTGCATGCTTCTGGTTCATTGCACTCAGTTGCCAAGCCAACACATGTGCCGCGTGTTGGATTTTGTAAACTATATGTTCTGAAAGGAAATGAGCTCAGTGTACTCGTGGCCTAAGCTTTATAAGCTCATGTATGACTCTCGTAGCGATAACTATAATTGCTCAACTACTGTAGTGATAACTAAGCATTTTTTGCGGGTGTAGTGATAACTAAACATGACAAATAAAAATGGTGGGCCACATGGTCTCTGCTCTTGGTCATTGTAGAGAATCATGAACCTTTACTTGGTACTACCTCATTAAGTTACAGAGGTAGTAGGACATTGTACATTCACATCCAACCAAAACGTATTATAAAAGGTGGCATAGGGAGAGCAAGCTTACCCGAATGGAGGAGACAGGAAGCGAGGCAGAGTTTATCACCATGCTCTACACACTGGGATAGTGGCATGCTAGCAAATCATGAGCTTGAGAGGCTTCAGGACTTACGGTTCACCTGGGTGCTAGTTTGTAGTAGCATGATGGGAAATGTTGACTCACATTGGATCCACATAGAATAATTTAGGAGGGTACGTGCTGGGGAATGTGAGATAACGATCTTCCTCAAAAGAACCCGCTTGATGTTGTATAAGTAGAATCATCAAGGGTTGATTTACATTTAATGAGTATTTGTACTTGTCATTGTGTTCTTTCGATGAGCGTGAATACTGCACTGTTTTTTCTTCTCTTGCATATAATGCAGTAATAGGATGCACTGGCCACTTAAGCTTCACAGGCTCGTGCATGTGCAAGAATAACTGTAGACTAAAGTGGCCAGTAGTGATTTTTATTTTATAAAATGTGAAATAGCTGCATCCAACCAACCAAGCCAATTTTGTTGCTTTTGTTTAAGTGGAATCGAAGCGTAGAGATTCTCATCATACGCTGGATTTCAATAGTTGGGAAGTTCTACAAGTTATTTTGGATCGTTGTCAATGTTCCAAGTGATTTTCTGAGAAAGGGGAGTGGCTTTTATTTGCCCTCTGCTTTTCCGATCTATCGTCTGTAATTTTTGATTCTTTGAGCCTAATATAGAAGTAAAAACAAGACGTAATAAAAAAGATTGACGTGGAAAGTTCCGATTGAAATAGGATCTCAACAGGAAGATCACTTGCCATTCACTGGTTATTAGAAGCATCCCAAATGCGTCTGGGGCAGAAGTATGAAAATAGGAGAAGGTAGTGGCCAGACGAGCCGACCAAGATTGGATTTTCCGCAAAAAGTATGGTAGAGCGTGTTATGAGTGTCTACACATTTTTTTGAGCATCAGTACAAACACAAGTGCTCATATACACTCGCATACACTCACTCCTATGAACGCACGCACACACACCCTACCCCTATGAGCACTTTCGAGAGACTGAGCCGGCATATCATCTTGAGATTTACGAAGTCACTGTAGGCGCCTCGTCGTCGACGGGAACGTCTCCTCCCACTGAAAGCGCATCGCCGGAAATCCTGAAATAAATCCAGGAATACTGCGAGCACCAGGATTTGAACTCTGGTGGGTTGGGGATATCACTGTCCACCTAACCAACTCAACCACAGGTTGGTTCGCGAGTGTCTACACATCTTTATGAGAACATCTCCAACAAAAGCGCGGTCGCGCTAAAAAACTTTTACAG
>NC_041392.1:78954654-78963794 GCF_002162155.2 Triticum dicoccoides
AAATTACATTGCGACCACAAACAACATTTCCCATTCAACATAGAACTAAACAAGATGAAACACACATAAAATAAATCAACAATAAATAGTTCCATTATTATTACAACTCAAACAAATAGTTTACTTTCCAATACAACAAATTGTTCATGAACAATGCAACAAATAGTCAATAGTACAACAAACATACAACATCAAACTTGTTTTGTCGCCCATTCCATGACCACCACTACTCGACTAGATCCTTTGAAGGTCATCATGCGTTTCGGCATGTCGAATGGCATGATAGAAGGCAATAAAGCAGGTCACCCTCACAGCCCTCCTCCACACTCGCACGGGTTGTCCCAACAACTCATACTGAGAATATTCTAAATCTTGCCTACACTCATTCTCGATGATCATATTATGCATGATTACACAAGCGTTCATGATGTACCAAAGGATGTTTTGATCCCAAAATCTAGCAGGTCCTCTCACAATAGCAAACTGGGCTTGGAAAATCCCAAAAACTCTCTCCACATCTTTCCTAGCCGCCACCTGAGCATTGTGGAAATCAATATTTTTCTTACCTTCTGGTTTTGTCAACGGCTTCACAAATGTTTGCCACCTTGGGTAGATGCCATCCGTAAGATAGTAGCCATAGTTGTATGTATGACCATTTGCTATAAACTCCACCGATGGAGTTTGCAATCCTATTCATGAGTGGTGGCCGTTGAAAAACATTGATGTCATTGCAAGATCCATGCATTCCGAGAAAAGCATGCCAAATCTAAGTCTCCTGATTGGCCACCGTTTCAAGGATTATAGTGAAACCTTTTTTCTAGTCATGGAATTGTCGATGCCATGCCTTAGGACAGCTCTTCAAACTTCTCTATCGAGTCAAGCATACCTGGGAACCCGCGAGCTTTGTTCATCTCCAAAAGCCTTGCGATGTCTTTAGCATTGGGAACTCTCAAATATTCCAGACCAAACACTTGCACAATTTCGAGTGCGAAGCGCTTGACACACATGATGGCTTGACTCTCACCCATGGTCAAGTGGTCATCAACTAGATCTGCCGGAATACCGTATGCCAACATATGCAAAGCGGCTGTCACCTTTTGAAAGGTGCTGAAAAAACCGATCATGGCTCGCCAGTTTCTCCGCAATGTGTTTGAATAACTCGACGCTCATCCTAAAACGGCGCCGAAAGTAGGACTCGGGGTATATGGGATTCTCCACAAAATAGTATCTCAACTATCTGTTGTGGGCATAGATCTTGTCCCTCCACAATTTCAGACGACTTATAACCGAACCACCGTGCTTCGGCTTTTTGTTGACGTGCATAGCTAGGATCATTACGACGTCCTCCTCCTCTTGAAGATCAAATTCTTCGTTGGAAGAATCGTGAGACGAACTCATCTACACAGTTGAATTTAAACTAATTTCAAACTACAAACAACATGCACCAAATTCATCTACAAATATAAAAGTTAGCAATATATACCTTGCAAGCGTTTTGTCAAATACCTTGTGGGCGGAGAGCTGCAAATGGCCGCCGGCCGCTGTTCGTCGGAGTCAGCAGCCGCGACGGCGCTCAATGGGCGGCGGCGAGGAGAGATGGTGGAGGAAGCGGCAGCGACGAGGAGAGAAGGTGGAGGAAGCGGCGGCGGCGCATGGGGATTGGCGGGGGAAGCGCCGACGGGTCGCCGGAGCGAATGGGGAAGGTGCGGGCGGAGGTGCCAGCGCCTGGAGGTTTTCAGATCTGGCGGTTGATGAGATTCACGTGCCTGATTGGTATGTCGAGCACGCGGAAGCGGGCGCACCAAATAAGTAGCGCGCGATGCCGTTTTCCCAGCGCGCTGAACCAACTTTGCCGCTCGCAGGATTTTAGCGCATCTGCAACGTCGGTTTCGGTCGCACGCACACCAAAAAGTCATTTTTTTCAGTGCGCGGATAATCTAGCGCGTCTGTTGGAGAAGCTATGAGAAAAGAGTAGTATGGGTTACATATGTATCTCATCCACCATAGTTATTTTTTGAGAGGACCATAGTTTCTTCTGTATGAGCTTGTAGAGGTTTGTTCCATGCAAATGCTGAGATGATATGGGGTTCTGGGTCATCGTGTGAAATATCTACAGTTAGTGTACTCTTTGGTTTGATTATTAGTGAGTTTAATGCTTCAAAACAACATGCTTGCCTAGCCCGCTAAATCATTTGAAATTCTCACGAATGAGCTGGTCTAGGGCATTCTGTTTGTGATGCAATTAATACGAAGTGGCAACCTAAGCTGGGGACACGGCCCATGTGGAGATTACTGTAATTGCCCGGTACTAAAGCTCCATCAATATTGAGCACATGAACTTCACTCGCACGCACGAGAAGAGAAAGATGATCCTCAGTAGGAATCACATGCTCCTTGCCCGGGCAATGATAGATAATTAATAGCCATCATTTAGTGGGACAATGTGGTTAACAAAATCATCGAGTAGCATGCATAGAGGAAACTAATATATATAATAGTTTTTGCAAGTGGAAGGGAAACTCTAAGTGGAAGAGTGGAAGGAAGAAAAAAGATAAGAAAGTTGATTGCCATGCTCTGGACCTAAGCACAGTGGATAGGACACAAAATGTGAGCAACTTAAATCGTGGGCTTGAGAGACATTGGGTACGCAGCGACGAGTTTCTAGATGCTATGAAGGTCAACGGGCGCTTTTCTTTCTCCAGCCGTGGCAGATGTATCTAGTACATCTTGCGTCGGCTTCTCCGTTGTGTTCCTTGGCTCTCTCCTTTTTCCACATTGCCATGCTATCTTTGGTTCTAGGCCGCATGTTGGTTTTAGAATGCTAGATCCCAAACCAGGACCAACACGTACGTGTACGTGCTAAGTTAGCCTTTTGTTTTAGAGAACTTCGCTGCACATTATTCAACAACGATGTTCAAAGGGATGTTACTCGATATGTGGTTCCATTAAACACACAATCATCCCCTTTTTTGACGATTTCCACCGGCTTAGAACCAAAAGGGGGGGATCACTCTCCTCGTTCATGGTGATCAAACAGGCTTTATCTCTGGCAGGAATATTGCTGAAAATTTTATCTTGGGTGGAAAGATGTCTGCCAGCCAAAAGAGTCCGGTGGCCTTCGCATAAAAAACCTGTAGCTTCAGAACAACTGCCTCCACATAAAATTCGCATACAAACTTCTCCAGACGGCAGACCTTCCCTGGGTCCGGTGGTTCTTTCAACAATATTCTCTCGACCACAACGCAAAACCTACCTCTCCATCCTTCACTTGGAAGGTTGTGCATGATCATCTAAAACCACTTCAAAACATCTCCTTTGTCCTTCTCAATAATGGTACTTGCATTGTCTTCTCCCTTATATCGCGCTGAACTACAATATAATCGCCACTTTACAGTTTTGCACGAAAAATGTGATCCAAACAAATACCGTATCGAACCATGGCCTTTAAATTTTTTTGCGGGGCGTGGCAAATTCTCCCCCTCAACGTTTAGAAACACGGGGCGGGAGGCTGATGTCGTGGTTCTAAGTCTGACAGTAATGTAGGGGGGGTAAGTATGGAGAGGCAAGATCTTAGCTATGGAGAAGTTGTAAGCACACGAGGTTTACGAGTTCAGGCCCTTCTCGGTGGAAGTAACAGCCCTACGTCTCGGAGCCCGGAGGCGGTCGACTGGATTATGTGTGTATGAATTACAGGGGTGCGAACCCTTTACACTGAGGAGGGGGTGGCTTATATAGAGTTCGCCGGACCCCTCCGGCCCTCAATTATGCAGGGTTTTAAATACATTAAGGTAGGGCGTTACTGGTAACGCCCTTAATAAAGTGCAATGATGACCATAAAAGCTACTTAATAACCGACCATTAGCGTGCGGAGTGCCTTCAGATCTCCTGGCCGTCAATTGGTTTGGTCTTGGTCTAGTGATCGCTTCTTGGTCGAGTGTCTTCGAGTCTGTCGAGTGGAACACTTCCAAGTCGATTGAAATGTGATTTCTTCTAGAGGTGTCCTTGGGTAGGGCAGTTTGGACAGGTCCATGACCCTACCCTAGGTACATAGCTTCATCATTAGCCCCCGAATGGATCGAGGTTTGAGTGGGGAAGAAGTTGAGAATTTCCCCGACTCATTTTTCATGCCATGAGCATATCTGGTTTCGGATCAATGAACCTGAGTGATGACAACAACTTCCTTTTCAGTCGCCTTGATCCATTCTTAGTTTTTTGTCGAGTGAGTTTCTTTACTTTAAGGGCTCCGAGTGACGGTGTGGAGGAGATCTTCGGTCTGACAAGTTGTTCTGCTGCCCGCAGATTTCACGGGATCCGAATTCTGGGAAGCGCGCGGGACAGGGGAGGCCGCAGTAATCGGATGGAATAGGGCGGAGCCTCCTCGATCCCCGCGCCACCTTTTTCACCACGTATCGCGCGCGCGATTGCTACGGGATTTGACAGGACCGCCCGGGCCTACCAGTTAGCCACTCGGAAGCGGCCTCATATAAGGTGTCGGACCGGGGTCTCTCGAACAGTCCGTCCCCATTATCTCTTCTCCTCCTCAGGCTCCTTCGTCGCGCTCGCTCTCGCCCCAGCGCCACCACTCTGTACGCGTCTCGTCGGCGATGATGGGGAAGGAGAAGACGGCGGCTCTGGAGTGGGCAAAGAAGGCGACGGCGAGGTCAAAGGGGAAGGCGACCAGTCGGGGCGGATCCTCCTCGCGAACCGGCCTGCCGAAGGGCTGGATCCAGGGCGACTGGATCCGCTCGACGATCACCCAAGAAGATCTCGACGACCTAGCCGAAGGAGGGCTGATCCCCTATGAATCGGCGCGGCTTCCGGGGAAGGAATCCGAGCTGCAACCTCGGGAGGGTGAGCGCGTTCTCCTTGCCACCCACGTCGACCGTGGATTTTCCTTGCCTCCCCACCCTTTCTTTCGGGGATTTCTGAACTTCTTTGGGGCACAACTCCACCACTTCACTCCCAACACAATCGTTTATCTCGCCGCTTTCGTTTCTTTGTGTGAGAATTTCCTGGGTTGTCGGCCTCACTGGGGCCTCTTCAAGCACATTTTCACTTGTCGCTCCCAAACGGTGAAAAAGGCCAATCCGAGTGACGAGAGGACTCAAGTGATTCAGATGTGTGGGGGTCTTGGTGTTCAGATGAGAGGGAAAAGCTCCTTTCCAGCCATGATTCTTCCCGACTCAGTTCGCAGATGGCAGTCGATCTGGTTTTACTGCAAAGACCAGTCGACGCCAGGGCAATCGACTGGCCTCCCACCTTTCACCATGGACCGAGTGAGGAAACCCTCCCCTTTGAAGGTGCTCCCGGAGGAGAAGGCGCAGGTGAGGGTGCTGGTAGAGCGAGTGGTCCAGCTTATCCGTGACGGGGTCACCGGTATGGATCTCTTGGAGGTCTTCCTTCAGCAGCGCATCCAGCCCCTTCAAGCCCGAGACCATCCGATGTGGATGTATTCGGGTCTTGAAGACTCCACTCGGATTCACCCGGAGGAGGTCGATGACGACACACTGGAGAAGTGGCTATCGGGCATGACCGGGAACAAGGACAACCCCAGGGGAGCCAGGAGAGTTCCTCCATTCGACCAGTCTCATGTACCAGAGAAGGTCCGATTCTGAGCTTTTGTTTGTAATCTGAATTCACTCGCGCAGTTTCCCATACTGAGTCGACTAACTTTGTTCTCCCTGCTTTCTTTCAGGCCATTATTGAAATGTATTCAATGCCCAACGGAGAGCAAGAGCAGGACCCGGAAGGAGAGGCGAGCGGCGGCGACAATGGCGAATGGGATTCTGACGGTGGAGGGGACGAGGAAAGCGACGATCCAAGTGACGAAGAAGAAGTCGAGTTGCCTCCTCGCAGGGAGAGGCAGTCCAAACTTGACCAAGAACGACCGAGCGCCCGTGAAAAGGCGATTGCTCAAGCTGGTCAGTCTTCAAAGAGTCCTCGGACCTCTTCGCCAACTCCTACTGAAAAAGCGTGAAAGCATCCCAAAGTCGCAGAGCCGAAGCTTCGGAAGGCGTTGCCGAAGATTAAGATTGACATCCCCGTCGCTTCCGCGTGAGTGTCTCCTTTTATCTTCACTCGACGCCCTGTGCTGTTTGTTTTTCTTGTTTTAACCGGACGAACTTTGGAACTGGCAGCGCTACTACTTCCGGGACCTCAGCTTACAGGGACAATGATGAGGTGATGGAGGATGTGGTCACTTCTAATCTGGGTATGATTTCTGCCATTTTGTCTTTATTTTGGTCGATTCAACTGCAATGTGTACCATTGGGTGATGTGATTTTGTTGATTGAACTTTGAACAGCCCCTAACATTATTGACCTCCCTGATGATGATGATGAAGAGCCCGAGAGGCCTTTGACGAGGAAAAATAGGCAAGCTCCTGCGAGCGAGGTGCCACAATCGACGCCGAGGGCGGAGCCAGTCGTTCAGGACGCTGGTGATGCCAATCGGGGTTCTGTTACCTTCGCCGTGCCATTGTCGAGTGCCTTGCCTTCCTCGTCGACTGCTCAGGCCCCTGTCGACCTGCCTTCAGTTTTTGCGACCCATCATGTCCCAGAGGACGAAGTGAATGCTGCCAAGGAAGCCATACACTAGGAGGGCATTATGATGGAGAAGATGAAGATGGTGCGGGACGCCAGCTAGGCCGCCTACGATGCCAGCTCGGCTCTCCAGAGCAACGTTCAGGTTAGTTGGTCACCGCTTGTTCTGTTAGGATATGCTATCTGAAGACTCTTTCCGAACATCTTTGCATCTGTACACCCACTGGGTGCGTCGCTTGAATTTTTGAACTAGTGGGGGCACGCTGAGTGCACCCACTGGGTGTAGTCCCTGAGACTACGGTGGACTGCTAGCAGTCGACTGTAGTCTTTGTATTTTGTCGAGTGTAAACCGAACTGGTAGTTTGTTTCTTCCACTCGGTCTAGTCGAGTGGGATCAGAACCGGTGGGGGCACGCCAAGTGCACCCACTGGGTGTAGTCCCCGAGACCGCGGTCGACTGCTGGCAGTCGACTGGGGTCTGAGTTCTACTTTCTCTCCCCTTTTTTTACTCCCTACACTCGACTCCGGCGGGCCGGTCGAGTGGGATCAGAACCGGTGGGGGCACGCAAAGTGCACCCACTAGGTGTAGTCCCCGAGACTATGGTGGACTACGGGCAGTCGACCGTAGTCTTAATACTTATTGTTTGTCGTTTTTCGCTGTAAAGTAACTTCTCCTCTTTGATTTCAGAAATCTTGTGATCTTGGAGCTTGCTTTGCTGACTTGGAGAAATAGCAGATCCAACTGAACCTTGACTTGGAGCTGGCCAAGACAGAGCTGCAAAAGGTCAAGGACGGCGCCACTGGTAAGACAAGTTTGTCGACTGGTCTGTCTTAGGCTTGAGTACCCTTCTGCTCTTTCTGAATCAATCATCATTTCTTTGTAGAAAAACTGAGAGAAGCTCTGGCGAAGAAGGATCAGGATTTGGCTGCTGCTCGAAAGGAGGCTGACGATAGGACCGCTCTGGCTGAACAGAAACTGGCTTCGGTCGGCCAGTTGGAAGAAGAGAATACCAAGCTGAAATCTGCTCTGAACGAAGCCAACAAGGAGTGCTCACGCTGGAAGAAGGAGAACCTTAACCTGTGCGAGAAGATGGAAGGCATCGCTCGCAGGAGGGACGATCTGGAGGGCTATCTGAGGAGCCTTTCCAAGAAGTTGTTCATCAAGCTTGAAGGTGCACATTTTGTTCCGACTGATTTTTTTTGTGTCGACTCAGCGTACGAAAATTGACTTATCCTTGGATCGTGAATGCATAGTTTTGCCAGAACTTCAAGGAAGAGACTGGGCGGATTGAGCCAGGTTTGGACCCAATCAATTCTCCCGTGAAAGATGAAACTGCCATGAATCTGCTCTGACTGGAATCCCGCATCGACGGTGTTGTGGACTACTTTGCTCGACTGAAAGTCGCCACATCACGGATCGACCCGGCACTTTGGCCAGAGGCTACGCTCCAGAATGATCTTGAGTCCCTGATGACTCAACTTAACGAGATCCCTGACCGAGTGCAGGAGTGGAAGAAATCTTCTGCGTGGTGTGGTGCCGACGTGGCTCTGTCTTTGGTCCGTGTCCATTGCAAGGAGGTGCGACAAGATAAACTGACAGCAATCAAGGTCGCCAACACCTAGAAGCATGACTTCCGAACCTTTATGGAGACTTTCATCGCTGCAGCCACTCGGATCGCCGACGGCGTTGACCTAGACGAGTTCGTCGAGCCTGCCAGCCCTCCTCCTGCGGAGTGAACAAACTTTTATGGCTCACCTTAAATTTGCCTCGAAATGCCGAGTGGTTTTTGTAACCGTTAAACTCTTTCAGGCTGAATGCCCGAGCACTTCGATCTGTGGTTCGGAACCTTTAGGATTTATCTGAACTTGGTTTATCGTTGAATATCTTCATGAATCCCCCGTCGAGTGGAAATCGTTCTTCATTCGAGACAACTTTTGTATTTGTGGCGCAGCTCCGAAGGAGAAGGTAGCAGTCAACCTGCACCTCGTCATCCTTACGGGTCGGTGATGGAGCGCTCGTTGTATTTGTGGCGAAGCTCCCAAGGAGAAGGTGACAGTCGACCTGCACCTTGTTACTGCAGAGCAGGATGGAGCGCACGTTGTATTTGTGGCGAAGCTCCCAAGGAGAAGGTGGTAGTTGACCTGCACCTTGTTACTGTAGAGCGGGATGGAGCGCATGTTGTATTTGTGGCGAAGCTCCCAAGGAGAAGGTGACAGTCGACCTGCACCTCGTCACTACAGAGTGGGATGTGTCTTGTACTTAGGCGAGTACTTGGACTGCAGCTAAGCCCCCGAGTGGGAGGGTCGTTCACCACTTGGTAGGATTTTCAGATACTTAGGTGAGTACTGGACTGTAGCTAAGCCCCCGTGTGGGAGGGTCGCTCACCACTCGGTAGGATTTTCAAATACTTAGGCAAGTACTGGACTGCAGCTAAGCCCCCGAGTGGGAGGGTCGCTCACCACTCGGTAGGATTTTTTCAAACTTAGGCGAGTGCCGGACTACAGCAAATCTCCGAGTGAGAGAACTTAGGCGAGTACTGGACTGCAGCTAAGCCCCCGAGTGGGAGGATTTCTCTCCACTCGGTAGGATTTTTTCAAA
>NC_041392.1:78964421-78982144 GCF_002162155.2 Triticum dicoccoides
TGAGTGAGAAAACTTAGGCGAGTAATGGACTGCAGCTAAGCCCCCGAGTGGGAGGGTCGCTCACCACTCGGTAGGATTTTCAGATACTTAGGCGAGTGCCGGACTGCAGCTAAGTCTCCGAGTGAGAAAACTTAGGCGAGTACTAGACTGCAGCTAAGCCCCCGAGTGGGAGGACTGCTCTCCGCTCGGTAGGATTTTTTCAAACTTAGGCGAGTGCGGGACTGCAGCTAAGTCTCCGAGTGAGAGAACTTAGGCGAGTACTGGACTGCAACTAAGCCCCCGAGTGGGAGGATTTCTCTCCACTCGGTAGGATTTTTAAATACTTAGGCGAAACGGGTTCGCAGCTAAGCCCTCGAGTGGGAGGCTGGCTCACCACTCGGTAGGAAATTATTTTTACAAACTTAGGCGAAGCGGATTCGCAGCTAAGCCACCCACTGGGGGATTTCTTATGCAAACAAAAACAATAACAATCACTGGGAAAATTATAACGCTCTTGTCTTTGATAAATAAACTACAGGAGTTTTTTTCTTATTACATCTCATCCGAGTGAGAATTCAAGTATAAAGGCGTAGTAGCTCCGCATTCCAGGCTCGTGGCTCATCAATCTGGCGATCGACATTGTAGAGGTGGTACGCTCCATTGTGGAGGACTCTGGTGACTATGAAGGGGCCTTCCCAAGTAGGAGCGAGTTTGTGTGGTTTCTGCTGATCCACTCGGAGGACTAAGTCTCCTTCTTGGAAGGCTCGACTCTTCACACTTCTGGCATGGAACCAACGCAAGTCTTGCTGATAGATGGTCGATTGGATCATGGCCATTTCTCTTTCTTCTTCCAGGAGGTCGACTGCGTCCTGCCGGGCTTGTTCTGCTTCGTCTTCAGAGTAGATCTCGACTCGGGGGGCGTTGTGAAGCAGGTCACTCGGCAAGACTGCTTCGGCTCCGTAGACCAGAAAGAATGGGGTTCTTCCGGTTGATCGGTTCGGGGCCGTCCTCAATCCCCAAAGAACTGATGGAAGCTCGTCGACCCATGCACCTGCTGCATGCTTGAGATCGCGCATCAATCGAAGTTTCAGTCCTTTGAGAATTAGGCCGTTTGCTCTTTCCGCTTGTCCATTCGACTGAGGGTGAGCGACCGAAGCATAGTCGACTCGTGTGCCCTAAGAGGCGCAAAAGGCCCTGAATTTGTCGGAATCAAAGTTTGACCCATTGTCAGTGATGATGGTGTGCGGAACTCCATATCTGAATATCAACTCTCTGATGAAACTGATAGCAGTGCAAGCATCGAGATTCTTGATAGGCTTAGCTTCAATCCATTTGGTGAACTTGTCGACTGCTACTAGCACATGAGTGAAGCCGCGCCTGCCTGTTCTCAGTGGTCTAACCATGTCCAGCCCCCAAACAGCGAAGGGCCAGACGAGTGGAATGGTTTTCAGGGCTGACGCAGGTTTATGCGACATATTGGAGTAATACTGACATCCTTCACATTTGTCAACTATCTCTTTCGCCATTTCATTCGCTCTTGGCCAGTAGAATCCCGCTCGGTATGCTTTAGCCACAATGGTCCGAGAGGACGCATGATGACCACAGGTCCCCGAGTGGATATCATCAAGGATCATCTGACCTTCTTCTGGTGAACACTTCTGACTGACTGCAGTCGCGTTTTCTCTATATAACTGTCCCTTTATGACTGTAAAGGCCTTGGATCGACGGACGATCTATCAAGCCTCTTCTTCGTCTTCTGGGAGTTCTTTCCTTAGGATGTACGCGATGTACGGTATTATCCAGTCGGGAGTGATGACCAAGACTTCCATGATCAGGTCGACCACAGCTGGAACTTCAACTTCAGTCGGATCCGTGGCACTTTTTGGTTGCGGGGCCTCTTCAGTGAAGGGATCCTCCTGAACTGATGGTGTGTGGATGTGTTCCAAAAACACATTGCTGGGAATGGCTTATCTTTTGGAACCTATTTTTGCCAAATCATCAGCTGCTTGATTTTTCAGTCGGGGTATGTGATGAAGTTCTAACCCCTCGAATTTCTTCTCTAGCTTTCTCACTGCATTGCAATAACCAGTCATGGCTGGACTTCTGACGTCCCACTCCTTCATCACCTGATTAACCACCAAATCTAAGTCGGCATAGACCATGAGGCGACGGACGCCGAGTGAAATGGCCATGCGCAACCCATATAAAAGTGCTTCATATTCTGCCTCGTTATTGGAGGAATCAAAGTGGATTTGAAGAACATATCTGAGCTTATCTCCCCGGGGGGAGACCAACACCACCCCTGCACTGGAACCATTCAGCATTTTGGAACCGTCGAAGAACATGGTCCAATGCTCCGTGTGAACCTGAGTCGGCAGTTGCTGTTCAATCCACTCGGCGACGAAATCTGCTATTGCCTGGGACTTGATAGCTTTCTTTGCCTCAAACTTGATATCTAGAGGAAGGAGTTCAATCGCCCATTTTGCCACTCGACTAGTTGCATCTCTGTTATGCAGGATCTCTGACAATGGAGCATCGCTGACGACTGTAATGGAATGATCAGAGAAGTAGTGAGCAACTTTCTTTGTGGTCATATAAATCCCATATACAAGCTTCTGATAATGAGGATATCTTTGCTTCGACGGGGTCAAAACTTCAGAAATATAATATACTAGGCGCTAAACTTTGAAGGCTTTTCCTTCTTCTTCCCGCTCGACCGTAAGTACCGTACTGACGATTTGTCCTGTGGCTGCGATGTAAAGCAGCAAAGGCTCCTTGCTGATTGGAGCAGCAAGCACCGGCTGGGTGGAGAGCAGAGCTTTTAGCTCTGCAAATGCTGCATCAGCTTCGGGAGTCCACTTGAACTTGTCGGACTTCTTCATCAATCAGTAAAGAGGCAATGCCTTTTCACCGAGATGAGATATGAATCGACTTAAAGCGGCCAAGCAACCAGTAAGCTTCTGGACGTCATGCACTCGCACATGACTTTTCATTCGGAGTATAGTACCGACTTTTTCTGGATTGGCGTCGATTCCCCGTTCAGAAACGAGAAAACCGAGTAATTTTCCACCAGGAACTCCGGATGTGCACTTTGATGGATTAAGCTTGATATCATACCTCCTGAGGTTGGCAAAGGTTTTGGCAAGGTCAGTCAGCAGGTCGGAACCCTTCCGTGACTTGACCACAATGTCATCCATGTATGCTTCCACATTCCAACTGATTTGAGTGAGCAAACACTTTTGAATCATCCTCATGAATGTGGCTCCGGCATTCTTGAGGCCGAACGGCATGGTAACATAGCGAAAGCACCCGAGTGGAGTGATGAAAGCTGTTTTGATCTCGTCAGGTCCATACAGACGGATCTGATGATACCCAGAGTAGGCGTCTAAAAAAACAGTCGCTCACATCCCGCAGTTGAGTCGACTATCTGGTCGATGCGGGGGAGAGGAAAATGATCTTTCGGGCAGGCCCAATTGATATGTTTAAAGTCAATGCACATGCGAAGTGACTTGTCCTTCTTGGGGACCATGACAACGTTGGCGAGCCACTCGGAGTGGTAGATTTCTCGGATGAACTCCGCTGCTAAGAGCCGAGCCACCTCCTCGCCAATAGCCTTTCTCTTCTGGACGGCGGACCGTCGGAGATGTTCCTTGATAGGTTTTACTTTTGAGTCGACTCTTAGGCGGTGCTCAGCCAGCTCCTTGGGAACACCCGGCATGTCAGAAGGCTTCCATGCGAAAATGTCCCAGTTCTCACGGAGGAACTGGATGAGCGCTTCTTCCTATTTGGAGTCGAGTGTTGTTGAGATATGAGTTGGAGCAGCGCTGGGATCGGTCGGGTGGACGTGAGCTGTCTTTGTTTCGCCAGACGACTGAAAAGCTGATTCTGTAGCGGGCTTCTTGGCTCGCAACAAATCACTCGGGTCTGCAGTCTTCTGGTATTCCTGCAGTTCCACCACTGCCATCTGAGCATCAGTGATCTTTGAACCTTTCTGAAAACATTCTTCTGCTTTCTTCCGATTGCCCGTAATAGTGATCACACCTTTGGGGCCAGGCATCTTCAATTTGAGATACACATAACATGGTCGGGCCATGAAGCGTGCATAAGACGGCCTGCCCAAAATAGCGTGATAGGCACTCTGGAAGTCTACAACTTCAAGCGTCAACTTTTCTTTGCGGTAATTGTTGGAATCAGCGAAAACCACATCAAGAGCAATCTGGCCGAGTGATTCAGCCTTCTTCCCAGGAATGACTCCATGGAAACTCATGTTGCTGGTACTGAGTCTGGACATCGGAATGCCCATCCCTTTTAACGTCTCAACATATAGTATGTTCAAACCACTGCCACCATCCATCAAGACTTTGGTCAGTCGAGTGCCTTCAACAACTGGGTCGACCACCAAAGCTTGCCTCCCAGGGGTGGCAATGTGCGTTGGGTGATCGGACCGGTCGAATGTGATGGCACTCTGAGATCACTTAAGATAACTGGGTGTCGCCGGAGCGACCATATTCATCTCTCGGTTGATGACTCTCAGTCGACTTTTGCTTTCAACATCAGCAAAAATCATCAGGGTGGAATTGACCTGGGGGTATCCATCGTCACTATCTTCCTTGTCCTCAATTTTGTCCGACTCCTTTTCCTTATCTTTGGGCTGCTTGCCCTGGAACTGCTGGATCAAGAGTTGACACTGTCGAGTGGTATGTTTCGGGTAAATGAAATTACCTTCTTCATCTTTCTTGGTGTGGATGAGACACGGCAAATCCAACACATCATTTCCGTCTTGGTCTTTAACTTTCTTGGGGTTCCAAGGTCCTTTGGATTTCCCCTTAAAATTTCCTTGAGTTACAGCCAAGGCTTCCCCAGGAGCAGCTAGCTCAGCTTTCGCTTCTGTTTCCGATTGAATTTTCCTCCGGTTTCTTGAGCGACTGACTTGAGCTTGCCACTCCTGAGTCGATCCTCATATTCACCATTAGCGTACTTGGTGGCAATCTCCATCATCCGATTCAGAGACATATCTCCGGTTTGACCGAATTTCAGATTCAGTTCTCTGTACTTGACGCCTTCTTTGAAGGCACAGACTGCTTGGTGGTCAGGCACATTCTCTACCGTGTGATGTAACATGATCCATCTCTGGATGTAATCCCTCAAAGTTTCATTCGGCTTCTGCACGCAAGACCGCAATTCCGTCAGCCCTGCCGGTCGCTTGCATGTTCCTTCAAATGTGGTGACAAACACTCGGGCGAGATCTTCCCAAGTGTAAATGCTGCTGGGTGCTAACTGGTTCAGCCACGCTCTGGCCGAGCCCTCCAACATGAGAGGCAGGTGCTTCATGGCCACTTCATCATTGCCGCCGCCAATCTGGACGGCCACTCTGTAGTCTTCAAGCCAAGTATCGGGCTTGGACTCACCAGTGAACTTACTGACTCCAGTTGCCAACCTGAAGTTGGGAGGAATCACAGCGGCCCTGATGGCTCTACTAAAGCACTCTGGCCCCGAAACATGTGCTCTGCTGCTGGTTGGTGCATCTCTGTCGTGACCTTCTCGGTGAGCTCTGTTCCTGTCGACCAAACCATGAACGAGAATGGATCTTACATCAAAGCCTGGAACCCTGGAGTCGACTGGAATCCTTCGCCCAACACTACGAGGGTGCATGTCATCCTGCTGTCGAGGCGCATACGACCCGCTCCTCAAGGGAGGGGTGGGCACTCGACGTCGATTGTCACAATCGAATCGGTGATCATATTGCTCACGGTTCCCGTACTGATTACGCCGGTCCCCACGTCCCTCACGCCTCGGGGGCGATCTTGGGCTATGAGCCGACTGGACTGTTTGCAGCAACGTATCTGCTGTGAATCCTGTTCCGCGACTGAGAAACAGCGGAATTCTGGTCTCCTGCTGCCCGGAGTAACGCTCTGATCTACAGCAAGCCTCTGCCAGCCTCCGACTGGGAAGGCTGAATCGACCCTGCTATACGGGCTGCAGCTGCTAAATTCTGAATCGGAGTTCGATATACCTGCGGGGGCGGAAAGAGCTGACGTCGACTGGATTCGGGAACCCGTTGTCGCGCACGCTCGTCGAGTGCTCGCTGGAGGTTCTCCAGTCGAGTGCGCTCGGCCAAGTTTGCCAGGCGCGCGTCCTCCAAGGCATGAGCCTCGGTGGTTTCTCCGATGATAGGAGTGTGCAGTGCATCCATGTTCCAGTGACGAAGTTCTTCTCTCTGCAGCGACGTGAGAGGCTCGGGGAGATATTCCTCATGGGGACGCGACGGGTCGCCTCCACCTGCGCCTCCGTCGATGCGGGGAAAACCGGGAGGACTGGGCAGTCCATCGACCATCAGAACCTCCGCCGCCGGATCGCTGTTGTCGCACTCGGATGCAGTCTCTGCGGAGCCAGTCGACAGGTCAAACAGGCCGTAGAGGGATTCGTCGGGCTCGATCACCGCGACTTGAGGGGTGGCCGACTGGCGTGCCACCGCGTGTCTCACCCACCGCTGAAGTCTCGACCGACCGGAGCACTTGCGCCGGTGGGAAACAGGGAGGGAGGACAACACAGAAGCCGACCGGTAGGGGGTCGACGGTTGCCGCAAGAGAACGCCGCGGATGCACGCGCTAAAGTGCGTTGCTCCGTGGACAGGGAGTGCGTCCACGTCGAGCGGAGCCTCCTGAAGCCAAGCAGAGTCGTCGGCGATGAATGTGAGCGCGCCGAGACGGATCTCGCGTCCCTCCACCAAAACTCTGCTGGAAACCATGATGATTCGGATCGTAAAAGATCGCAACTCCTCCAACAAATCGCTAAAACACCTGCCCCACGGTGGGCACCAACTGTCATGGTTCTAAGTCTGACAGTAATTTAGGGGGGTAAGTATGGAGCGGCAAGATCTTAGCTATGGAGAAGTTGTAAGCACACGAGGTTTACGAGTTCAGGCCCTTCTCGGTGGAAGTAACAGCCCTACGTCTCGGAGCCCGGAGGCGGTCGACTGGATTATGTGTGTATGAATTACAGGGGTGCGAACCCTTTACACTGAGGAGGGGGTGGCTTATATAGAGTTCGCCGGACCCCTCCGGCCCTCAATTATGCAGGGTTTTAAATACATTAAGGTCGAGCGTTACTGGTAACGCCCTTAATAAAGTGCTATGATGACCATAAAAGCTACTTAATAACCGACCTTTAGCGTGCGGAGTGCCTTCAGATCTCCTGGCCGTCGAGTGGTTTGGTCTTGGTCGAGTGATCGCTTCTTGGTCGAGTGTCTTCGAGTCTGTCGAGTGCAACACTTCCAAGTCGATTGAAAGGTGATTTCTTCTAGAGGTGTCCTTGGGTAGGGCAGTTTGGACAGGTCCATGACCCTACCCTAGGTACATAGCTTCATCAGCCGACCTGAGGATGACCCCTATCGCTAGCGAGATTTGGTGGGAGGCAGTGGCGGAGGGAGCGCCCAGCGACCTGTTGGGAACATAGCATGGAATTTCAAAAAAAAATCCTACGCTCATGCAAGATCTATCTAGAAGATGCATAGCAACATGAGGGAGAGAGTGTGTCTACGTACCCTCGTAGACCGAAAACGGAAGCGTTTGTTAACACGGTAGATGTAGTCGAACTTATTCTCGTTCTGACCGATCAAGTACCGAACGTACGACACCTCCAAGTTCTGCACACGTTCAACTCGATGATGTCCCTCGAACTCTTGATCCAACAAAGTGTCGAGGGAGAGTTCCGTCAGCACGACGGCGTGGTGATGGTGATGGTGAAGTGATCCACGTAGGGCTTCGCCTAAGCACTACGTGAATATGACCGAAGGCGTAAACTGTGGAGTGAGGCACCGCACACGGCTAACAATGTTTCTTGTGTGTTCTAGGTGCCCCCTCCCCACATATATATAGGTGGGAGGGGGAGGGGACAGCCATGGGGCGCCCCAAGTAGGAGGAATCCTACTTGGGAGCCTTGTCCAATTCGCTGCCCCTTTACCATCTTTTCCGGGGAGGGAAGGAGAGGGGAGAGAGGAGGGGAGGAAGAGGGAGGACGAATTGCCTCCCCTTCCTTCTCTCTTCCCCTTTTCCTTTCCCCTTCCTATTAGGCCAGCAAGGGGGGCGCAACAGCCCATGCTGGCTACTGTGTTTCCCCTCTTGGTCCAATAGGCCCATATAGTTTGCCGGGGGTAGCCCGGAACCCCTTCCGGTGACCCGATACGTGTCCGGTACCCCCGGAACACTTCTGGTGTACAAATACTATCGTCCTATATATATGAATCTTTACCTCTCGACCATTTCGATACTCCTCTTCATGTCCATGATCTCATCCGGGACTCTGAACAACATTCGGTCACCAAATCACATAACTCATATAATACAAAATCGTCATCGAACGTTAAGCGTGCAGACCCTACGGATTTGAGAACTATGTAGACATGACCGAGACACCTCTCCGGTCAATAATCAATAGCGGAATCTGGATGCTCATATTGGTTCCCACATATTTTACGAAGATCTTTATCGGCCGTATCGTAATGACAATATACGTTATTCCCTTTGTCATCGGTATGTTACTTGCCCGAGATTCGATCGTAGGTATCATCATACCTACTTCAATCTCGTTACCGGCAAGTCTCTTTACTCGTTCCGTAATGCATCATCCCGTAACTAACTCATTAGTCACATTGCTTGCACTAGAGTCGATAGTCTAGTGTTGGAGATATGCCCTAGAGGCAATCATGTATGATGATATTTCCTATGTGTTTATGAATAAAGATAGTCCTTGGACATTATCAATGATGTGTATCAGCAAGTACGTGACTTGTTTGTGGGACTATGCATTGTATGATGACTGTCCTAAAAGGTCCCTAGTCAAAAGGGCTGTGTGGACGCGCAGCCAACTAGACTAGCATATGACACGGTCGATGGCTTGGTCTCACTAGCCATGGAGCATTGGATGCTATCTGGATAATATGGACTTGGAAGGATCTGGTCGGATTTGATGTAGTCGGATCCGAGTCGAGATAAGGTCCGAGTCGGACAGACCCAACTATGAGACGCAGCGATATGTCATCAGTGAGTCTCTAGTACAACATATGTTTTATGTCCTAAGACCTGAGCTGACACATGTACTCGGGATGGTGACAGACTTGCTTTGGGCCGACCAAATGCTACTCCGTGACAGGGTAGTTACAAAGGTAGGTTTCAGGCTTGTCCAGACCCATGCTGCGAGACATGGTCAAGCAAGATGGGATTTGCCCCTCCGACCAGGAGAGATATACTCTGGGCCCCTCATGTGATCCGACCAGGATAAGCATGGTCATGCAACAAGGATTATGAGATAATCCGGATAGTGGTCGGCATCACTGGAACGAGCAAGAGGTTGGGCTAGCACAAGGATGACAGTCTCGTCTTGAGCTCGACAACATATATCGTGTGGCAAAAGGAATGGAAGTATGATGTATAGGTTCGCTAACCAGCTTCATAGTCTGCTTGGTGTTTGGCATGCCTTGCTAGAGGCCGCTACCAACCGTGCAGTTCGGAGTTGATCCGAACTGCGACCAAGCCGACTTGAACCTAAGGGGTCGCGCACTTAAGTGAAGGAACCTACGAGGTCAGATCCGAGGACACTGGTCGGATGTGATCTGAACTATATTCGGATTGTGGCCGAGTAGACTTATGGGCTTTAGGGTCCGTGAGAGGCCCAAGTGTTGAGCCTGCGACGGACGCCTATA
Source organism: Triticum dicoccoides (assembly GCF_002162155.2). Taxonomy (NCBI): domain Eukaryota; kingdom Viridiplantae; phylum Streptophyta; class Magnoliopsida; order Poales; family Poaceae; genus Triticum; species Triticum dicoccoides. Next base: position 78,974,101 of record NC_041392.1, read on the forward strand.
TATATAGTGGAGGTGCCGCACACTCAGGCGGTTGATTGCTTCGGCACTGTCACTAGGGTTTGCATGTGTTGCGAATAGACACCTCCACTCGCCGCCGATTGTGTGATCGGACCTAGCAGTCCGCCGCACGATGTTCCTCCTGCACGCATGGATACCGTTAGAGGCGGTGCACTTGCGCCGCTCCGGCGAACCTGTACGTGTGAACCGACCACCGGTTGTACGAGGGAGATTGGACGAGGAGGAGACGATCCACGCGGACGCGCTGCCCCAACTCTTCTTCCGCTGCACGACACTGCGCGTCTTGTGGTAATGAACTATGACCCATCTCCCGTAGCATGTTCTTGGTTGTTCTGCGCGTAGGATTTTTAATTTGCAGTCGACGCACCCTACCGTAGATCCCAACGTCTAGTTCGCATCGCCATGTCATTTAACACCAATAGTTCACATCTTTATGTGATTAACACCCATATTCACATCGCCATGTGACCAATAGCCAAAGGGTTTACTAGTCAATAATCTAGTTCACATCGCTATGTGATTAACACCCAAAGAGCACTAAGGTGTGATCATGTTTTGTTTGTAAGAGAAGTTTAGTCAACGGGTTTGCCACATTCAGATCCGTATGTATTTTGCAAATTTCTATGTCTACAATGCTCTGCATGGAGCTACTCTAGCTAATTGCTCCCACTTTCAATATGTATCCAGATCAAGACTCAGAGTCATCCAAATTGGTGCCAAAGCTTGCATCGACGTAACTCTTTACAACGAACTTTTCATCACCTCCATAACTGAGAAACATTTCCTTAGTCCTCTTTAGGTACCTAAGGATAATTTTGACCACTGTCCAGTGATCTACTCCTGGATCACTATTGTACCCCCTTGCCAAACTCATGACAAGGCACACAACATGTCTGGTACATAGCATGGCATACTTTATAGAACCTATGACTGAGGCATAGAGAATGGCTTTCATTCTCTCTCTATATTCTTCCGTGGTTGGGATTTTGAGTCTTACTCAACTTCACACCTTATAACAAAGGCGATAACCCTTTCCTTGACTGATCCATTTTGAACTACTTCAAAACTTTATCAAGGTATGTGCTTTGTGAAAGTCCTATGAAGCATCTTGATCTATCTCTATAGATCTTGATGCTCAATATATAAGCAGCTTCACTGAGGTCTTTCTTTGAAAAACTCCTTTCAAACACTCCTTATGCTTTCCAGAAAATTCTACATCATTTCCGATCAACAATATCTCATTCACACATACTTATCAGAAAGGCTGTGGAACTCCCACTCACTTTCTTGTAAATACAGGCTTCACCGCAAGTCTGTATAATACTATATGCTTTGATAAACTCATCAAAGCATGTATTCCAACTCCGAGAATCTTGCACCAGTCCATAGATGGATAGCTGGAGCTTGCACATTTTGTCAGCATCTTTAGGATTGACAAAACATTCTAGTTGTATCATATACAACTATTCTTTAATAAATCCATTAAGGAATGCAGTTTTGACATCCATTTGCTAGATTTCATAATATATAAAATGCGGCAATTGCTAACATGATTCAGACAAACTTAAGCATCGGTACGGGTGAGAAAAATCTCATCGTAGTCAACCTCTTGAACTTGTCGAAAACCTTTCGTGACAAGTCGAGCTTTGTAGATAGTAACACTACCATCAGTGTTTTTCTTCCTCTTGAAGATCCATTTATTTTCAATGGCTTGCCGATCATCGGGCAAGTCCACCAAAGTCCATACTTTGTTCTCATACATGGATCCTATCTCAGATTTCATGGCCTCAAGCTATTTATAGGAATCTGGGCTCAACATCGCTTCCTCATAGTTCATAGGTTCGTCATGGTCTAGTAACATGACTTCCAAAACAGGATTACCGTACCACTCAGGTATAGAACGTGCTCTGGTTGACCTATGAGGTTCGGTGGTAACTTGATCTGAAGTTTCATGATCGTTATCATTAGCTTCCTCTCTAGTTGGTGTAGGCATCACCGGAACTGATTTCTGTGATAAGCTACTTTCTAATTCTAGGGAAGGTACAATTACCTCATCAAGTTTTACTTTCCTGCCACTCAGTTCTTTCAAGAGAAACTCCTTCTCTAGAAAGGATCCATTCTTTGCAACAAAGATCTTGCCTTAGGATCTGTGATAGAAGGTGTACACAACAAGTTCTTTTGGGTATCCTATGAAGACGCACTTCTCCGATTTGGGTTCGAGCTTATAAGGCTGAAGCTTTTTCACATAAGCATCGCAACCCCAAACTTTAAGAAACGACAGCTTAGGTTTCTTGCGAAACCATAGTTCATATGGTGTCCTCTCAACGGATTTAGATGGTGCCCTTTTTAACATGAATGCAGCTGTCTCTAATGCATAACCCCAAAATGATAGTGGTAAATCGGTAAGAGACATCATTGATCACACCATATCTAATAAAGTACGGTTACGATGTTCGGACACACCATTACGCTATGGTATTCCAGGTGGCGTGAGTTGTGAAACTATTCCACATTGTTTTACATGAAGGCGAAACTCGTAACTCAAATATTCGCCTCCGCGATCAGATCATAGAAACTTTATTTTCTTGTTACGACGATTCTCCACTTCACTCTGAAATTCTTTGAACTTTTCAAATGTTTCAGACTTGTGTTTCATTAAGTAGATATACCCATATCTTCTCAAATCATCTGTGAAGGTCAGAAAATAACGATACCCGTCGCGAGCCTCAATACTCATCGGACCGCCTACATCGGTATGTATTATTTCCAATAAGTTAGTGGTTCGCTCCAATTTTCTGAAGAATGGAGTCTTAGTCATCTTTCCGATGAGGCATGGTTCGCAAGCATTAAATGATTCATAATCAAGTGATTCAAAAAGTCCATCCGCATGGAGTTTCTTTATGCGCTTTACACCAATATGACCTAAATGGCAGTGCCACAAATATGTTGCACTATCATTATCAACTTTGCATCTTTTGACATCAATATTATGAATATGTGTATAATCACGATCGAGATTCAACAAACTATTCACATTGGGTGAATGACCATTGAAGGTTTTATTCATGTAAACAGAACAACAATTATTCTCCGACTTAAATGAATAACCATATTGCAATAAACATGATCCAATCATACTCATGCTCAATGCAAACACCAAGTAGCATTTATTTAGGTTCAACACTAATCTCGGAGGTAGAGGGAGTATGCGATGGTGGTCTTATCAACCTTGGAATCACTTCCAACACACATCATTACCTCGCCCTCAACTAGTCTCTATTCATTTTGTAACTCCTGTTTCAAGGTACTAATCTTAGCAACTGAACCGTTATAGAATACCCAGGGGTTACTATGAACACTAGTAAAACACACATTAATAACATGGATATCATATATACCTTCCTTTACTTTGCCATCCTTCTTATCCGCCAAATACTTGGGGCAGTTTCGTTTCCAGTGACCAGTCCCTTTGGAGTAGAAGCACTCGGTTTCAGGCTTTGGTCCAGCTTTGGGCTTCTTCCCGGGAGTGACAACTTGCTTGCCATTCTTCTTGAAGGTCCCTTTGTTTCCCTTTGCCCTTTTTCTTGAAACTTGTGGTCTTGTTAACCATCAACATTTGACGCTCTTTCTTGATTTCTACCTTCGCCGATTTCAGCATCGCGAAGAGCTCGGGAATCATTTTTGTTATCCCTTGCATATTATAGTTCATCATGAAGTTCTAGTAACTTGGTGATAGTGACTAGAGAACTCTGTCAATCACTATCTTATCTAGAAGATTAACTCCCACTTGATTCAAGCGATTGTAGTACCCAGAGATTCCGAGCACATGCTCACTAGTTGAGCTATTCTCCTCCATCTTGTAGGCAAAGTACTTGTCAGAGGTCTCATACCTCTTAACATGGGCATGAGTCTGAAATATCATTTTCAGCTCTTGGAATATCTCATATGCTGCATGGCGTTCAAAACATTTTTGAAGTTCCGGTTCTAAGCCGTAAAGCATGGTGCACTAAACTATCGAGTAGTCATCATACCGAGCTTGTCAAACGTTCATAATTTCTGTATCTACTCGTGCAATAAGTCTATCACCTAGCGGTGCATCAAGGACATAATTCTTCTGTGCAGCAATGAGGATAATTCTCAGATCATGGACCCAATCCGCATCATTACTACTATCATCTTTCAACTTACTTTTCTCTAGGAACATATCAAAAAATAAAACAAGGGAGCTTGATATGTCTTCGTCGTATCTATAATTTTTGATTGTTTCATGCCAATACTATACAAGTTTTACAAACTTTTGGCAACTTTTTATATGATTTATTGGACTTAACTATTGATCTAGTGCCAAGTGTCAGTTCCTGTTTTCTGCATGTTTTTGTATCACATAGTATCCATATCAAACGAAGTTCAAATGCAATAAAATTTCACAGAGAATTATTTTGGAATATATGTGATTTTTGGGAGTTGGAATCACCGCAAACGGAGGCCCACATAGCCCACAAGACAGCAGGGCGCGCCAGAGGCCCCTGGCGCATGGTGGTGGGTTGTGCCCTCCTCGAACGTTGGTTGGAGCTCTACTTCGGGCGCAAGGAAGCTTATATCCGGAAAAAATCATGTTAAAATCTCAGCGCAATCGGAGTTACGGATCTCCCGGAATATAAGAGACAGTTTTCGGCCAGATGAGGGGAATGTGAAACAGAAGAGAACAGAGAGGGAGATCCAATCTCGGAGGGGCTCCTGCCCCTCCGCGGCCATGGAGACCATGGACCAGAGGGGGAACTCTCCTCCCATCTAGGGGGAGGCCAAGGAAGAAGAAGAAGGAGGGGGCAACGATCGGGACATCGATCTACATCAACAATCTTGCTATCGTCAACACCAACTCTCTCCCCCTCTATGCAACGATGTAACACCTATTCTCCCAGCTGTAATCTCTACTTAAACATGGTTCTCAACTCCATATATTATTTCCCAATGATCAATGGTTATCCTATGGTGTTTGAGTAGATCCGTTTTGTCCTGTGGGTTAATCGTGATCTTGGTTGGTATGATTGTATATTTTATTTATGCTGCTGTCCTACGGTTCCCTCCGTTCTCGCGAAAATGTGAGGGGCCCTCGCTGTAGGGTGTTGCAATATGTTCATGGTTCGCTTATGGTGGGTTGCGAGAGTGACAGAAACTTAAACCCAAGTAACTCGGGTATGACGTATGGGAGTAAAGAGGACTTGATACTTAATGCTATGGTTGGGTTTCACGACCTTAATGATCTTTAGTAGTTGCGGATGCTTGCTAGAGTTCCAATCATAACTTCATATGATCCAAGTACAGAAAGTATGTTAGCTCATGCCTGATGTGGAGCGAACCTCGTGACGAGGGTCGGTCCGTTGTTGCCCTGATCTTTCACGGCACAAAAATCCATCACAGCAAGAACTTGTCACAGGTTTACGAAGATGCTCGCAAATCCCGCGGAAACAACACGCCAACCCCTCGATCCGAAGGAATAACATGGATGAACCGTATAGGCTCAGTTTGTAATCTCCTACGCGTTGTGTCGCAGGAACTCACACGCCAGTAGAGATTGCTGACAAGAATTCTCTAATCTCGATAATGGCTGACGGCTGAAACACATAACAGGCTCTAATTCATCTTAACATAACCTGCGTACAACGATGCACCAACCTGGCAATTTATAGTACATAGCCGACCTACGTCTAATCTAAAAAATAAACAACCGATCCTACTAAAACAGAACTCAACCTTGGACTCCGAGTAGATTACGTGCCTTACTTTAGCATGCAACCTTTACAAATTGGACTATACCTAATACTCTTAATATATTGTGTTCCATGGTAGTTTGGTCTGATCTGGTGGGCCCCATCCGATGGAACACAAACAAAGAAATTCCCACGTTCGAAGAGTCCTTGCTAAGTATGATCTTTGAATCTCTGGAGGACGTGACCTGCCAAAATAATAATAGTTTGCAAAATCCTTCATCAACATAAAACATGCTATGTGCGACTCAGACTTTCCAAAGTAGTATCTTTTAATTAGTACATGCACAATCCGAGAGAAACCATGGTGCACTAGCTCATCTACTACTAGATGTTTTCCTGTTAAAATATCATGCATGGAATCACAACTTCCAATGGCGGCTACATCCAAAAGTGAGACCTTTTCTTCCATCTTTTCCTGATGCACAACAACAACAAATATAGCATATATTCTTGAGCAGCTGTAACAATGGGCGTATCATCCTCCCTCCCTTTAAATGAATCTGTCCTCGGTTTCGAGTCAGTCTTTATAGGAACAACGTGGTTTGCAGATTGTACGTGTGTCGAAAAAATACTAGCAGTTTTGTCTTCCTTCTTTGCTTCTCTTTGCTCCTCGATCTTGTGTTGTCGTTCTTTCCTCCAACTCTTGAACGATTTCTTCTCCATGGCCACGAGAACATATTTTGTACTACATTCCATACTATAAGTGTTGCAAGATAGTCGTGTGTAGCATTACTGTTCTTGTACTATGGCTTTCCCAGCAGCACATGACATGACACCATCTGTGTCGGAATTACGCCACACAAAACTTCACAAGAAAATTTTCTTACTGAAAATAGTACCATAGTTTGGTGCGTAATGTCGAACTTGTGGTAGCACCTCCTCAGTGAGTACGGGCGTGGATGTGGTGTCGTTGATAGTTGCAGCTTCTCCACCATATCAATGCCGACCGCATTGATCGAACTGTCGTGGTCGATTGTCGTGGCACAAACTTTCTCTCCCACTTTACAATAGGTGTGAAAGAGTTCAGCACCATATCCTTTCTCTTCCAACAAAAAGTCGCTGGAGAGCCTCCAGTATCTCCTTGGTGACGGTGCGCCGGCCGTCTCCTCCGAAGTGCCGTGAGAAACACCGGTCTCTGATATCACTTGATGTGGAGTGAACCTTGTGACGAGGGTCCGTCCGTTGTTGGCCCGATCTTTCACGACACAAAAATCCATCTATAACACCCACGATGCGGCTATATCTCCCACGTGTCGGAGCACGCCTTAGAGGTATAGCCACATAGTAGGCATGTCGCAAGAGGGGTAATCTTTACACATCCCATGTACTGAATAAGAAAGGGATAAAGAGTTGGCTTACAATCGCCACTTCACACAAGACATAAATATAGTATTACATCATCCAGAATACAATCAAGGTCCGACTACGGAACCAAATAAAGAAAGACAGCCCCTAATGCTCGATTCTCGATCGCCCCGACTGGGCTCCACTACTGATCAACTAGAAATGAAAACAACACAATGAACACGATCATCATCGAGCTCCCACTTGACCTCAGCTGCGTCATATGCACTGGTATCAATAGCACCTACAACTGGTTTTGGAAGTAATCTGTGAGTCAGAAGGACTCAGCAATCTCACACCCTCGCAATCAAGACTATTTAAGCTTATGGGTAGGAAAGGGTAGTGAGGTGGAGCTGCAACAAGCACTAAACATATATGGTGGCTAACTAACGCAAACAAGAGCGAGAAGAGAAGCAATGCAACTGTCGTGAACTAGAAGTGATCAAGAAGTGATCCCGAAACTACTTACATCCAAACATAACACAAGAACTGTGTTCACTTCCCGGACTCCGCCGGAAAGAGACCATCACAGCTACACACGCGGTTGATCCATTTTAATTAAGTTAAGTGTCAGGTTCTCTACAACTGGATATTAACAAATTCCCATCTGCCCATAACCGCGGGCACGGCTTTCGAAAGTTCAAAACCCTGCAGGGGTGTCCCAACTTAGCCCATCACAAGCTCTCATGGTCAACGAAGGATATTCCTTCTCCCAGGAAGACCCGATCAGACTCGGAATCCCGGTTACAAGACATTTCGACAATGGTAAAACAAGACCAGCAAGACCGCCCGATGCGCCGACATCCCGATAGGAGCTGCACATATCTCGTTCTCAGGGCAACACCGGATGAGACAAGCTACGAGTAAAACCAGACCTCGAGTTTCCCCGATGTGGCCCCGCAGGCGGCTCA
>NC_041392.1:78982242-79001462 GCF_002162155.2 Triticum dicoccoides
GCGACTCCCAAGGGAAAAGTAGGTGGTGGTGAGGCAAATGGTAAAACCAAGGTTGGGCCTTGCTGGAGGAGTTTTATTCAAAGCGAACTGTCAAGGGGTCCCCATAACACCCAACCGTGTAAGGAACGCAAAATCAAGGAACATAACACCGGTATGATGGAAACTAGGGCGGCAAGAGTGGAACAAAACACCAGGCATAAGGCCGAGCCTTCCACCCTTTACCAAGTATATAGATGCATTAATAAATAAGAGATATTGTGATATCCCAACATATCCATTTTCCAACATGGAACAAACTTATTCTTCACCTGCAACTAGTAACACTATAAGAGGGGCTGAGCAAAGCGGTAACATAGCCAAACAACGGTTTGCTAGGCAAGGTAGGTTAGAGGCTTAACATGGCAATATGGGAGGCATGATATAGCAAGTGGTAGGTATCGCGGCATAGCAATAGAGCGAGCAACTAGCAAGCGAAGATAGAAGTGATTTCGAGGGTATGGTCATCTTGCCCGAGATCCCGCAAGGAAGAAGAACGAGTCCATGAAGAAGACAAACAGACGTAGACGAATGGATCCTCACAAACGCAATGTTAACGGAACCAACCCGAAGAAGCACACCGAAAATAAGAAAACAACATAGTAAACAACCATCACATAAGCATGGCATGTTGCACAACCAAGTATGATGCATGTCCGGTTTAATGAAGCATGGCATGGCAAAGTGCACAAGCAATCCTACAAATTAAGTGGAGCTCAATATGCAACTCCGTTGCATATTGACGAAACACCACGACAAGTTATTTAGTTTGATCTCGTTTATGTACCCAACAATATTAAATGTTGATTAACATGGCAAGGGGTGAAGCACAACAAAAACAACCTATCTAGGCAAGTTTAAATGAGGCGGGAAACAACGAACAACAATTCTGGAAAAATCCTCATGAGCATAATTATGGATTTGGTACTATTCTACCCTAAACCAAATTTTAGAGTTGTTAAACATGCAAAGTAATGCCACCATGTTAAACTAGGCATTTTTCTACCGCATTTACATATAAAGTTTGTTAAGTTTGGAGCTACGGTTATTTAGTTGTGAATTAAATCATTTTAGCATGGCATAAGAGCAAATTAAACACAAACAGCATTTTAAACATTTTTAACATGGATGAAAGTGGCATATTATGAAACTAGACCAAAAACTAAGCATTTTACATATAAAGTTTGTTTTAAACCGATGCACGGTTTGTGAGTTACAAAATGCATGAAGTCTAGGAGGCTTCCTGTAAAAATGCAGACTCTGGAAAATATATAAAAAATCGTTGGACTGGAAAAAAACAGCACGGGCCAAAACTGGCAGGCCCATAAGTGCACAGTAGGCTGGAGGGGGCTGCTCACCACGGGCCTGGCCCTGTTCGGAAGCAGAGGAGGCCGGCTTAGGCAACACGGGTGCTGGATCTGGGCCAGGGCGCTGTATCTGGTGGCCCAGCGAGGAGGCGAGCGAGGCTGAGCAGTCGTCCACTTGTGCCCACGCATGACGCAGAGGTCATGGCGGCGATGACATGGGTGGAGGCAGCAGGTCCAGGAGGTTGGGGATGGGAGCCGGTGGCCGGAGCAGACCAGATCCAGGTGCGGCGGCCCCATTTCTGGTGATGGTCGAAGGGATCTGGGGAGGGTGAAGCAGATCGGCGGCGGTGCTCCATGGGATTCCTGGCAGAGAGAGAACAGCGGAGGGAGAGGTTAGAGAGAGATCGGGGAGGAGGAAGGAGGGTGCGGGATCACCGGTACTCATCTCATGCGATGGCGGCGGCAGATGGCGTCGTCTAGTGGGCGGCGGCGAGCGCTCCCAATCCCATCGGGATCGAGCGAGAGCTGGGAGGAGCGGGGTGGCTCGGTTGCCTGCAGGGTGGCGTCGGGCCAGATTCGGCCCATAGCGGGCCGTGGACGGGCTTCGACGGGCCCGAGCGGTGCGGGGAGGTTGATGGGCGACGTGGCGCGACAGGGATGGTGGAGAGCGCCTGGCCGGCGGCGGCTGGCCAGTTGGGTGGCGTCAAATGGCGGCGGGGGAGCGTCTGAGCGCGGAAACTGAGGAGGAGGAAGCCTAGAGATAGGTGGATTGGTCTAGGCTGCCCAAAATTTGGAAGGAAGGGGTTTATATAAGGAAAGGGGGGGTTAGGATTAGGGTTAGGAGGGGTTTTGGGGGCTTCCGGACCCTCGGATCACGATCCGATGGCACCGGTCGGAGTGGGGGGCTAGGTGGGCTGAGGTAGACTGAGAAGAGAGGAGAGAGAGAGGCCCGGCGACTGTTTCCGGAGACCGAAAACGTCTGACGTTTGACCGACTATTTTGCCGCTATAGTTATCCATTGGGGCATCAAACGAACTCCGAATGTGATGAAACTTGGCGGGCGACCTACTAACAACATAACAACACCGCACGCGAACTTTCAACCCATTCCGAGAACATTCTCCGGCCACTTATAAAATAATATCTGGACGTGCCGCGGGTGCGTACAAGTGTGTCTATGCTCAGAACGGACAACAGACGAAACTGGGGAACCCGGACGGATGCAAGTTTTAAAAAACATGATGATTCAATGCACATGATGACATAGCAAGAAGCGACACGCAAGCAAATGACAAGGCAACAACAACGAATAACTGGAAGACACCTGGTGCAACGGTCTCGGGGCGTCACAACACTCCACCACTACAAGAGGATCTCGTCCCGAGATCTAGGATGGCACTGGAGGGAAACGACAGAGGAAGAGGAAGATGTAAAAACTAAGTTGCTTCTTTGACATACGAGTGAAACCATGAACCTTGAGGGGTTGAACCATTCGAGAAAAGAAAAAAACGGAGATGATCGAAATTGAAAACACTTCGTTACAAAAGAGGAACAAGGAACATACGAGAACCTTGTAGGTTGAAAGACATAAGAAAAAGGGTTGCAATGGACAAGAAGTACATGCAAGCACTCCGATTAAAACGAGATGTACAAGGAACGATAAGGATCAATTACGACAACACTCCGGTAGGAGAAAGATGGTAAGGAATATGAGCTTGGCAAAATGAAAGCACTTGGATGAGAGTCCGGTTAGAAGAGGAATGATAGACACAACACTCCGGTTAAAACAAGATAGAGAAGGAATACGAATGAAATAATTTGGATAGCACTTCGACTGAAAATGGAAGGAATACAACAAGATTTTGACAAGATGAGAGGATACTTGATGAAATCAACAACACACTGGCTCCGGAACTATTGAAATAATGGCACAAGGGGTAAGAAAGATTTCAGACAGCACTCCGATTGAGAATGGAGGTAAAACTTGATAAGATGAGAGAGCTCGAATGAAAACACGACACTCCGGTTGAATGGATAAGCAAAAGGAAAGAACATGATCTTTGACAACAAATGGGATGATGGGACGAAGAGTGCAACATCACAATGCCTCTGGAAGAAATGAAAGAAATGAATTTACTGAATGGAGGAAAACAAGATCTTAAAAGAGCACTCTTACACGAGATGCTAGAACAGAGTTGTTGGACTATCAACAATGAAAGGATAAGCTTGTTGTGGCCTTATGGAAAACTTCTCAAAATCTTGAGGTGAAATTCTGCCACTACAGGAACGATAGATTGGATTGATATCAACAAGGAGACGAGAAACTTATTTTCGCTGGGAGGATAAATGAAGAACTTGGGTCATTTATAAGCACCCTAAATAGCAACAGCCCTTAGGGGAAAGGTTTAGGTGAAATATAACCCAAGATAACTCCAATGAAGAGATTGATTGGTTGCAAAGGATCTCAAGAACGAATTGAAAATGATGGGTTTAAAATATGTCATTCCGGACAACTTGTGAATCATGAAACATGAAGGGAAATTGTCAACAATGACATAACACCACCTCAAAAGATGAGATATGAAAGAATTGCACTTTGGAATGCAGGAAGAAGAATACTTGAACTCCTCGAAACAAAACATGTGTTAAACACTATGTTTATTTGGGAGTATAGCTTGGCGGATCATGACTTCGAGAGAAATCTTGAAGAACAAATGAAGAATGAAAATAATCCTTGACGAACCACCATGTAGAACCTCCGTGAAGAAACTCCGGTAATAAAAGGATGACCAAACAAAAGGAAAGAGAAGTTGAAAACACAAGGTGAAGCCTTGTAATGATTTGGATGGATCTTCACGACGATATGATTGATAGAGCTTGGAACTCCGAGAAAAGAAAAGATGAAACAATAAAACCAAGAATTTGATGAGCCTCCGGAATAAGGAATTAATCACTTGGATGAAACAAGAATAAGAATTACATTACACTTATCCTTCATCAATTTAATTGATGACAAGCAACGGATTTGACATACTACTTATTCTCGTAGATGGATTAAGATAGATATAGCGCCAACTTGGGAATGTCTTCAACGAACCACCGGTAGGATTGGAAAGAACGAATAAATTTATAAATAACCAAGGAAGAGAACTATTGAATGAACCACCGTAAGAAATGAACATAGCAAAGGCACAATTCACCGGGAAGAATTGGAAAACCGAATGAAGCTACTTGATGGAATTTAGATACAAGTGAACAAATATATCATGAACTGATTAGAGGATATTTGAACGATTCACCGGTAAGATTAGGAGAACGAGAGATGAAAGCTAAGAATGAATAATTGTGAGATGATGGCCTCTGGATAATCAAACTGAAAATACTCCTGAATTGCTCCGGATGGGTGAAAGGAATTCTCACAATCGAAAACAATTATTGAGAGGATGGCATCAAGCTATAACCATGAATCTTGAAGAGAATGGAGCAAGATTTAAGAGAAACTCTTCCTCGGTCTTCAAATGTTGAGAATGACGATGAGAAACACCACCTTGAATTGTTGAGGCACTCCGGGATGAAGAATTGAAAGGTTGAACCAAATGATGAAAAGAATTAGAAAGATCTTGGAGAAAGATATTTGACTGATGATAATTCATTCTTACGTCAAACTTAGAAAAAAATTGAGAGTAACTCCGTGAAGATTAGAAGAGTCAGGGAAGATCCTGGGAAAAGACCTGTGGGTTAGGGCCCACTCAAAAGACACACCGTTGGAATGCTTTTGAAGAGAGATTGCACCAGTTGAATTAGATGGCTTGAATAAGCTAAGACCTCAAAACAGCTTGAAAGGATTACGAATAGAAACTTGAATCTTGTGTGATATCTTCAGCACTCCAGATAAACAAGAATAGCAAGAGGTGGATGCTTAAGAGGTGTACCGGCATGATAAAACATTTGAACCGAGGAAAGGATATGATCGACAAAGCTTGAATTAAATCCACCGGAGAAGAAAAAAAATGAAGAATGATTAACTTGAAGCTCCATTAGTATCTTCCTGAGAATCACCGGATAAGAACATTGAAAGAAAAGAATGGAGAGACTTCCCATCAATAAGATGGATACTTGATTAAGAAAACCGAGTCCTTGAAGAAAAAGGGTGGGAGGGCGGGAAAAACAAAGGCAACTTGGGACGGAAGAAGCAAACACCGTTGCAAAGAACTGATAATTGATCTTGCGGATGTTGAAATGATCTAATCCACTTGAAGAGAAACACGCCGATGGAAAAAGAATTAACATGACAACCTCGATGATCAAGAAGGATTAGCATTCACATAGAAATATGAGAACACCGCTTAGGAAAGGTATGGAATCAACATTTGACTTCGAAGCAACTCGAATACCACAACTGAAAACAAAAACAAAGGATTGGCTTGCAAAATAAGCCGGAACAAACATATGATAGAGATTTCGTTCGAAGTTTTCGTGGTGGGGCCCACACAGGCTCGATCGTACAACACCATCATGTACAAGGCAGTGCACATGACATACGAAGCGTCCCCGAGTCAGCATAGCCAAGGACTCTTTAAGACACAACGAGACCACTGTAAAACCAACCGTGGATAGGCAGACCACTAGACGTCGAACCCCAATTTCATATCATACATCTGTCGGAAAGATACCCTAGGAGCTACTTGAATTCCCACTTATAAACTCCCTAAACTTTCTGGTTATGCAATCAGGTGTTGGGGATACAGGGGAAGCATAATATCTCACCCAAAACTAGCAAATCCTACATCCAGCTATATCCATCCTTCAACACATAACCAAGAAACCTTCGGAAATCATTTACCTCAACCTTCGAAAAGAATCCGTTATACGAGTTATGGCAAAACCCCCGAACTCCCGCCCCAGTACTGGGTGGCGTCGAGGTTATCTCACCAACAACTGCATAAAAGAGATTTTCGATGTCGGCGAACTTAGGTATTCCAGAACTGCAACGATAAAATTTTGACGACAACACCTCGGAGCTCAACTCCCCGGGACACCGCCACAACCCCTAAATGTCAGGCGGCACCAAGAACAATGTTCTCGTCACAAAACCATCGGAACGATTCCAAGATAGCCGCGTGATCCTAAAAAAATTTCGTGAAATTTGAGGAGAGAATAGTCAAAACTCTACATCAGGAGGCCTCACCAGAGCGATGAAGGGACTGAGGAGTAAAAAGAATCCTACTCTCCGATATATATAATCCTAAGACTCAAAACATTTTTCTAGACTCAACAACGCCAACGATTCGATCAAGCAGGGGGCTCCTAAGTCGGGGAAGGCTCTGATTACCAACTTGTAACACCCACGATGTGGCTATATCTCCCACATATCGGAGCACGACTTAGAGGCATAGCCGCATAGTAGGCATGTCGCAAGAGGGGTAATCTTTACACATCCCATGTATAGAATAAGAAAGGGATAAAGAGTTGGCTTACGATAGCCACTTCACACAATACATAAATATAGTATTACATCATCTAGAATACAATCAAGGTCCGACTATGGAACCAAATAAAGAAAGACAACCCCTAATGCTCAATCCCCGATCGCCCCGACTAGGCTCCACTACCGATCAACTGGAAATGAAAACAACACAACGAACACGATCTTCATCGAGTTCCCACTTGAGCTCAGCTGCGTCATCTACACTGGTATTAAGGGCACCTGCAACTGGTTTTGGAAGTAATCTGTGAGTCAGAAGGACTCAGCAATCTCACACCCTCGCAATCAAGACTATTTAAGCTTATGGGTAGGAAAGGGTAGTGAGGTGGAGCTGCAACAAGCACTAAACATATATGGTGGCTAACTAACGCAAACAAGAGCGAGAAGAGAAGCAATGCAACTGTCGTGAACTAGAAGTGATCAAGAAGTGATCCCGAAACTACTTACATCCAAACATAACACAAGAACTGTGTTCACTTCCCGGACTCCGCCGGAAAGAGACCATCACAGCTACACACGCGGTTGATCCATTTTAATTAAGTTAAGTGTCAGGTTCTCTACAACCGGATATTAACAAATTCCCATCTGCCCATAACTGCGGGCACGGCTTTCGAAAGTTCAAAACCCTGCAGGGGTGTCCCAACTTAGCCCATCACAAGCTCTCATGGTCAACGAAGGATATTCCTTCTCCCAGGAAGACCCGATCAGACTCGGAATCCCGGTTACAAGACATTTCAACAATGGTAAAACAAGACCAGCAAGACCGCCCGATGCGCCGACATCCCGATAGGAGCTGCACATATCTCGTTCTCAGGGCAACACCGGATGAGACAAGCTACGAGTAAAACCAGACCTCGAGTTTCCCCGATGTGGCCCCGCAGGCGGCTCAGTTCGGACCAACACTTAGACAAGCACTTGCTCGGAGGGGCTAAAATAAAGATGACCCTCGGGAGCGCGACTCCCAAGGGAAAAGTAGGTGGTGGTGAGGCAAATGGTAAAACCAAGGTTGTGCCTTGCTGGAGGAGTTTTATTCAAAGCGATCTGTCAAGGGGTCCCCATAACACCCAACCGTGTAAGGAACGCAAAATCAAGGAACATAACACCGGTATGACGGAAACTAGGGCGGCAAGGGTGGAACGAAACACCAGGCATAAGGCCGAGCCTTCCACCCTTTACCAAGTATATTGATGCATTAATATTGTGATATCCCAGCATATCCATGTTCCAACATGGAACAAACTTAATCTTCACCTGCAACTAGTAACGCTATAAGAGGGGCTGAGCAAAGCGATAACATAGCCAAACAACGGTTTGCTAGGCAAGGTAGGTTAGGGGCTTGAGATGGCAATATGGGAGGCATGATATAGCAAGTGGTAGGTATCGCGGCGTAGCAATAGAGCGAGCAACTAGCAAGCAAAGATAGAAGTGATTTCGAGGGTATGGTCATCTTGCCTGAGATCCCGCAAGGAAGAAGAACGAGTCCATGAAGAAGACAAACAGACGTAGACGAACAGATCCACACAAACGCAACGTTAACGGAACCAACCCGAAGAAGCACACCGGAAAGAAGCAAACAACATAGTAAAAAACCATCACATAAGCATGGCATGATGCACAACCAAGTATGATGCATGTCCGGTTTAGTGAAGCATGGCATGGCAAAGTGCACAAGCAATCCCACAAATTAAGTGGAGCTCAATATGCAACTCCGTTGCATATTGACGAAACACCACGATAAGTTATTTAGTTCGATCTCGTTTATGTACCCAACAATATTAAATGTTGATTAACATGGCCAGGGGTGAAGCACAAAAAAATCAACCTATCTAGGCAAGTTTAAATGAGGTGGGAAACAACGAACAACAATTCTGGAAAAATCCTCATCAGCATAATTATGGATTTGGTACTGTTCTGCCCTAAACCAAATTTTAGAGTTGTTAAACATGCAAAGTAATGCCTCCATGTTAAACTAGGAATTTTTCTACCCCATTTACATATAAAGTTTGTTAAGTTTGGAGCTATGGTTATTTAGTTATGAATTAAATCATTTTAGCATGGCATAAGAGAAAATTAAACACAAACAATATTTGAAACATTTTTAACAATCATGAAAGTGGCATATTATGAAACTAGACGAAAAACTAAGCATTTTACATATAAAGTTTGTTTTAAACCGATGCACGGTTTGTGAGTTATAAAATGCATGAAGTCTAGGGGGCTTCCTGTAAAAACTGCAGTCTTTGGAAAATATAGAAAAAATCGTTGGACTGAAAAAAACACCATGGGCCAAAACTGGCAGGCCCAGAAGTGCACAATAGGCTGGAGGGGGCTGCTCACCACGGGCCTGGCCCAGTTCGGAAACAGAGGAGGCCGGCTTAGGCAACGGTTGGGCCGGCCTGCCTGTGGCCCACACGGGTGCTGGATCTGGGCTAGGGCGCTGGATCTAGTGGCCCAGCGAGGAGGCGAGCGAGGGTGAGCGGTCATCCACTTGTGCCCACGCATGACGCAGAGATCATGGCGGCGGCGAGCTGGGTGGAGGCAGCAGGTCCAGGAGGTTGGGGACGGGCGCCGATGGCCGAAGCAGACCAGATCCGGGTGCGGCGGACCCATTTCTGGCGATGGTCTAAGGGATCCGGCGAGGGTGAAGCAGATCGGCGGCGGTGCTCCATGGGATTCCTGGCAGAGAGAGAGAGAACGGCGGAGGGAGAGGTTAGAGAGAGATCGGGAAGGAGGAAGGAGGGTGCGGGGTCACCGGTACTCATCTCATGCGATGGCGGCGGCAGATGGCGTCGTCCAGTGGGCGGCGGCGGGCGCTCCCAATCCCATAGGGATCGAGTGAGAGGGAGCGAGAGGTGGGAGGAGCGGGGCGGCTTGGTTGCCTGCAGGGCGGCGTCGGGCCAGATTCGGCCCGCAGCGGGCCATGGACGGGCTTCGACGGGCCCGAGCGGTGCGGGGAGGTTGATGGGCGACGTGGCGCGACCGGGATGGTGGAGAGCGCGTGGCCAGTGGCGGCTAGCCAGTTGGGTGGCGCCAAATGGTGGCGGGGGAGCGGCTGGGCGCGGAAACTGGGGAGGGGGAAGGCTAGAGGTAGGTGGATTGGTCTAGGCTGCCCAAAATTTGGAAGGAAGGGGTTTATATAAGGAAAGGGGGGTTAGGATTAGGGTTAGAAGGGGTTTTGGGGGCTTTCGGACCCTCGGATCACGATTCGATGGCACCGGTCGGAGTGGGGGGCTAGGTGGGCTGAGCTAGAGAGATAGACTGAGAAGAGAGGAGAGAGAGAGAGAGGCCCGACGACTGTTTCCGGAGACCGAAAACGTCTGACGTTTGACCGACTATATTGCCACTATAGTTATCCGTTGGGGCACCAAACGAACTCCGAATGCGATGAAACTTGGCGGGCGACCTACTAACAACATAACAACGCCTCACGCCAACTTTCAACCCATTTCGAGAACATTATCCGACCACTTATAAAATAATATTCGGACGTGCCGCGGGCGCGTGCAAGTGTGTCTGGGCTCAGAATGGACAACGGACGAAACTGGGGAACTCGGACGGATGTATGTTTTAAAAACATGATGATGCAATACATGATGACATGGCAAGAAGCGACATGCAAGAAAATGACAAGGCAACAACAACGAATAACTGGAAGACACCTGGCGCAACTCTCTCGGGCCGTCACACCATCATAGCAAGAACTCGTCGCAGGTTTACGAAGATGCTCACCAATCCCGCGGAAACAACACGCAAACCCCTTGATCCGAAGGAATAACGTGGATGAACCATATAGGCTCAGCTTCTAATCTCCTACGCGTCGTGTCGCAGGAACTCACACGCCAGTAGAGATTGTTGACAAGAATTCTGTAATCTCAATAATGGCCGACGGCCGAAACACATAACAGTGTCCAATTCATCTTAACATAACCTGCATACAACGATGCACCACCCTGGCTATTTATAGTACATAGCCGACCTGCGTCTAATCTGAAAAATAAACAACCGATCCTAGTAAAACAAAACTCAACCTTGGACTCCTAGTAGATTACGTGCCTTACTTTGGCATGCAACCTTTACAAATTGGACTATACACTACAAAAAAAGACACATCCGTGACATTTTGGGCCGAATGAAATTTTTTTCTGTCATACATATGACACTTCTATGACGATAATTGTGACAAAACCCGGTATCATCACAGATGTGGTGGGCTCCTATTTCTATGACAAAAACTCATGACAGAAAATGGGCTTTTCATCCTGGGCGGGCCGGAGACGCAGTTGCATGACATTCTTTGGGCCGTCCATGACGGAAAAAACCGTGGTAGAAGTGAGGGCGAGGAAAATTTCAGGGAGTTCCCGGTTACGTTGGGAGGTCGGGGGCCGAGCGATGCGCGTTTCCCTCGTACACGTACGCGCATGTGTGCGAGGCGTTGGATCTAACTGAACCCGAGCGAGGCGTTGGGCTCTAACTGAACCAGAGCGATTGCACTTCAAGCTACGCGTTACTGAACCCGAGCGAGCGATCAATGACTGTTAACTGAACCCGATCGAGCGATTCCTTCGCTACTGCTGCTAACTGAAGCCAATGGATGCTGCCTCTGGATGAACAGTGAGCGTTGCAGGGGGGGGGGGTTTCGATGAACAGTTCCCGGTGGGGGTGGATGAACAGGACCATGTGGTGTTGCCTCTGGATGAACAGGACCCCGATCGATCGAGCCGGTTGGGGCTGGATGAACAGGACGCCGTGGAGGGCTGGATGAATAGGACCACCCCGTGGAGGGCAAGATGAATAGTAGACGGTGGAGCGCAGGATGAACAGTAGCCCGTGGAGGGGTGGTTGAATAGGAGCCCGTGGAGAGGGCTGGTTGAACAGTAGCCGGTGGAGTAGCGCGTGGTGGAGGCTGGATGAACAGGAGCCCGTGGATGAACAGTCGCAGGTGGAGGCTGGAGGAGGTCAACGGTGGATGAACAATAGCTCGTGGAGGCTGGAGGGGGTCGACGGTGGAGATGAACAGTATCCCGTGGAGTCCCGTTTTGCGGTACGCCACACCCCTCCCGATGAACAGGACCCCCGTTTCGACCGCAGCGCTCCAACACAAGTCCGTTTCGTCCGTTTTGCAGTACGCCACACCCCTCCCGATCAACAGGACCCCCGTTTCGACCATAGGAGGTCCGTTTCCTCTGTTTTGCGGTACGCCAGACCCCTCCCGATGAACAGGATCCCGTTTCAAACATGGCCGGTCGAACACAAGGCCGTTTCCTCCGTTCTGCGGTACGCCAGGCCTCGTTTCCATCGCCTGTTTCGTCCAAGCCCTCCCGATGAACACGACGCATTCCGTTGCCTCCCCATGAACACGACGATGACGATGTTTCTCCGTTCCGACCCAGCCATGTACACGAGCCCTGACCGTACGTATGCACGAGTAGGCGTTCGAGACCCCGCCCATATTTACACATACGTGGCCGTATTTTCTTTCTTGCACCCTGGCTGCTGTACCTACGTGTACATGCTACGTGCGCGCCTCTACATCGACCAGTATATATGTACGTACATGTTCACGACCAGAATGACAATGCTACATACGCTTCGACCAGCTGGGTCCCGACTGTCAGGCACTTACTTGCTGCGAAGATGTAGCTGGTGGGTCCCAGCAGTCAGGGGGGCGAAATATGATGGCCCGTCCGGTGGGTCCCCGCTGTCAGGTGGAGGAATAATTATTTTGCACATAATAAGGAGACACTTCCTTGCTGCGGCCGTGGACCCAGCTGTCAGCCTCTCCACGTACAGTCCACGTTCGATGGAAGCCGTTCCTTGACCACGTTGACCACGGAGGAGCTGGGGAAGGGGAGGACGTGGCAGTGGATGCCCACGTGTAGAGGAGTACGAGGGTTCACTGGTTCGCTGCGGTGTGAGGCTGCCGTCGCCGCAGAATAACAGGGGGTGTGTGTGAGTAGAGGGATGGCCTGGCCAGCGGTGGGAGTAGTAGGGGATGGCGAGGCCACCGCTGCATCGCAGCCGGCCATAGGAGGCAGGAGCACGAGGCACAACCGACGCTGGTTTGGGTGGCTGGAGCAAGAAGACCAGAGGTTGAAGAAGCACTACGGCCGTTGGATGGACATCATACGGTCACTGGAGCTAGAATCGTGCATATTGACTAAGTTGACAAATCCCTCTGTCCCCGTCAACTTAGTAGGCCCACAAGTCAGCCTCCCACCAATGTGGGTCCCAGCTAGCAGGGGTGTCGGCGTTCTGGGAACGGGGGTCCACAGACTTGCCTGCCTGCGGCCTGCGGCGTGGCTTAATGGGGCCCAGCGCGGCCCATCTTCATCAACACAAGACTCAAGACCCTCGCGAGGGGCCAAGCCTTGCGAGGCGGACGACACGGCGCATCCTCAGGCGCAGCCTCATCAGGCTGGCTCACGAGGAGGCGGAGATATCAAGGCAGGGTACCTCGCGAGGTGCCCATGACGTAAGCCATGACGACTCAGGGCGCTAGGCGGGTGCCAGCGCGCGCAGCGTTCTTCTTTCCTCTTTGGTGCAAAGGGGGCAAGCGTAGCCGCGGAGTACCGAGGCATCAGGCAAAGGTTGCCATTTCGGTGCAACGAGACCAAGACCAGGCGGATTACGAGACGGAGGTCACCATGAAGCCCAGCACGGCGTCATCGACAGAGCCTTTGGCAGGCGGAGACCAACTTTAGTCAGGATAAGAGTACTTGCTGTCCCCCTTCAAATTAGCCCGCCATTGTTGGCTCCCTCCCTGCTCAAATATTTGGGAAGGGGACCAGGGCCTCTATAAATAGGACTAGCCACCCACATAGCAAGGGGTTCGGAGGGATCATATCATCCAGGACAGAGAGAGTAAGAGAGAGAGAGAGAGAGAGAGAGAGAGAGAGAGAGACTGAACTCCTCCTAGCAGTTCATCGCCCCAGCCAAGAACAGACCCTTGCGAGGCTGTTCTTCTTTGTATTGTTCATTATCACCAGCCCCAAGAGGCAATCCACCAACCACACACTGGAGTAGGGTATTACACCACAATGGTGGCCCGAACCAGTATAAATCTTGTGTCTCTTGTGTAGTTCTTTTAGTAGTTTAGATCTTTCCGAGACGGATAGGTGGAGGGCGTGATCTCCGTGCGCACCCCAGTGTTCGAACCTTAAGGGTCTGCCGGAACCCACGAATCTGACATTTGGCGCGCCAGGTAGGGGTGCGCCGGAATTCGTCTCCCACCACTCCGCTCTCTTCCGACCGTCGCATCCATGTCTGACGCTCGTCGGGCCCGCGCCGAGTGCCGGGCCACCATCGTTTCTCGCGTCGCCCAGACGGCCCCCGTTGGTGGGCGTCCTCGTCGTTCCCCGTCGCCCGCCGTCAACACCGCCACCGGCCCGGCGGGAAACGAGCGGCGAGCGCCACCCCAGCATCCGCCTGCGCGACGGAGCAACTGCACCGCAACACCGACGCCTCCGGTCGTTGCGGCCCTCCTAGGCGGCTCGTAGGCGCCGCCCACGAGTCACCACGTCAAGCCTTTTGCCCGCCGGGTTAGCACCGTTTCCACACGGCAGGGGGCTCCCCCGGACCGAGCGGCGCGAGGTCGGCCTGACCTTCAGCTTGGAGGACCACCCCACCAACCTGGTCGGCTCAGGCGCACTCCCCCTGTTGTGCACCCCCACCATCTGCCAGGTGGCCGTCACCAGAACCCTCGTTGACGGCGGTGCGGGCCTCAGCATGCTTTCGGTCGAGACTTTCAGCCTCCTCTGCATACCTCGGGAGCGGCTGCGACCCAGTCGATCCTTCTCTGGCGTCGGGGGCGGATCATCCGACTCCCTGGGATAGATCCGGCTCCCGGTGACCTTCGGCACCTACGACAACTTCCGCACGGAGATGGTCGACTTTGACATCGCCCCCATCGGCCTCCCTTACAACGCCATCCTCGGCTACCCGGCACTGGCTAAGTTCATGGCCACCACACACCCGGCGTACAACCTCATGAAGATGCCCGGGAGCAGCGGTACCCTCGCCATACACGGGGACACCGGGGACGCCCTACAAGTACTCAAGCTCGCCTTCAAGACGGCGGCATCGGCACGGCCCGTCAATGCGGAGACCCCAGAGCCCAAGGGGGCTGCGCCCGCCAAGAAGAAGCAGTTGTTCACCCAGGACAAGGCAGAAACCAAGCAGATACCCGTCGACGAGGACGGGTCCACCAGTGCCACTTTCACCATAGGCGCCAACCTTGAGCCTGAGCAGGAGCAGGCCTTGGTCAAGTTCCTGCGCGCGAATAAGAAGGTATTTGCTTGGGAGCCCAATCAGCTGGCGGGCATCCCCAGGAGTGTCATCGAGCATCACCTCAACGTGTGCCCAAATGTGCGCCCCGTGAAGCAGAAGGCCAGGCGGCAGTCCACGGAGAAGCAGGCCTTCATTGCCTAAGAGACCCACAAGCTAGAGGCCGTCGGGGTCATTCGCGAGGTCCGATACCCAGAATGGTTGGCCAACCCTGTCGTTGTGCCCAAGAAGGGGGGGAAGGAACGCATGTGTGTCGACTTCACCAACCTCAACAAGGCATGCCCGCAAGATCCGTTTCCGCTCGCCCGCATCGACCAGATCGTCGATTCCACTGCGGAGTGCGACCTGCTATGCTTCCTGGACGCCTTCTCCGGGTATCACCAGGTCAAGATGGCGGTGGAAGACGTTGAGAAGACCGCTTTCTTGACCCCGTGCGGGGTATACTGCTATACATGCATGCCGTTCGAACTGCATAATGCAGGGGCAACCTTTCAGCGACTGATGCACATCACCTTGGGCCCGCAACTCGGAAAGAATGTCGAAGCCTATGTTGATGACATTGTAGTAAAGTCTCGGGAGGCCAAGACCCTGATACAAGACCTGGAGGAGACCTTTGCGAGCCTCAACGCAGTAAACCTACGGCTCAACCCAGAGAAGTGTGTGTTTGGCGTCCCCTCAGGCAAGCTTTTGGGATTCCTCGTGTCCCATCATGGAATCGAGGCCAATCCCGAGAAGGTCAAGGCGGTCGAGGACATGAGTCCACCGAAGACCCTCAGAGAAATGCAGAAGCTCACTTGGCGCGTGACCGCGCTAGGGCACTTCATCTCCAAATTGGGGGAGCGAGCGCTGCCTTTCTTTCAGCCGATGAAGAAAAAGGGGCCCTTTGAATGGACTGAAGAGGTAGATAAGGCATTTCAAGATCTCAAGAGGTACCTGACCAATCCCCCAGTCATGGTGGCTCCGCGCCCTCAAGAGCCCCTGCTACTGTACCTCGCCGCCACACCCTACTCCACCAGCGCAGCCCTGGTGGCGGTGAGGGAGGAGCGCCAAGTCAAGACCGCAGCAGCAGCCCGAGGCAAGACAAAACGGGAACAAGGAAAGCCTGCAGAAGCCACAACCGTAGTTGAGGAGGGTCAGCTGCCGGAAAACTCACCAGAGGCAGGAGAGGCCGCACGACCGGATGGTCCACCTTCCAAGGCCACGTCACCTCGTGAGGCGCCCTTACCTCCTGAGGGTGCAGCGAGCACCGTGCTAACAAAGTAAACTGGGTGCTCGACAAGGCTGCATGCAGGGACTTGTCCAACTCACGCGATCACCGAAGCGTCGTGGGGAAGTGGAGACACCCACGTCCAATCAACCGCCACGCGGCGCCCAAGGCCGCAGGCTGTTAGGGCCCGCGGCGTTTCGCCCTTGCCCTTTCGCCTCTCGGCACGGCCAAGTCCATGCGCGCCTTGGGCCCGGGGGCTACTGTCGGCGTTCTGGGAACGGGGGTCCCCAGACATGCCTGCCTGCGGCCTGCGGCGTGGCTTAATGGGGGCCCAGCGTGGCCCATCTTCATCAACACAAGACTCAAGACCCTCGCGAGGGGCCAAGCCTCGCGAGGCGGACGACACGGCGCATCCTCAGGCGCAGCCTCATCAGGCTGGCTCGCGAGGAGGCGGAGATATCAAGGCAGGGTACCTCGCGAGGTGCCCATGACGTAAGCCATGATGAGTCAGGGCGCCAGGCAGGTGCCAGCGCGCGCAGCGTCCTTCTTTCCTCTTTGGTGCAAAGGGGGAAAGCGCAGCCGCGGAGTACCGAGGCATCAAGCAAAGGTTGCCATTTCGGTGCAACAAGACCAAGACTAGGCGGATTACGAGACGGAGGTCACCATGAAGCCCAGCACGGCGTCATCGACAGAGCCTTTGGCAGGTGGAGACCAACTTTAGTCAGGATAAGAGTACTTGCTGTCCCCCTTCAAATTAGCCCGCCATTGTTGGCTCCCTTCCCGCTCAAATATTTGGGAAGAGGACCAGGGCCTCTATAAATAGGACTAGCCACCCACATAGCAAGGGGTTCGGAGGGATCATATCATCCAGGACAGAGAGAGTAAGAGAGAGAGAGAGAGAGAGAGAGAGAGACTGAACTCCTCCTAGCAGTTCATCGCCCAGCCAAGAACAGACCCTCGCGAGGCTGTTCTTCTTTGTATTGTTCATTATCACCAGCCCCAAGAGGCAATCCACCAACCACACACTGGAGTAGGGTATTACACCACAATGGTGGCCCGAACCAGTATAAATCTTGTGTCTCTTGTGTAGTTCTTTTAGTAGTTTAGATCTTTCCGAGACGGAGAGGTGGAGGGCGTGATCTCCGCGTGCACCCCAGTGTTCAAACCTTAAGGGTTTGCCGGAACCCATGAGTCCGACAAGGGGGGTATTCATTTTTTGAGCGTAATAAGGAGGCACTTCCTTGCGTGCGAAGATATAGCTGGTGGGTCCGAGCTGTGAGCGGCGGTAACGTTTTTTTTGCGAAATACAGAGGCCCTTTCAGTGGGTCCCTGATGTCAGGTGGAGGAATCATTATTTTGCGTGTAATAAGGAGGCATTTCCTTGCATGCGGCCGTGGACCCAGCTGTCGGCCTCTCCATGTACAGTCCACTTCAGATGCATGTCGGTCGTTGACCACGTTGACCAGGCCGCGCCGAGAGCACCAGGGCAGTGGACGACGACGAGGCCTAGGAAGGGAACGACACGGAGGCAGGGAAGACTCGGCAGTTGTTTCCCATGCGGAGGGGAGTACGACTGTACGAGGGTTTACTGGTTCGTCTGCCGTCGCCAGAGAATAACAACATGTGTGGGTGAGTAGAGGGATGGCTAGGCCAGCGATGGGAGTATGGTGGGGCGGTGAGGCCTGCGCGGCAGCATAGCCGGCCGCGAGGAGGAGGGAGGAGGCAGTCCTGCTGGCGCTTGTTTGAGTGGCTGGAGCAGGAAGAGCAGAGATTGAAGAAGCACGACGGTCGTTCGATGGACATCCAACAGTCACTGCTTGTGCGTCAACCTTTTTTTACGAAAGCCTCAAATCCGTGGAAAACAGCATACAACCCATCTGCCATTATTTCTAATAATTTACAGCGCATTTGCTAACTCTTAAGGTTATTTTGGAGCCCATATTCTTTTTGTTAGCATTACAGCCCATATTGTGGCCACGGTTAAAAATTAACGAAATTTTGCATATTTCGGTGCGGTCCGAACTGTTTTTAATCCCGAAATTTCGACTCACATTCAAACTGATTTTAAAAATAAATGTATATCAATATAAAATCCAAAAAATTCTCCATGCATAAAAATTAATGTAATTTAAAATCTCGAAATGAAAAAAAGATATTTTAAACTAATTGCCAGTTTGATGTGTTTCCAAAATGTACAACCCATTTCTCATTACTGATGGGCCATTTTCTCGGCCAGCCGAATGAAGCTGTCCTCGTTTTGAAAGATTTGCAGCCCAACAGGCCTGACAAAGCGACTTACTTGGCAAATCACAAAAACACTGGGATGTGGCCGTGGACCCAGCTGTCAGCCTCTCCACGTACAGTACTCTTCCGATGGATGTCGGTCGTTGACCACATTGACCACGCCGCGCCGAGAGCACCAAGGCGGTGGACGATGGTGAGGCCTAGGAAGGGGACGACGCGGAGCCGGGGAAGATGCGGTAGTGGATGCCCACGCGGAGAGGAGTACGGGGGTTCACTGGTTCGGCTGCGGTGTGAGGCTGCCGTCGCCGCAGAATAACATGGGATGTGAGTGAGTAGAGGGATAGCATGGGCTAACGATGGGAGTAGTAGGGGGCGGTGAGGCCTCCGCGGCATCACAGCCGGCCACGAGAGGCAGGAGCATGCGGCACGACCGGCGCAGCTTTGGGCGGCTGGAGCAAGAAGACCAGAGGTTGAAGAAGCACTACGACCGTTGGATGGACATCGTACGGTCACTAGAGCTAGAATTGTTCATATTGACTAAGTTGACAAAGCCCTCCATTCTCGTCAACTTAGTAGGCCCACAAGTCAGCCTCCCACCAGGTTGGGTCCCAGCTAGTAGGGGGAGTATTCATTTTTCTGTGCGTAATAAGGAGGCACT
>NC_041392.1:79001867-79039136 GCF_002162155.2 Triticum dicoccoides
CGAAATACGATGGTCCGTCCGGTGTGTCCCACCAGTCAGGGGCAAACATTTTTTCGCGAAATACGGTGGCTCATCCGGTGGGTCCCAGCAGTCAGGGGGGAAACGTTTTTTCCATGAAATACTGGTAGCTCGTTCGGTGGGTCCCTGCTGTCAGGTGGAGGAATAATTATTTTGCGCGTAATAAGGAGGCACTTCCTTGCGGCTGCCGTGGACCCATATGTCAGCCTCTCCACATACAGTACTCTTTCGATGGAAGTCGGTCATTGACCACATTGACCACGCCGCGCCGAGAGCACCACGTCGGTAGATGACGGCGAGGCCTAGGAAGGGGACGACGCGAAGCCGGGGAAGACGCGGCAGTGGATGCCCACGCGGAGAGGAGTATGAGGGTTCACTGGTTCGGCTGCAGTGTGAGGCTGCTGTCGCCGCAGAATAACAAGGGGAGTGGGTGAGTGGAGGGATGGCCTGACCAGCGGTGGGAGTAGTATGGGGACGGTGAGGCCTTCGCGGCAGCACAGCCGGCCACGGGAGGCAGGAGCATGTGGCACGACCAGCGCTGCTTTGGGCGGCCGGGGCAAGAAGACCAGAGGTTGAAGAAGCACTACAGCCGTTGGATGGACATCATTGACCATGCCGCACCAAGAGCACCAGGGCGATGGACGACGGCGAGGCCTACGAAGGGAACGACATGGAGCCGGGGAAGACACGGCAGTGGCTGCCCACGCAGTGGAGAGTACGAGGGTTGACTGGGTCGGCTGCCGTCGCCGGAAAATAACAGGAGGTGTGGGTGAGTAGAGGGATCGACAGGCCAGGGATGCGAGTATGATGGGTCCGTGAGGCCTTCCCGGCAGCACTGCCGGCCACGGGCGGCTGGGGGCAGGAAGATCAGAGACTGAAGAAGCACGATTGCCATTAGATTGCCATCTAACGGTGTGACGCTGGTAGAGTCGATTGTTGACTAAGTTTCTTTTTTGATAAACCTTGTGTACGCATGAACTTAGTAGGCCCACAAGTCAGCCTCCAAATCTGTGGCAGACAACATAAAGCCCATTTGCTATTTTTTTATAATTTGCAGCCCATTTGCTAATTCTTAAGTAATTTATTACGACCCATTTTCTGCCCAGGACCACGGTCAAAAAGTCCAACCTTATTTTGCATATTTCGGTGGAGTCCGAACTGTTGTAATCCCGAAATGATAAACATTTTTTAAGAACTTATTGATTTGCCAAAAAAATCGTTTTGTTTTTGTAAGCAAATAAGACGTGGGACAATTTAGTTGGTTTAAGGGAAAACTAGTGGTAAAAAAATCAGCGCTGGGTGGGAAAAAACAACAAAAATAAGGATGTAAATACGAAAAGGGAATTTTATGTGTTTTCAATATAATGATACGTGTATATGAACTAGTAAAACTATAGGTAGAGATTAGAAAACGGATGTAGGATATGCGTTTCAAGAGGAAAATAGAACTGGGCTGTGTGTTTGATTCAGTAAAAAAACTGCCTGCGGATGTTGTAAGACAAAATATAACTAACGCTGGCGGGCCAGAGGCCAGTAGATACCCGCTGGATCTTTGCGCCCCGTTGTTGTCATGGGCTGGGCCTGTTAAAAATAAAACAGCCCTGGGCAATCTACAGCCCAGTTGAAACTTGGTCGACCTGAAAAAAATACACGTGCTCAATAAACGAGAGAATTCTGCAAGTACAGACTGATAACTGGGATGCAGCATGGATTGTTTTTTTATCGTGATAATAAGTGCATGCACTTGTTTCGAAAAAATTGGAGAACTGGAAATTCGAACGGCGGGTGCTTATGCTACCCATCAAATAAAAATCAGGTCCTGAAAATTCGTTTCGAAACAAATGATTCAGATTTATATCGACGTCGACCCTCAGCATGATGGTTGGAAGCAAATGCAAGTTCATACCAAAAGATCGTTAACAACAATACCAACTTGCAGACGACAAGGTAGTACAACTACCAATACCAAACTAACTTATAATCTTTTTACTCCTAGCCCTAGTGTTCGTCTGGTAGAAAATCTTGTAGAGGACCAGCTCCCGCTCCTTCTCTTGCTCTAGGTCCCCGAGGTGATACTGGT
Source organism: Triticum dicoccoides (assembly GCF_002162155.2). Taxonomy (NCBI): domain Eukaryota; kingdom Viridiplantae; phylum Streptophyta; class Magnoliopsida; order Poales; family Poaceae; genus Triticum; species Triticum dicoccoides. Next base: position 79,003,966 of record NC_041392.1, read on the forward strand.
GCATCACCCAGTTGGTCCTCTGCTGGTCGAAGTTGTTGTTTGTGTGCAGCACCAGAACCTTTTTTGCTGCCCGTCTGCCTGCCGTTGACCATCACCGGCAAGGTATTGCCGGTCTTGTGCCACATCGCGTGCATGCCGCACTCCGACTGTATCTTGCAACACGTCCACGCGCTCTTTTGAACACCCTGGAATTGCGCTGGAAGAAATGCTTCCTTAGGCCACTCAGTGTGATACCCGCAGTATTGTGGAATACAGGTTTTAGTGTACCTAGTTGGCATTTTCATAACATCTTTGGCATGTTGCAGTCACTTGTTTCACGTTTTATTAACTGTCAAATTGTAATTGCTTCACCAGGTCTGCGTCTAAAAAAAAATAGAGCTATAAATAGAGGAATATGTTTGTGCAAGTAGACGTCCGATCAGTGTCTTACCTGGAAGTTTCTCAGGTTGGGTGTAACATATGCCGTGCTCGCTGTTGATGGTTGGTATGAACAAATCGATGAGAGACTGAAATCTCGCGCTGTCAGCACTTACTTTAGCCTCAAGGTGCTCGATCAGCTCCTGATCCGTGGGATCGAACTTGACGCCAACCGGCAGCACGGGCCAATCCTTCTTCGACTTGCATTGGTAATTCCAGCTATATGGTACTCAATGTATGATCAATCGACCGTTTTAAGTGAATGATTAAAGATTTCGGCAGACAAGTGGTACTCCAAATCTGAAGTCCAGAATACCCAAACACGCCGCCGGGATTCTTGTGTCACCTCGCGTGCAGCGTGTTGTCATGTCAATTCAATGTGTGGACATGATGAATATTTTGACCGACGTATACTAGTACTGCTACTGTACTACTTACTAGTCGTATTTAGTGTCACAATTTATACATAGGTTTAACTAACAAGTACGCACTTGAAGCCTAACTGATATATATATATATATATATATGGCTTCTGCACAACATCTCCATCATCATTATCTGTACATCCTACGCAGGTGAGTTAGGATGCAGTTGATCCCAGGAAGGTATCTATCCTTCAAACCAGAGGAGTGCTTCAAACTAACAACAGTACATAATATTCAACAAAAGAGGGTCGTGCTACAGCAGCAGAATACATGGCTCAGTCTAGATATCAGCACGAATCAAGTTGTGCATATTTGCTGTTGGCATGAACCACATCGCCGCATGTCGGGTTTGCAAAAGCCATCCATCGCATGGAAGCTTGATGCCTTTCACACACTGAAGATTATCTGGCAACAAGCTGTGTCGACGAATCTCTGGATATGGTGATGCATGAAACCCATGGTATGATGTGTAAACACAGCCCCCCTCGCGAATGGAAGTTGCATAGCACAGTAATCATCGCCGGTGATATGATCGATGATTGGTTGGATGATCGGATAATTGAGCCCGAGGAACATGGAGTGGTTGCCGAGGCTATAAACCCGCCTCCAGTTGAATATGCCTGGCCCAACGGAGCTGGGATCTTTCTCGAACACGAAGCAGCTATAGCCATCAATGTCACGAACGCCCCACGCATTGTACTGCATGTGGTTTGATGTAATGGTTTGATCAATTTCGTACGTGCGAATGAGCATCAAATGACCGCCGTCAGCTGAACGAGCGATAAACCACCACCCATCGGCTGGTATGATTCCAGGTCCTGGAATCATGAAGGCCAGCGCATTTGCGTCTGCTGCAACAATTCAAATTGGAGACCAAAAGGACAAAATTAAACAATTATATTCAGAGTATGTGTGGAATTAAGATTATTATAATAGTGACACATATCATAGACAGGGAATTGCAATGCCGTGGTCATAATCATACCCCAAGTTAAAAAAATAAGTCAATGGATTTCATATTCTAGCAATATGTCATGGTTCAAACATCATGTAACAATGAGAGGAAAACAGCTATGATAGCGCCTACTCATATTCTACCATAGCACTTACTACTACTGTTCTCATATCAACTGTAAGAAATAACATGTGTTGTTATAAAATTCTTGTAAACAAGAGTAACATATAGCAATCATGATGTTATGCTCATAATATGTATTCTAACAATCATTAGATGCCAATTGTTCTCATATCAACTCTAACAATAACATGCGTGGTCATAAAAATCTAGGAAATGAGAAGAACATATAGCAATGATGTGGTTATAGACATGCTATGCATTCTAAATTTGTAACAAATGAACAGGCAGTCGTATTCATAAGGTAAAGATGAGATGAGATAGAACAATTATACGACGATAGATTCCACCAATATAGGTAGCCAATCTGTGCGTCGACCACGTAAATGATGCCATCATGCACTATAGCATCAGACATAAATATTTGCTCAACAGGATTGATGATGAGCCATAACCATGTATGGCGACCGGATTCCAGATAGACTAATCCCTTGTTGAACAAGGCAATGAGCTTGTAATCCATGTAGTCTTCTGATGGTGTGAGCACTTTGCAGATTACAACTTTCTGCAAACAGAGGTCGAGCCAAAATCTTGACGCATCTCGTGCATAGTAGGCAGGAGTGTCCGGCGGGCCGCGAGGCTCGATGGCGGCGGTATCCAATGATGGAAGGGTGATCTCTCGCTGGGTGTAGATATCCACGAGACGCCACGGACTACCAGTGTGGTGGATGAGGACGATCCAGTTGGCCTTCATGCCCGCCTAGTAGTGGCCGCGCATGAAGGACAGATGGACAGGTAGTGGTAGCATGTCGAGGGGCACCACGGCAACCTCCGTAGGATCATCAAGTCGGTGTTTGGGCCACCTGCGAGGACAGGGCATCAGCAAGCAGGGTGTCTTGAAAAGAGCCAGCCGGTTGCAAACGAGTAGACAGTACAAAGGCACCGAGCATGCGACCAGACGGACGGTGCTGAGTAGGTCCATATGACTACAGATCTGCTCCAAGAGAACATCGGGGAGGGAATTCCAATCGCGGCTCTGCGTGTCAGTCGGTTCTGCCATTGGGGTTTTCGGTGCCTGTGAGCCAGCGGGGAAGTGGATTCGGGCGGGCGAGCGAAGAAGCTTCTTCTCTAGTGGCCGAGCAGTGAGCGGGGGGATATGGTACGCGTGAGCTACCAAGGAAGATGGCGCGGGCGGACGAGCAGTGAGCGGGGGTAAATGGTGTGCGGCCGACGATAGGGAAGAGAGGAGGAAGAAGAAGAGAGGAGGAAGAAGAAGAGACTAGTTGAATAGTTCTCTCTGACCGAGATGGGGAATAAATGGATCGCGAGGACTTCCTTTCTACAGTATCCCTATGCCTCTACGCTCACTTCCCTCATTTTGCTCCGTACCTCACTTGTTGAAATCTATAGAAAGATAAATACTCTGTATTTGGGAACAGAGGGAGGCTTTTACTCCGTACTATTTGGGAACAAAGGGTCACCATATGGAGGGAACAGAGGAAGCTTGAAATATGAACATGTCAATGGGAGGGAGTAAGCCCCATGCATGCATGCATGCATGCAACATGCAACACTCACACGTACACATGGACGCACGCAACACTCACGCACCCATGCGGCACACAGCACACGACACAACACACACGCTGACGCTCAAGTGATCAACCTACTCCCTACGTCCGTGAAAGACTGTACATTTAGAGATTTACACATTGACCAGGGCATAATTAACGCCCAAAAGTAGCAGACTTATGTGTGCATGCGACCATTGAGATAAGAAGATTAAATGAAGGCCGTTGCATGTTGTAATTAAGGATAGACATGTAGCCTATACCTACAGCATAAGTTGGTGCATTAGTCAATCAATATCAATTTAGATTAAAGGCTAAACACATTGGAAGTGTAGATGTACATCATGTAGTACACTCTTTGTTGGAAGACCGAGGGAGGACATGTGCATGCACTCACATACACAGCCAGGGCAGTTCGCGCGCAAGGGTTGGACTCGTGTCGCGCCTACGTAAAGTTTTGTTTAACTAATTTCTTTGCTCTGCCAACTGATAGGTGGGACCCAGAAACCAGGTGACAATTTAACCAGTCAACAAAGTGCCACGTCGACTATGTGGCTGGTCAGTAGGGTGCAATACGGTGCTCTACGATGAGCTAGTGATCGCATAATCGCCGCAAAACTATATATAGTGACCGTAAAGAGCGTACTGTTACATACGTTGACCACCAGTGTATTTTTCTCGTTTCAACTTAAGCCATATTAATCGGAAAGGACGCAGTATGGACTAGTACTAGTACTGCTTTGATGTGTCCCATCAACTCGCCGAACGAGGAGAAGCTTGCTTACTACGCCTCTCCCTCGCCCACGCGCGCTGTGGTTCGCAGGACAAGGAGAGGGTTTTGACTACAGAGCCCTCTCCCTCTCCCTCTCCCTTGCCCTCGCCCTTCACGGTGGACGTGCAGCAGTTCAATCGGTGTCAGATTGCCAGAAGCATATTGTACTGGAGTATCATCATTGTTGGACCTTCCGAAGAGGCAAAGAGCCAAGTGCAAGGTTCACACAAGTACGAACTGTTGAACCTCCCGAAGAGGCAAAGAGCCAAGCGCAAGAATTTATAGGAGTTGTCGTCCTAGTAGGAGTGTTCTAGTACAACTATATCGAACAATGCTACTGTATGATGCCGCCACGTCACGTATATCCAAAGCTGTGCCACCTTTTTTTCTCAAAGAGCGTGTTGGAGCCCGTGCAACAACCATACAAGTTGCACGTACACATAACACATTTACTAGTAATAAATTCTAAAGGACAAATGCCAGTATGCCACACAAGTTCATCTCCAACTCATGTGATAAATTTTTGCACGACCACTCTACATATATTCACAGCGCTACCGTTCACAATTACCGTACTCCACTTACACGTTATAGATGGGCTACATGTCCTCCTCCAGGTTCCAGTCCCAGGTATTCTTCATGGATGGCACGATCCATAGCGGTGGGCAACGGGAATCATTGTCGCAGCTTTCTAGTCCGGTTCCACACGATGGAGACTCATCCAAGCTGAACCGGCATAAATCAGGGATAGCGTGTCCCAGCATGTCGTTCATCCGGCGGTGCGCACTGAAGACACAACCATGCTTCATGAACGGCATGCCTTCCGTGTCGTGCACGGAAGGTGGCATCCGCTTCACAATGGGGTAGCTGTCCCCGATGAAAAGCGAGTACTCTCCAAGAGTGTTCCTCAGCACCCACGTAGCATCACGGGGGTCGAACTCGGCGCCGTTCATCTGGTACACGCGGCATCCTAGATCTGGACACATGGTGACGTACATAGTCAAGGTCCATGCATAATAATGTTGTGCTCAAATGTGGCGGTCAGTAATACTGTGCAGCAAATAGTACTACTCCGGTATAGAGGAAGTAAAATAACCGGCTTATTATATAAAGCCACTCTTCGCTACATGGATGAGATAGTAAGACATGGAAAAACAAAAATGGTGGCCGCTAGTGGGTTCAAGCCTTCAAGGGCCTAGCTAGCTATACGCGTCCTCCAAGGTAAAAAGTACTCCTACTAGTACTACAAAGTATACTACTAGTACAACAATGAAAGAGAAGGCGAGAGGGTTAAAAAAATGGAATACCTGGGTAGATGGTGACGGTCCGATCATGGTAGATTATGTGACCATGTTGCACATCAGTGGTACCATGCGTAACGACTGCTAAGATAGTTGATCCCAATATGCCAAAGTCAGCTACAAGGTTCCAGGTTAGACCGAATCGCGGATGCAAATGCACATCCAGGATCGGCGATCTTATTTTGATCGGGGGATGACTGGTCCCTACAAAATAATGGAGTATCGTTAGGGATGCAAATGATGGTTTGTGCATTACGTTTGTAATCTCCCATACCGTAGGATGTCAACCAGATGAAACAAGTCCCCTGGCTTGTCACCGCGAAGATGCGGCCTAGATGGCGCACGACGTCTTCGAACATGTAGGGGTACAAATATGCCGCCGCCAACATGCGCCAGCCTCTGCCGTTACTGCCTCCTGCATTGATGGCAATCCTTATGTCGAACACCGCGATGAGATAGTAATCGTCATAGCCACGTCGCTTTGTCGGCGGTTCGCAATTGCTATCTTCCTATATCTCATGTAGGCATCATCATATGTATTCTTGCCCAGCTAGTCCGGAAGGCCGATCCCAATGGTGGAGAAGGGGTCTGCTGGAACGGCCGCACTGCTGTGGATGTTGTGCAAAATGATGGTGGTATCCGGCCAGAGGTATGCAAGCCAATCTTTGTTGGCACCGACCCAGACCTATATATAAGACGGTGGGCAGCGGAGAAATTATGGGATGGAAATGGAATAACTAAGTACTACATGATCAAACTCCATTATTGACCTGCTCATCGGACAAAATTCAACTACCTCTCAACATCGGCAACTCTAGCGGAGTCAATGTGCAACCATGGCCAGGGAGCGGTGGACTGTTCGAAGGATTGTCCCATAGAAGAACCTTCTCCTCGAGGATGCATGGAAGACCAACAAGCATGGCCTGTTTAAGCAGCGTCTTGAAAAAGTTGGTGTAGGAAGCACCGAGTCATGCGGCGGTGAGGACGTCGGAGCGGCGTGCGATTTCTCCCACAGGATCGTCGTCCAAGGTCTCCCAGCCCCGACGAGGAGGAGAACCGCCTGGCGAATCCATGGGAGCAGCGACGAACTGCCTTCTCTTCAGGGGGAGGGGCACTGGCAAGGAGGAGATAAGAGCGTAGTAACCGCAGGCCTCGTCCCTTCCAACTGTAGATCGTTCCTCGGCGAAGGGGTGAGGCTATTATTTACTCCCTCCGATTCTTTTTACTCTGCGCATAAGAGCAGACCCGAATACCAAGGCAAGGGCTCGCTGCATGCTTTCTGGACAGAAATACCCCTGGCGCATGGATGTGAGGAGTTAGCAGCTATAAATGCCCCATGCAGCCCACTGGCTGTCCGCCCGTGTTCTCCTCTCTCTGCATGCTGCATGGATGTCTCCCTCTCTCTCACATGACTGCATGCGGTGGCGCTAGCCTATGAGAAGCTCGCGTGGAGATAGCAATCTTCTCTCCAGAAGAGATTTTTTTGAAAGAAAGGGATTATGGAACGTTATGGGATTGCATTATACTGTAAATAATAGCACTAGTAAAAATTTTTTGGCACTAGGTAGTAGTTTTTGGCGTGGATTAAGAAATTTTGGGTATGTTTTTGCCATTTTTTGTACATGCCAACTAGTTTCAAAAAATGTCTTACATTATGTGACGGAGGAGTACGTACTCGTACTGTAGTAGTACTAGTACTACTTTTGTCAACTAGTAGTGCGATGTTCTATACTTCTAGTCTAGTCTAGTATAGTGCACCAGTTTTGAACTCTTGACTCTCAGGGCCAAGGAGCTACAATTGGAAGTGGAGGGTACTACTGGTCTCTAGAACCATCGCTGTACTATCAATGCAGGGGAACTACACCTGCATAGTGGCCTAGTGGGTACTCTCGGTGCTCTATTCAGCCGCTCCTCTCACGTAGCTGGCCTACTCAGCCGCTCCTCTCACGCACACACTAGCAGCCTGTTTATCAGCGACGGTTACTGCGGGGGCAGAACATTTGAGTTATTTGATACAACGAGACTAGGATTTTTGCTTCCATTTGTGGAGGTGTAATGGATCTCGTCGAACTTTGTTAGTAGTTCCTTCTTTATGAATGAGATGAGCAAAGCTTTTGCCTCCGTTTCAAAAAAACACGGCAAGAGGAATTTCTTTTATAGTAGAGCCGATAATGGAGTGAAGTCCATGCATGCAACGCCACAAGCTACAGAGTAGTAGTAGAGCACTTTACATACAGAGCCATATTGCACAGTTCCCAATGCCCCGCCAGGCTTTTCCGGCTCCTCGGGCTTAATTGGGAGGTGCTAGTTTAAATATGCTACTAGCTGGAAGCTGCAAGCGAGGTGCAGCTAGGGCGAGCACGCGAGCCACGGGATGCTGGGAAGGAAAACCGTTCACGTGGCTAGGCTGTCCAGTGCACCCTGATTGTGGGGCCGCACGTCCGTTTGACTTCAAAACTCAAACTACTCGTGTAAAATATTGGCTCGTAGCGAAGTGTAGTAGTACTATTTTAAAAAAAAGGCCACCGTGGGTTCGGCCGGGATCGAACCCACAAAACAAGGTATACACTCCCGCGACCACTAGTAGTACTCGTTGGAGTACAACGCAACCTAGAATCGCCTTTTGTCGCTAGTAGTACGTACATTGTTCCTTACAAGAAACCCCTAAGAGCATGGTTAATAATATAGCCATCTACTGGCTATAAGCCAGTGCCATGTCATCTACAGCCCATCTTATAGCCAACATGTAGTAGTAGTTTATTTCTTATAGCCCGCTGACTCAGCTCTATTGTACTTGCTCTAATAATGCAATAAACCACTAAAATGCCAAGAAACTACTACCACTTGCATACGTCGCAGACTTAAGATAAGACTACCTTATCAACCATTGTACATGCTCTTACCAAGAAAAATCCTCGAGTGACCTCCTACCTCCGGCCCGTCCACCTAGTCATCCTCGGCCATGGGACGCAGCTACCGCCGCCGGCAGAAGGCAAGGTCAAAACCGCCGGTGGTGCGGAGCCCATGTTGCGGCAGCCCGGATGCCAGCTTCGTCCGGCGCTCGCGGCCGCTAGCTAGCCAAGATAGCTCCGCCCAGCTGCTTGTCTGCAAGGTTTGCTAGCTAGATTGGCAAGGCAGCGCGGCGTCTTGCTCGCGCGCGCCACGCTAAGGCCAGCCATCTAGCTCGAGCGAAGGCCAGCGCGACGACTTGCTCGCTCGTGAGTCACGCTCGGGCCAGCTTGCCAACCCGTGCGGAGGCTAGCGCGGTGTCCGGCCCGTCCGGCGGAGCGGCGGCCAACTCGCTCATCACCAGCGCCACCGATGAACACACATCAGTACTGTTTGAAGTAATGCTCAAGAATAATAATGATTTGAGGGGGAATAACATGATAGAAGGTCAGATGTGGGTCCCTCGTGTCAACAGTCAAACAAAATGTGTTGGTTTAAGCTGCCTCGTTAGCACGGACATGTGGGCCAACCCTGTCATAAATTGGTTTAAACGAACCTAATCGGTAGGAGTACTAGGTAGTTTTTGGCGTGGATTAAGAAATTTTGGGTATGTTTTTTGCTATTTTTTGTACAATAGATTCCTCATAGGGCTGGTTGAAAGTGGTAGTTTTTTGTTAAATACTCTACATATTGTAAGTAGGAGTGAAAGTTAAGCTTTGGAAGCCAATAAGCAAGGCTAGTTACATAGTGCATATGTGTACATGATTGAAAGTAAATATCAACCATGAGTGACTAATATCTTGATGGAAAACTCGAAACTATGGAATACTAGGAAAAGAAATGCATGGTTGGAAATACTAGCAATGTTCATGTCCGTTGCAACGAATCATAATTAGAATAATACTTATTCCCAAACTTGGTACAAAACACTCTAATTTTGATATACATATGTCACTAGAGATATATTATGTTTCAATTAGAATATATTCCTTAGGCTGTTTTGGTGAGGTCAGGGAGGGATGTCGTTGGTTTTAAGATACTAATTATGGGGTTTTCTGCAAATTGGTAGACAAGTGGTATGTTGGTGAGAAAAGGCAACAACTTACCTCACAATTGTTAGATGTAGATCTAATGGTCAGAAACGACGGATGGCAGACACACCAGCATCACCAACTTAGTCTTGTGTAGGAGTACTAGCAAGATCCGTGCATTGCACGGAACATCAAGATGCATTTTTTTTATAAAACACTTGTTGTGATTGACCCTTGCGGGAGTAATCCCATGTGTAAAAACTAATGATATCTCAAGAAATATGAGATAAGGTGAAGAGGAGTGGGGTGTGGTGGTGGTTGGTGGTCGAACTGAGCGGAGGCATGGGGATTGATGATGCCGGCAGCGGCCACCAGGCCAGTTTGTTCCAGAGGCTTCCTTTCTTAATTGCTCAACAATGAGGTTTGTTGGAGATAAGGATGAATGAGGGAAGGCCTTGTCTGCAAATGTGGAGAGGGGTGCGGGTATCTTTTAGTTTAATTTCCATCCGTCAGATATAGATCGGACGGTCTATATTGCAAGATGGCACACGTACCATCATCACCAACTCGGTTTTTTATAAGAGAAGAAATATAAGTATGGAGATACAAACATATTATCGATACTTTCTTCCGTAAACTAGCATCTACATTCTATTCAACGCCTCGGCATGTGGGACCTTAGCACAATGACTTCTCAACTGTGTAAAACGAAGATTTTCCCGTCGCCGACAAGGAGGGGGTGACGGCGGCGCGCTTTTTGGCTTGCTCTAGTCCTAGTAGTCATACTAGGTGGTCTAAGCGCGTGTATATTTATTCTTTTTCACGTCTCGTGTTCGCCGTACTGCCATGACTGTTCATGAATAGACGGTAAGTTATTCACGGGGAAACCCTTGTTGAGCGTGTTTGCGAGAGAGAGAGAGAGAGAGAGAGAGAGAGAGTGCATGTGTGATATGTTAGAGATTGAGGCAATGATAACAGATTCTTTGTGTCTATGTGTGTGGAGGATAGAGAGAGACATGTACATGGGGCTTTGTGTTGTGTAACGTGGAGACACATAAACATAATTAGAGAGTGAGTGTATGAGATACACATGCAGACATGAGGAGAGATGAGGATCCAGGTAAATGGGTGTTTGTGCATGTCTGTGTGTGTTTGTGCATGCGTTTGTGTGTGAGAGGGAGAGAGTGTATGTGGAGTAGAGAGACCACTGATGATGTAAACCTAGTATAAGGGAAGGGGGAATGGTGTGACATGTGTAGTAGCGAGATAGCACGGGTGCGGGCGGGGGAGCAGACTATTTGGAAGAGACATTGAGTGTGTGTGTGGGAGAGGGGTGTGAGAGCGAGAGAAAGAGAGAGCTAGCAACGGAGAGAGAGAGAGAGAGAGAGAGAGAGAGAGAGGAAGAGAGGGGGCGAGAGGGGTCGTTTGTGTCCATAAATGGCGTATAGATAGGGAGACAATGTTGATGTTGTCCGAAATTGGCCTATGAACAGAGACACAAGGGAAGCGAGTCATCGTGTGTGTGATAGGGACTTCATGAGAGAGCTAGAATAGATGGTGTAGAGAACAATGTGCGAAATCGAGAACTATTATACATTAGGGAGCTATGCAAAGAGTCACAACATATATGTATACAGGGAAGGAGCTGGGGAGGGTCCGCATGTGGGAGAGATAGAAAGAGGAGAGTGGTGCACAAGGAGACAAAGTGTGCTTGTTTGAAGTGGGGGTGGTGTGTGAGGTGAGTGCGCGAGAACCACATAACTAGGGAGATAGACGTTTGGGGGCGACGTTTTGTGTGTATGGGAAATATACACTCTACATAGTGCGTGTGCTTGGGTAAGAGAGATAGTGGGAGACCTAGAGAGTGAGGGAAGAGATGTGTGCATGCCCGAGAGACAAAGTGATAGAGACCTATGTTGGGGTCCAGACTTTACAAGAAAGAGGGGTGTTAATGTGCTCGTGTGTTGGTGTTTGGGGAGAGAACGTCTTCTCTCTCTGTGTGTGTGTGGTGGGGGGGGTTGACTTCAGATAAAAAGTGAGGTGTCTATATTTGAGGGACTTTAGCGTAATTGAGATATTGTGCACTCATGGTTGATCAATTTGTTTCACAATTTGTACTATGAGATAACGATACTTTTGAACATGCGTGATATACCTTGATGTACCAAAATTACAAACCTAAGATTGGAATTTTGGAATTCGACTCCATCATTAGCTTTTGTAATTCATTTAAACGGAGGTACATTTTTTAAGCCGGGATTTCGTGATTTCAAATTCATATATCAAACCTAGAGATATACACATACGGGCATGTTCAAACTTTATAATCATCCACTTTATTCATACACATACACATTTTTGCTTTTGTCATCATATTTAGGATAAACACATTTGGAATTTCATTTGAATTGGACCGTATGATGGTATTTGCTTGTAGTAGCTCAAAGATCCATATTTGAATTGAATGGACAATCTAAGTTTTGAGTTGGAGACATTGATTTTCAAAACTTGCACATTTTTTTGCGTGCAAAACAACAAATTGTCGGGCATGATATCATAGTTGGCCGTACGAGAGAAGAATACTTATAATTTTAGGCGCCAAAAGCTTTCAAACTTCCCGCTCACATCGAAATATCACGCGCCCGAAAGTTTAACCCTGCGATATTCCTATTTTACCCCTGGCACATGAACGGAAATGGGCTGCTTTGGTAACTCCATTGTTTTCCCCTCTTTGCCCCCAACATTCTTCCCCAGAGCCCCTCCCCTTCCCCTCCCTGACCCCCAACCACGGCAAGCCGCCGAATCTAGTCCTCCGCTGCAGCGGTGGACCTCACACCCCGCCGGATCTACCTTCCGCACATTGGAACCCCCAACTGCCAACTCACCACTTCACTGGAGCCGCTTCAGCGACTGGCTTGTCCACCGCTCCAGATCTCCTTGACCGCCATCATGGTCCACCACACCGGATCTACTTAACCGGCGCCCTCGTCCACCACAGCGTAGGCCCTTCACTGACTCCCTTGTCCGCCCCTTCGCTGGCCCTTCATACAAGCCCTCGTCTGCCGCAACAGATCCGCCTCACCGAAAGCACTGTACAACGCGCCCGCCGAAGCCTTTGTCCACTGCACCGGACTCGCTCCACGGACACCATATTCAACCCCACCGACCCTGCTTTACCGATGCCGCAATCTCATCAGGTTATTTCGATTTGTACTCCTTTGGGTTTTCACTTTATCGTGCAACTGTTCACTTACCACAGATGAGCTTTCTTGTATGTCGACAGGCGCCGCAACCGTAGCACTGGAGCCGCTTCAGCGCCGGCGATAGCCGGCCCAAACTCAACCGCAACATGAGCACCATCGACGATCCTTAGCTATCAAGTATGACAATGATACCCATACGCCGCCGAGAATCAGGTACTATTATCCAACGGCCGGCGCCTACGTTCACTTTCCTAGCATAAGCACCGCACCTTTGAATTTCTTCAGGGCATCATTCAGTTTTTCATGAGACGCGTTATTCTGCTTGCACCTGTAGGGCCATACTTCTGGCAGTGAACATGTTACATGTGCTAAATTACATACCAGTGCACATATAGTTAATATGCTTTAGTTTTGTTCTGATGCCACCTGTTGGTTCCATCAGACTGCTTAATGTTCTCTATGCTTAATTACACATCAGCAAACTAGCATGTGGTTCCACTGCTTTTTGTTTGTTTTACCCTACATTTTCTGATGCTAGCTATTACATCACTGCTCCAAGCCTGTGTTCATTACTTGTTTGTGTGTTCTTGATCTTCCCAAGTTGCATGACTAATTTGATGCTTCTATTAATTATGGAGCTGCTAACCCCATCAAGCAAAATATTTGTTCTCTTGGGGATCTCACCTCGAACAAGCATAAAAATAGAGGGAAGCAGATATACTCCCTCCGATTCTATTTACTCTGCGCATAACTCTTGACACGCATACCAAGGAGGGCACCAGTTTAATTTTTCTGGACTAATTTGCCAATTAATTAGGGCAGAGGCGGATGGGGCGGGGCACAAAAGGAAACCAGCGCTAGGAATCGGCAACGCGCAGACTAATACGAGAAAACTGAGAAAAAGTTATACGCAAAGTAAAAAGAATCGGAGGGAGTATTGTCGTGTATGCACACACCCTTCTTTCATTAGTTTAGATGAACCATTGATGATCAATTCGGACCAGTGCATGCGATTAAAATTAATTTTACCTAAATAGATGGTGCAGAATAAACTATAGCAACTAGATTTGCAACCACGGGATGCTGACGATATCTTCAAAGAACATTGCAACAGCAGCTAGGCTTCACAGCAACATATGGTAAGCCAGTGTGTTTTAGTACATGTGAAATGTAATGCGAGTGGGCTGCTTTCTTGGCTTGTGCCCTCAACGTACAATCCTACCGAATTACAAATAGTTCAGTTGTCTTCTTTGCTGTATTGCTTGATTCGAATGCTTATTTGTTGTTATGCTATACCTGAGTTGGCCAATATGTCAGCAGTGCCTGCTGTACTATCATAAAGAAATGCGTGCCTATTTCTGAGTCCTTAACTTTTCCTCTCAACTTCATCACAAGACTTTCTTCGCAGTTTATATGTGGCCACACTTTTAAGTGCTTTCTTAGATTATTTCAACTGCTTAGATGCCTTGGAAACTTAAACATAGCGGTTGTACACTCCCTTTCAACTAGGGATGTCATCTGGGTCCGGTTTAATCCCGATTAAAGTCCACTAGTGGGATGATAGTTCAAAAGAGTTTTTGTTTTTTTTAGGAAAATGAACTAGGGAGGTAGCAAAAACTAACTAGATGGGACTGACGGATTTCGTTTATTTGCCACTTACATCCCTAGTTTCATCTTACCATTTTAATTTCTTTTCGGCTGATGCTGCTTCGAACCATTTAAATATAGTTTGCCATTCTTGGCAATAATTCGTCCGTTGTTTACCATGTAAGCTTACTGCCTGGATCATACGATAACTATCACTTACTGATGTCCAGCGGAAACCTTCCAGGATGCCGTTCACACTAGGACACAATGTACAACCCCAGAATCTATTTGTGGAAGCAGTGCGCCATCCATGTTACCAGATGTTAGCAGTTCAGAGGCAACACCATCGGAGAGCAGTCTGAGCACATATATTATAGTGCTTGAGGCTCTACTAGAGGCGGAAAGAGATGGTGTGGCTGCCATGAATGAGGTAAAATTTATCTTGAGGCTGGAAATTATAGAATTAGCGGCACACATTATGCAAGCAACCCAAGAATTGGAGGAAGTAAGAATGTTGCATTTGAAGACGGAGGAGGTCCTGCTGTTTCTGCTATCTGAAGCCCAAGATGATCCTGGTTCTTCTTTGGATACCAGTTGAAATTTTCATTAGATTATTGTACTTGCATGTTGTGTCATGTCTCTGAATGGATTATGTGGCAAGACCCCCTATGTTGTCGATGTGTTGTAATGATCCGAATTTTTTAGGCGAGGTAATCCTTAGAACTTGTATGATTGACATAAGGTGAACTGTTTGTCGTGTGAGCATATTGCATTGGATGAAATAACTGTTTGACTCAGAGTGTATCCAACCTACTGAATTCGAAGATCACGGCATTTCTAAATCATAATCATATATAAAGGTGGAATAAATCTTTGTTGTGGTTTTAAAGAAATAAATAACAAAACGTATAATTATCTGTGGATATTCGTAATCGAATACAAATTGGATTTGAATTTAGTTTGCCAGGTCCGGGCAACGTGAATGCTAATTCTCCCAAGTTTTGAACGAAGCGGCTAAAAACCCACTATAATTTGTGGGCTGCTCGAAGCAAGTGTTTGCGAGATGGAAATTACTGTCTACCCCTGACACTTGACATCCTTATCGACAGGATTTACATTGCTGTCGATAGGGGTGGACTCTAACTTCAATCAGACGTGACATGATGGCCTCTGAGCCCATTCAGACACGGTGGGCGCCAAACGTGGGCGGCAAAACACATTTGATTCAAGCTCGTCCAAAAGACATGTATCTCTTCCTCCATTTCCCCATTCATACACGGTGGGCGGCAAAACAAACTCTCCTCGTCCGAAACCGATGTAGGCTTATATTTGAAATAGGGGCAGATGTGTAACTTCCATCAGATGTGACACAACCGCCCTACCTGTCAGCCCCGTTCATACACCATGGGCGCCAACCGTGGGCGGCAAAACACCCTCTCCTCGCCCGAAATCGATGTAGGCTAATATTTTAAATAGGGACAGATGTGTAACTTCCATCAGACGTGACACAACCGCCCTACCTGTCAGCCCCGTTCATACACCATGGGCGCCAACCGTGGGCGGCAAAACACCCTCTCCTCGCCCGAAATAGTTACTGGCAAATATTTGGGAGATGCGAGATTATCGTCCTATCCCCAACTGACGCGATGTCCGAAATTTTAAACGGGGGATAAGTTCATAACTTTCCCCCATTTCAGAGAAGCGTGTCCCAAAGTTTGAGATCCCCCCTCCCCTCCATTTCCCCATTCATACACCGTCGGCGGCACGACAACCTCCGCACTGCGGCCGGCCTCCTCCGTCCGCCACCCCATCCTCCACCTTGCCGGAGCCGCTACCCCTACCCTGTCGTCCACTGCAAGAGATGGACGTCTCTCATCCACGACGCTGGACCAGCATCCTTTCATCGCCTCCTCTCGCTTCATCGGCGCCATCGTCCACCTTTCCGTTGCCGCTCCTACGACCGCCTCGTCCACGGCAACAGGATATATCCCTCGACCCGGCCGTCTGCCGTCTAAAGTCTTCTTCCCCGCCGCCGACAGCCATCGCACCCGCAGCACCCTCAATGTATCAGCATAGGCCTACACGGCGTCGCAAGAGAGGTGGTACTCTTCCATATGTGCTTAAGTTATTGATCTCACCCGGAAAATAGATCGTAATTTGTTTACTGTACTTTTCTTGTCTGTACCAAATCATAGTGTCTAGTTGAAAGCAAACATTGGTCGCGAAGTAGCTTTGTCCCGTTTGCACCTTCAGATCCGCCATTGCATGGGCACTATACTCGTAAAGCTTATGGTTTCCCCCCTTTATATTCACTACCCTCATCATAGGTGCTTCGTGTCGTGCTAGCACTGCTCCTCAAGATCTCAACCCAAAGCTTATGTGTTGAAATACGAATCTGATATGATGCTCATATCACTAAAACAGAGAACGTTTAATTGGTCACCTAATGTTCCTATATTCGTTTCGAAAAGCATGTGCGCCACCCACAGGTCCAGCCAGTTCCACTATCCTGATTTTTCTCTTGATGCTTAGGGTTTTCCCCTTTTATCTACTCTACTATGATCTGCGTAGGTGCTTTCTGTCGTACTAGCATTGCTCCACCCTTCAAGCTAAACAACACAACACTCAGAATTCGAAAGCTTAGTTGTTCAAATATGATTGTGATATGATACTGATATTAGTTAACCGACACATTTATTTGGTTAGCTTAAGGTCGCACTTGAGTTTCCAAATGCATGTCGCGACATATAGAGAGACAGAATAATTGCATTTCTTTATCACTTGTTGACCGTACTTTCTTGTCCATACCAAATCTTAGTTGTTATTTCAAAGCAAACATCAGTTTCTAACTACCCTTTGCGCGGTTTGCAGCTTCAGATCTGCCATCCCACTGCCATGGTCAACACTGTACTCATCATGCTTAAGTTTTCCCCATTTTATGATGACCACAATCAGCCTACGTGGTTCGTGTCGTAATAGCACTGCTCCACCCATCAAGCTAAACAAGCTTAGTTGTACAAATTCATATATGATATTATTGCTGATATTAGTAAAACTGAGAGATGTTTAATTGGTTAGCCAAATGTTCCTACTTTAGTTTTGAAATGCATGTGAGCCACATATGGAGAGACCGGAAAGAATAGTATTTCTCTGTGCGCTCTGGTTCATCATGGGCGGCCAACCGACATTGTATTAAAAGACTTGTAATATCTTCAATCTGCTTGCTATTCCGTTCTTCTTTAAGATGATACTCTTCCCTTGCGGTCGACTGGTCAGGTCGAGTTGTTCTCCCTTAGTATAGTTTGAATCTGTTAGGTCTGGTCGACTTGTTCTTCTTTACTATATGTTGAAGCTATCATCTGCGATGTGTCATCACTTCTAGAGCTCTCATATTTTGAGTAGTAGGACACATTATATTAATGCACACAACAAATTACAACATGCATGGCATCTTTTAAAAGAATTGCAGAGATAGCACAAAGGGGTTTACAGGGAGGCAGTATTTGATTAGAATCACTTCTGCATTACAAAGAAAATCTCACTTGTTTTTATGTTTTCATGCATGTCAGATATTGAACATTATCAAATTGAATATGAGAATGGGCGCACGAGAGGAATATTGCGGAATGATCCACTGCCTAACAAACTTGGCATGGTGGAGGATGGCCTATCTTATTCACCCATCAATGTACTTGCTCTAACTTTGCAAAGTTGTATTGGTCGCACATATTTTGCTTCTGACCTCTTGCATTACTTCTACTTTGTTACACCACATCTGCTTAGTTTAAGCATCATACATGAGTATATGCCATACCTATCCATTTTCCGTACCTATTCCATGTGTCGTCACACTATGTTTTTCCAGTCAAATGTTGTTCTTTCGTAATAGGTGTCCAAAAGGAAGAGGGTGAGTGCAAGTCGTCAAGGAGTACAAACTAGGTATTTGGAAAAGGTAGTGATACCTGTTAAATCAAATAGATCAGCAGCCACAGAAAACATAGGCCCAACTGTACCACACTTTACCCCTACTCCAGTGGCCAAACCCCTATTAGAACTACTGGGATCCCAGCGTCAGGTACTGTCTATGATATCAATTCAAAATTTGAACTCCTAAATTTCTGCTTGTGCCTTACCTTCTCTCTTGTATGAAAACTAATTTCAGATGAATCTCCTTGCTCAAACGATCATATGATCTCAAAAAAATATTGGGCTCTGCATTGCTCTTGTTAGTACCTCTCTCCCTTTTGCCCTGTAACGTTGTACTTAATTAATTGCTATTTGATTATGTATCATCAGTCTGCACCTGAGCTTCATTATCCTCTGTTTCTTCCAATATTATTTGATCTATATTTACTCTTTGCAAAATGTAGAATAATGGCAATGCTTATAAAGAATTTTCTTTGGGGAATTTATTGAATTATCCTTCCATCAACATGGAGAAGGGCTTTGTCCAGCCCATGTTAACATGTAATGTAAGTTCATCCTTCTCAAGCCTTCAAACTTTGTTCTAGTATAGATTTGGATAGGCATCATTTCCTCCACTGTTGTTTGCTTTGCTGTTTACATCTGATTGGATGTTTGCAACAACTACCAGTTTCAAATTGTAGTTGTAAAAACATGTTCCTTATGCAGAACAGATCCATTTATTTGCTTATATAATTGTGAAACCTGTTATGTGTCTCCTTGTTTCTCTTTCAGACTCATATCTCTTACGCCAGGCAGAACTTTAGGGAAGATAGTGAGCCAAACCATCTTGAGGACAGCGAGATGACCCCAAGGTCCTGTCTTGATGAAGATAGTGAGTTGAAGCTACTCACCAGCAGGTGTGAGACAACCTCTCACTACTAGGAAAAGGCCTACTAATGGCGCACCAGTTTTGCCTACTAATGGCGCATCACTGGTGCGCCATTAGTATCACGCCACTAGTATTTATTACTAATGGCGCACCACTGGTGCGCCATTAGTATCTGGTATACTAATGGTGCACCACCCAGTGCGCCATTAGTATATAACGCCATGCGCCATTAGTATGGCTCCCAGGGGCCATATTTAACCATGTGCTTTGGCACACTAATGGTGCACTGCGGATGGATGCGCCATTAGTATACTTGGCATACTAATGGCGCACTCTTTGGTGATGCGCCATTAGTATACATTGGCATACTAATGGCGCACTCTGTAGTGATGCGCCATTAGTATGAATATTAGGTTTTATTTTTTTACTTTTCTGATTTTTGCACAGGTTACAAAATATATTATTTGGCAGAATATAGACAGTAGCACACAGCAACAGCAGATTCATCGAATACAATAGAAGATTAGTCTCCGAATACAATTCATCATATTAGTCTCCGAATTCAAAAGACTGAACAAAGATAAAACATTACAAGTCTTGAGACCGTGAGTATCGAGTTTGTCTTCACATTACAAGTTGATATCGATCATCTAAACTACCATCACATAGAAGAGAGCTGCGGTCATCACGATGAGCATCATCGCGATGAAACTGGTCTTCATCCGGTTCCTCCAACGCTCCCTCCTCTCTCCCGCTAGATAGCGGGCGTATCTAGATTCTGTTGGGTATCATAGTAATTTCAAAAAAAAATTCCTACGCACACGCAAGATCATGGTGATGCATAGAAACGAGAGGGGGAGTATGATCTACATACCTAGTAGATCGACAACGGAAGCGTTTGGTTGATGTAGTCGTACGTCTCCACGATCCGACCGATCAAGCACCGAAACTACGGCACCTCCGAGTTCTAGCACACGTTCAGCTCGATGATGATCCCCGGACTCCGATCCAGCAAAGTGTCGGGGAAGAGTTCCGTCAGCACGACGGCGTGGTGACGATCTTGATGTACTACTACTGCAGGGCTTCGCCTAAGCACCGCTACAATATTATCGAGGACTATGGTGGCTGGGGGCGCCACACACGGCTAAGGAATAGATCACGTGGATCAACTTGTGTGTCTCTGGGGTGCCCCTGCCTCCGTATATAAAGGATTAAAGGGGGGAAGGCTGGCCGGCCAAGGAGGGCGCGCCAGGAGAGTCCTACTCCCTCTGGAGTAGGATTCCCCCGCCCCCCCCCCAATCCTAGTTGGAATAGGATTCGCGGAGGGGGGAAAAGAGAGAGAGGGGCCGGCCCCCTCTCCTTGTCCTATTCGGACCAAGGGAGGGGAGGGGCGCGCGGCCCATGAGGGGCTGCCTCTTCTCTTTTCCACTAAGGCCCATCATGGCCCATATAGCTCCCGGGGGGTTCCGGTAACCTCCTAGTACTCCGGTAAAATCCCGATTTCACCCGGAACACTTCCGATATCCAAACATAGGCTTCCAATATATCAATCTTTGTGTCTCGACCATTTCAAGACTCCTCGTCATGTCCGTGATCACATCCGGGAGTCCGAACAACCTTCGGTACATCAAAATGCATAAACTCATAATATAACTGTCATCGTAACCTTAAGCGTGCGGACCCTACGGGTTCGAGAACAATGTAGACATGACCGAGACACGTCTCCGGTCAATAACCAATAGCGGGACCTGGATGCCCATATTGGCTCCTACATATTCTACGAAGATCTTTATCGGTCAGACCGCATAACAACATACGTTGTTCCCTTTGTCATCGGTATGTTACTTGCCCGAGATTCGATCGTTGGTATTCCAATACCTAGTTCAATCTCGTTGCCGGCAAGTCTCTTTACTCGTTCTGTAATACATCATCCCGCAACTAATTCATTAGTTGCAATGCTTGCAAGGCTTAAGTGATGTGCATTACCGAGAGGGCCCAGAGATACCTCTCCGACAATCGGAGTAACAAAACCTAATCTCGAAATACGCCAACCCAACATGTACCTTTGGAGACACCTATAGTACTCCTTTATAATCACTCAGTAACATTGTGACGTTTGGTAGTACCCAAAGTGTTCCTCCGGTAAACGGGAGTTGCATAATCTCATAGTTATAGGAACATGTATAAGTCATGAAGAAAGCAATAGCAACATACTAAACGATCGGGTGCTAAGCTAATGGAATGGGTCATGTCAATCAGATCATTCACTTAATGATGTGATCCCGTCAATCAAATAATCAACTCATTGTTCATGGTTAGGAAACATAACCATCTTTGATTAATGAGCTAGTCTAGTAGAGGCATACTAGTGACACTTTGTTTGTCTATGTATTCACACATGCATTATGTTTCCGGTTAATACAATTCTAGCATGAATAATAAACATTTATCATGATTATAAGGAAATAAATAATAACTTTATTATTGCCTCTAGGGCATATTTCCTTCAGTCTCCCACTTGTACTAGAGTCAATAATCTAGATTACACAGTAATGATTCTAACACCCATGGAGCCTTGGTGCTGATCATGTTTTGCTCGTGGAAGAGGCTTAGTCAACGTGTCTGCAATATTCAGATCCGTATGTATCTTGCAAATCTCTATGTCTCCCACCTGGACTAGATCCCGGATGGAATTGAAGCGTCTCTTGATGTGCTTGGTTCTCTTGTGAAATCTGGATTCCTTTGCCAAGGCAATTGCACCAGTATTGTCACAAAAGATTTTCATTGGACCCGATGCACTAGGTATGACACCTAGGTCGGATATGAACTCCTTCATCCATACTCCTTCATTTGCTGCTTCCGAAGCAGCTATGTACTCCGCTTCACATGTAGATCCCGCTACAACGCTTTGTTTAGAACTGCACCAACTTACAGCCCCACCGTTTAATGTAAACACGTATCCGGTTTGCGATTTAGAATCGTCCGGATCAGTGTCAAAGCTTGCATCAACGTAACCTTTTACGATGAGCTCTTTGTCACCTCCATATACGAGAAGAGTACCCTTAGTCCTTTTCAGGTATTTCAGGATGTTCTTGACCGCTGTCCAGTGATCCACTCCTGGATTACTTTGGTACCTCCCTGCTAGACTTATAGCAAGGCACACATCAGGTCTGGTACACAACATTGCATACATGATAGATCTTATGGCTGATGCATAGGGAACATCTTTCATATTCTCTCTATCTTCTGCAGTGGTCAGGCATTGAGTCTTACTCAACTTCACACCTTGTAACACAGGCAAGAACCCTTTCTTTGCTTGATCCATTTTGAACTTCAAAACTTTGTCAAGGTATGTGGTTTGTGGAAGTCCAATTAAGCGTCTTGATCTATCTCTATAGATCTTAATGCCTAATATGTAAGCAGCTTCACCGAGGTCTTTCATTGAAAAACTCTTATTCAAGTATCCCTTTATGCTATCCAGAAATTCTACATCATTTCCAATTAGTAATATGTCATCCACATATAATATCAGAAATGCTATAGAGCTCCCACTCACTTTCTTGTAAATACAGGCTTCTCCAAAAGTCTGTATAAAACCAAATGCTTTGATCACACTATCAAAATGTTTATTCCAACTCCGAGAGGCTTGCACCAGTCCATAAATGGATCGCTGGAGCTTGCACACTTTGTTAGCTCCCTTTGGATCGACAAAACCTTCTGGTTGCATCATATACAACTCTTCTTCCAGAAATCCATTCAGGAATGCAGTTTTGACATCCATCTGCCAAATTTCATAATCATAAAATGCGGCAATTGCTAACATGATTCGGACAGACTTAAGCATCGCTACGGGTGAGAAGGTCTCATCGTAGTCAATCCCTTGAACTTGCCAAAAACCTTTTGCGACAAGTCGAGCTTTGTAGACAGTAATATTACCGTCAGTGTCAGTCCTCTTCTTGAAGATCCATTTATTCTCAATTGCTTGCCGTTCATCGGGCAAGTCAACCAAAGCCCATACTTTGTTCTCATACATGGATCCCATCTCAGATTTCATGGCTTCAAGCCACTTTGCGGAATCTGGGCTCACCATCGCTTCTTCATAGTTCATAGATTCATCATGATCTAGTAGCATGACTTCCAGAACAGGATTACCGTACCACTCTGGCACGGATCTTACTCTGGTTGATCTACGAGGTTCAGTAGTATCTTGTTCTGAAGTTTCATGATCATTATCATTAGCTTTCTCACTAACTGGTGTAGGTGTCACAGAAACAGTTTTCTGTGATGCATTACTTTCCAATAAGGGAGTAGGTACAGTTACCTCGTCAAGTTCTACTTTCCTCCCACTCACTTCTTTCGAGAGAAACTCCTTCTCCAGAAAGTTTCCGAATTTAGCAATAAAAGTCTTGCCTTCGGATCTGTGATAGAAGGTGTATCCAATAGTTTCCTTTGGATATCCTATGAAGACACATTTCTCCGATTTGGGTTCGAGCTTATCAGGTTGAAGCTTTTTCACATAAGCATCGCAGCCCCAAACTTTAGAAACGACAACTTTGGTTTCATGCCAAACCATAGTTCATAAGGCGTCGTCTCAACGGATTTTGATGGTGCCCTATTTAACGTGAATGCGGCCGTCTCTAGAGAGTATCCCCAAAACGATAGCGGTAAATCAGTAAGAGACATCATAGGTCGCACCATATCCAGTAAAGTACGATTACGACGTTCGGACACACCATTACGCTGTGGTGTTCCGGGTGGCGTGAGTTGTGAAACTATTCCACAATTTTTCAAATGTACACCAAACTCGTAACTCAAATATTCTCCTCCACGATCAGATCGTAGAAACTTTATTTTCTTGTTATGATGATTTTCAACTTCACTCTGAAATTCCTTGAACTTTTCAAACGTTTCAGACTTATGTTTCATTAAGTAGATATACCCATATCTGCTTAAATCATCTGTGTAGGTGAGAAAATAACGATATCCGCCACGAGCCTCAATATTCATTGCACCACATCCATCTGTATGTATGATTTCCAACAAATCTGTTGCTCTCTCCATAGTACCGGAGAATGGTGTTTTAGTCATCTTGCCCATGAGGCACGGTTCGCAAGTACCAAGTGATTCATAATCAAGTGGTTCCAAAAGTCCATCAGTATGGAGTTTCTTCATGCGCTTTACACCGATATGACCTAAACGGCAGTGCCACAAATAAGTTGCACTATCATTATCAACTCTGCATCTTTTGGCTTCAACATTATGAATATGTGTATTACTACTATCGAGATTTAACAAGAATAGACCACTCTTCAAGGGTGCATGACCATAAAAGATATTACTCATATAAATAGAACAACCATTATTCTCTGATTTAAATGAATAACCGTCTCACATCAAACAAGATCCAGATATAATGTTCATGCTTAACGCTGGCACCAAATAACAATTATTTAGGTCTAATATTAATCCCGAAGGTAGATGTAGAGGTAGCGTGCCGACTGCAATCACATTGACTTTGGAACCGTTTCCCACGTGCATCGTCACCTCGTCCTTAGCCAATCTTCACTTAATCCGTAGTCCCTGTTTCGAGTTGCAAATATTAGCAACAGAACCAGTATCAAATACCCAGGTGCTACTGCGAGCATTAGTAAGGTACACATCAATAACATGTATATCACATATACCTTTGTTCACCTTTCCATCCTTCTTATCCGCCAAATACTTGGGGTAGTTCCGCATCCAGTGACCAGTCTGCTTGCAATAGAAGCACTCAGTTTCAGGCTTAGGTCCAGGTTTGGGTTTCTTCTCTTGAGTAGTAACTTGCTTGCCGTTCTTTTTGAAGTTCCCCTTCTTCTTTCCTTCGCCCTTTTTCTTGAAACTAGTGGTCTTGTTGACCATCAACACTTGATGCTCCTTCTTGATTTCTACCTCCGCAGCTTTCAGCATCGCGAAGAGCTCGGGAATAGTCTTATTCATCCCTTGCATATTATAGTTCATCACGAAGCTCTTGTAGCTTGGTGGCAGTGATTGGAGAATTCTGTCAATGACGCAATCATCTGGAAGATTAACTACCAATTGAATCAAGTGATTATTATACCCAGACATTTTGAGTATATGCTCACGAACAGAACTGTTCTCCTCCATCTTGCAGCTATAGAACTTATTGGAGACTTCATATCTCTCAATCCGGGCATTTGCTTGAAATATTAACTTCAACTCCTGGAACATCTCATATGCTCCATGACGTTCAAAACGTCGTTGACGTCCCGATTCTAAGACGTAAAGCATGGCACACTGAACTATCGAGTAGTCATCAGCTTTGCTCTGCCAGATGTCCATAACATCCGGCGTTGCTCCTGCAGGAGGCCTGGCACCCAGCGGTGCTTCCAGGATGTAATTCTTCTGTGCAGCAATGAGGATAATCCTCAAGTTACGGACCCAGTCCGTGTAATTGCTACCATCATCTTTAAACTTTGCTTTCTCAAGGAACGCATTAAAATTCAACGGAACAACAGCACGAGCCATCTATCTACAATCAAACATAAACAAGCAAGATACTAATCAGGTACTAAGTTTCATGATAAATTTAAGTTCAGTTAATTTACTTAAAGAACTCCCACTTAGATAGACATCCCTCTAATCCTCTAAGTGATTACGTGATCCAAATCAACTAAACCATGTCTGATCATCACGTGAGATGGAGTAGTTTCATTGGTGAACATCGTTATGTTGATCATATCTACTATATGATTCACGCTCGACCTTTCGGTCTTCGTGTTCCGAGGCCATATCTGTATATGCTTGGCTCGTCAAGTATAACCTGAGTATTCCGCGTGTGCAACTGTTTTGCACCCGTTGTATTTGAACGTAGAACCTATCACACCCGATCATCACGTGGTGTCTCAGCACGAAGAACTTTCGCAATGGTGCATACTCAGGGAGAACACTTCTTGATAATTAGTGAGAGATCACCTTATAATGCTACCGTCAATCAAAGCAAGATAAGATGCATAAAAGATAAACATCACATGCAATCAATATAAGTGATATGATATGGCCATCATCATCTTGTGCTTGTGATCTTCATCTCCGAAGCACCGTCGTGATCACCATCGTCACCGGCGTTACGCCTTGATCTCCATCGTAGCATCGTTGTCATCTCGCCAAGCTTGTGCTTCCACGACTATCGCTACCGTTTAGTGATAAAGTAAAGCATTACATCGCGATTGCATTGCATACAATAAAGCGACAACCATATGGCTCCTGCCAGTTGCCGATAACTCGATTACAAAACATGATCATCTCATACAATAAAATTCAGCATCATGTCTTGACCATATCACATCACAACATGCCCTGCAAAAACAAGTTAGACGTCCTCTACTTTGTTGTTGCAAGTTTTACGTGGCTGCTATGGGCTTAAGCAAGAACTAATCTTACCTATGCATCATAAGCACAACGATAGTTTGTCAAGTTGGTGCTGTTTTAACCTTCGCAAGGACCGGGCGTAGCCACACTTGGTTCAACTAAAGTTGGAGAAACTGTCATCCACAAGCCACCTCTGTGCAAAGTACATAGGGAGAACCGGTCTCGCGTAAGCGTACGCGTAATGTCGGTCTGGGCCGCTTCATCCAACAATACCGCCGAACCAAAGTATGACATGCTGGTAAGCAGTATGACTTATATCGCCCACAACTCACTTGTGTTCTACTCGTGCATATAACATCAACATATAAAACCTGGCTCGGATGCCACTGTTGGGTATCGTAGTAATTTCAAAAAAAAATTCCTACGCACACGCAAGATCATGGTGATGCATAGCAATGAGAGGGGGAGTATGATCTACATACCTAGTAGATCGACAACGGAAGCGTTTGGTTGATGTAGTCGTACGTCTCCACAATCCGACCGATCAAGCACCGAAACTACGGCACCTCCGAGTTCTAGCACACGTTCAGCTCGATGACGATCCCCGGACTCCGATCCAGCAAAGTGTCGGGGAAGAGTTCCGTCAGCACGACGGCGTGGTGACGATCTTGATGTACTACTGCTGCAGGGCTTCGCCTAAGCACCGCTACAATATTATCGAGGACTATGGTGGCTGGGGGCGCCGCACACGGCTAAGGAATAGATCACGTGGATCAACTTGTGTGTCTCTGGGGTGCCCCTGCCTCCGTATATAAAGGACTAAAGGGGGGAAGGCTGGCCGGCCAAGGAGGGTGCCCCAGGAGAGTCCTACTCCCTCTGGGAGTAGGATTCCCCCCCCCCCCAATCCTAGTTGGAATAGGATTCACGAAGGGGGGAAAGAGAGAGAGGGGCCGGCCCCCTCTCCTTTTCCTATTCGGACAAAGGGAGGGGAGGGGTGCCCGGCCCATGAGGGGCTGCCTTTTATCTTTTCCACTAAGGCCCATCATGGCCCATATAGCTCCCGGGGGGTTCCGGTAACTTCCCAGTACTCCGGTAAAATCCCGATTTCACCCGGAACACTTCCGATATCCAAACATAGGCTTCCAATATATCAATCTTTATGTCTCGACCATTTCGAGACTCCTCGTCATGTCCGTGATCACATCCGGCACTCCGAACAACCTTCAGTACATCAAAATGCATAAACTCATAATATAACTGTCATCGTAACCTTAAGCGTGCGGACCCTACGAGTTCGAGAACAATGTAGATATGACCAAGACACGTCTCCGGTCAATAACCAATAGAGGGACCTGGATGCCCATATTGGCTCCTACATATTCTACGAAGATCTTTATCGGTCAGACCGCATAACAACATACATTGTTCCCTTTGTCATCGGTATGTTACTTGCCCGAGATTCGATCATCGGTATTCCAATACCTAGTTCAATCTCGTTGCCGGCAAGTCTCTTTACTCGTTCTGTAATACATCATCTCGCAACTAATTCATTAGTTGCAATGCTTGCAAGGCTTAAGTGATGTGCATTACCGAGAGGGCCCAGAGATACCTCTCCGACAATCGGAGTGACAAAACCTAATCTCGAAATACGCCAACCCAACATGTACCTTTGGAGACACCTGTAGTACTCCTTTATAATCACCCAGTAACGTTGTGATGTTTGGTAGTACCCAAAGTGTTCCTCCGGTAAACGGGAGTTGCATAATCTCATAGTTATAGGAACATGTATAAGTCATGAAGAAAGCAATAGCAACATACTAAACGATCGGGTGCTAAGCTAATGGAATGGGTCATGTCAATCAGATCATTCACTTAATGATGTGATCCCGTCAATCAAATAATCAACTCATTGTTCATGGTTAGGAAACATAACCATCTTTGATTAACGAGCTAGTCTAGTAGAGGCATACTAGTGACACTTTGTTTGTCTATGTATTCACACATGTATTATGTTTCCGGTTAATACAATTGTAGCATGAATAATAAACATTTATCATGATTATAAGGAAATAAATAGTAACTTTATTATTGCTTCTAGGGCATATTTCCTTCAGATTCCGCCTTCGCCCTAGTGGTGTACCCTTTGTAACTGTTACCGCTGAAACGGTGAACCTGTCTTCGACACTCCTCTCAGTCGTCGTAGACTCCGGGAACCTTACCCTTGTACACGACATACGACGGCATCTCTATGCACAAGCCAAACAACAGACAATACATACATAAGCAATATATAAGTGTGCAACAAAAGGATCGGAAGAGAAAAGCAAGACATTAATAGCACGATTCATGGTCCTACTAACAAATAACATCGATTACATCTAAGTTGAACGACTGTCCAAACCAAAGAGACATACAATCCATTAAAGTTTAATTACAACATGAGCCAATCAATGTTTCAGAACTACACATCACTACTTTCGACTCGACTCATGGAAAAGAGCATGGATGAAGCTGCCGTCTGTCGTGATGGTCATGAAATCGCGGGCGTTGTCAGCCTGCATTTGTAGCATTCCGTCTATCTCAATGTTGGACGGTTGATATCTGAGGAAGAACTGCCCCGAGGTATGAAGGACATCTTGATGGATGATGTCCGCAAACTCCGACTGGATGCGAAATAATTCTTGTCTGATGTCCGCGTCCTGGATTGCCGACAAGCTCACGGCCCAATCTTTGAGATTATTTGGTAGCAGAAGGTGATGATGGTCCCTTACGATCGCCCGCATGTGATGGAGGGCGTAGTAGGCATCCTTCTGACCGCTAGGCGGCTGCTTGACGCAGCAGAACATCGTATTGTGGGTGAACACGTGCTTGCCGTACTAACGAACTGCCCTGGTGAAGGTGCCTCCAGATTTGGCGTAGCCGGGGAGAACATCATCAAGAACTTTCTTGATATTTGTGTAGTCTATCTTGGAGTTATGGTTCGGGTCGAAATACGTGGCCATGGAATATTTCGGGCTTAAGAGGATGAGTGTGCAATGTGTGTCACTGCACAGAACACGGAATGTTAGAAAAAAAGAACGATCGAAATCTAAGAAATCATATGTTACGGGGCGGTTAAGGGATGACTTACTCGCGAAACTAAGCCACAAGGAAGTTATCCTTATCTGGGTTTGCCAGAATGACGTCTTCGAGGTGTGAACTCACGACTTGGCGGTCCCCAGCGCTGCACAAGAGCTTGGCACGCATGTAGAAGGGGTCGACGATCACGATGTCCGGGGTCTTATCTCTAATGATACGCATCTCCATACTCTGCGAAAACAGCCGAACGAAGGTGTAGTGCAGCGGATGAAGGTTGAACATAGCAAAGATGTCATCAAACCATAGGACGATCGTACCCCCGATGGCGCCATCCACAAAGCCCTTGCCCTCTGGCACCTTGGCCACGAAAACTGGGTATGCCACATCATTCTCTCTGAGACGCCACTTCTCCAAAGAAAGAACACTGTCGTGCAGACTCCGCATAGCACCGGTTGCAACATTGAGCATATTTGTTGGTAGCATCGCCCTACCCGCCACATGCACCCTCCTCGAGATATCCTTAGGTGAAGGTGGCCCGTCCTGAGCATGGATCATACTCGGTGCTGGCTGGCTCGCACCGGCGGCCTTTTTAGTCTGCCGTTTCCGGCCCTTCTTCTTGATCTGCTGTAATGGGACCGAGTTCTGCTCACAGACCGCCTTCTTGAGCGTGTTAGGGCTGATAATATTTGGCACCTCCGCTATCTAAGGCTCGGTGAAGGCGGCAGCTGGAGGCGTCTCCTGATAAGTGAATGCCAGACGATGCCTGTTGCAATTGGGTTTCTCCGCCGTACCAGCTAGATCGCGGTCGTCTTGTTTGGGTTCTTGAGAAGGAGGCCCGCAGAACTCGTCACCGTACCCATGTTCGGCAAAGTACTTATCGACGTTGGTAAATGTACCATCGTCGTTGTCGTCGTCGTCCCGATCCTGTGCCATATGCATGTCCGGATCCTGTGGCACAGGGATGTCCGGCATGTCCGGTAGCATTGCGGCATTCATGCCATCGCTTGGCGCCGGCACGACTGGAGGTCTTGTCTGTGGGGTGGTGTCCCCCGCTCCCAAACGAATTTGGCTCTTCGGCCAAAGCAGGGGCCAGCTTACGCAGGCGCTGAGGGTCATCTCATCTTCTTCATCGGCCCCAGCGGGTCGAATCGGAGGTAACAGCTCGTCGTAGCCTGGCAGCACCCGAACCACTTCAACCCTATACATTGTGGGTGGCATCGGATTACCGTGGAACACGGGGTTGCCCGGTTGAACGATTCTGCCCTTGGCGACATCGACCAACTCGCCGCCCACGAAGTGCAGGAGAGTGCAAGGAACGTCGGTGGCGCCCTGCGAAAACATGTAGGGCGTCAGGGATGCCCAGTCAAAGGCAAGGAGATGAAGTCCTCGGCCGAGAGGCTTAGTTACAATGATGCCGTCGAGCTCGACTAATGTCGAGGCACTGCCAACGGCGGGCGTGCAACTGACGGAGGGGCCGCTTGCTGGCGAGGTGCCGGCCGGCGTACACCCGGGTGCATTAAGCTCCAATGCCGGCGTCGGAGACACCAATACCGCCGCCGCCGGAGACACCAATGGCGCCGCCGCCGTAGACACCAATACAGCCGCCGCCGGAGACACCAAAGGCGCCGCCTGCACGTTGTGCGAGTTGCTGGCCGTGAAGCTGGGAATCGGGGGCGGCCCCTGTTGGCCACCTGCAATCCACGTCGTTATCCCATGAATCAAGGTAGGCATAATGCCGGTGAGCGTCGATCCCAGTTGTTGTTGCACTTGCTCTTGGACCATCTCCGGAATCCGTGCCACTTGCGCCTTGAGTGCTTCGACCTCGCGCGACTGGCTTTCCGAGTTGGTCCTTTTCTCCTTTCACCCACCAGCGGCATAGTATGATGACCATTTTGTGGACAAGCCTTTGCCGGCCACACGACCAGCTGACGTCGGCTTATTGAGCTTATCCCTGTTTTTCACTACGTTCAACGCCCTATTCAAAGGGGTGTCAAAAGGGGAGCTCTGAGACGACCCCGCGCTACTGCTTTCTTTGTCCTGCGGAAGGAACGTGAACCATTTAGAAATATTGGGGATTAATTAGAATTCAACCATATGGAGCTAATTACGCGGGGGTGTATTCCTTACTAGAACAAGCTCAAGCTCCTTGGTCTTCGGATCCGTGGTAAGCTCCTTTGTTACCGCGTCCTCCTTGTACCAGGCCCTGAGAAAGTTCCTGGTCTGCTTGTCACTATATTTCTCGAAGCGGGGCGGTAGGCCTTGCTCGGCACACTCCGCGTCCTCCTTGTCTCATACAGGCTCCGCCACTCTGTAACCGCCGGGACCGAGTTGGTGGACCCCCTATGTTCAACTGCTGCATTTCTTTCCCCACTGACTTGATTTGGAGGTTGCGGGGCTATTGCACTTGATCTTGAACTCCTTGTAGTCATCTTCGCTAATCAAAGGATATTTCGCCTTGATCTTCTCATAACTATCACCTTTGTCAATCATTGCCTTCACCGTGCTTTTCCAAGTAGACAGGGCCGTGCTCATCGTCGTGAGGGCGGCACCGTTCACTTAATTACCCGAGAGGCGTGTGTTTGCGAACTCAGCGGGGAACTTGTATTGTTTGTGCAGCTTCGTGAAGAGGAGGCTGCGCAAATTCCCTTGGTCCTTATGCCTTAGGTTCTCGGTGTTGATCGAGGCGGTGCTCCGGAGAATGCACCCGAGCTGAATCGAGTACCCCTTGACTACGTGTTTGGGCACCGTCGGATGCCCGTCGGAGTTCACTTCAATAAATTCCTCCCTGACGGTGCCGAGCATGTTCGGTCGCCGGTCCTTCCGTTGCCTCTTCGGTTGGCTGCCATCTGTGCGTGCACCGCCATCATCAGTGGTGGCATCCGCGGCGCCATCAGCAGTGTTGTCATCCCTGACGCCACTAGGGGTTGTGTAGTCAGGATCGGTGTCTTCCGTGGCGTCCTCATAGCGGTGAGGTTCTTCCTCCAACTCCTGGGACAGCTCCCAGAATTGCTTGCCACCCGAACCACCGGCCTCGTCGTTGTGGGCCATGTTTCGCTCTAAATAGGAAAAAAGTTTGGTCAAAAAGTTGGTTATTGTCAAGGAACAAGATCATGGTCTCATCATTTAGGGTTTGTCGACACCGAGGCATCCTAAAAGCTAAGCTTTTATCATTTAGGTTTTGTCAACACCGAGGCACCCTAAAAGCCTAAGCGTACATCATTTAGGTTCTCATCGACACCGAGGCACCCTATAGAAGCCAAGTTAAGTTTTCATCATTTAGGGTTTATCGATGCCGAGGCACCCTAGGTTGAGCCTAATCACTTGGCACTAATCACTTGGCTCTATTGCCACCTATGTTGGGTTTATCATCTAGGGTTTATTGATGCTAAGGAGAATTCTAAGTTGGGCCTAATCACTTGGCTCTATTGCCACCTATGGTTTAATGCAACAAGAATGGCGGGGCAGTTGATCCTACTTAATTAAGTACTAAGATACCCCGGCCCATGCATTAGTCGCAAGTACCCCATATGTCCTATTTTTAGCAAAGTCATGCTAAAATTCACGGAAAATTTCGGCATGACCTTTGCTGAAAATAGGACATATGGAGTACCCGAATTTGCCGGAACGGAAGTTAATCGACATTCCGGCAAACTCAAGGGCCTCTCGGGGTACCTGCAAATTCATCACGACACAATGGTCGAAGACAAAACCCAGCAAACTAGCAAGATGATCATCATCTTTGCAAGTCATTACTTGTCAAATTCAGAAGAAGGAACAATTTATTTGTGACATAGTTGGCCCATATAGAAGAAGCAACACCCTGCACTAGCCTAAAAACAAGTGAAGTTTCACCCATATAAGAACAACTTTATAAAATCAGAGAAGTTGCTAAATTTTTTGTATCCTTCATATACACTAGAGTACAATGCTTTATAATGTTCCATCATCATTACAGAAAATTGACAATTGTCCATAACAGTTAACTACTAGGAGATTATTTCAGTATTACATGCAGATTTTGACCAAAAAACACATGGTCTTTTTAACAGTTTTGAGTTTGGACAGAATACTGAAAACTACATTTATGTATCAACAACATCTTGTTTGCCCCCTTCAAGGGGCAGTTAGTTGGCCCTATGCAATTCAAGCATCTACACCCACCTACCAGTTGGCTGGACCTGCAGTTAGCCAGCCATGAACCAACATTTTTTGTGGGTATAAAGCAAAGAGCTTGTGCATAATTACAAGGGTTATGACCCTCTTTTCCTATTCGAAAGAAAAGGGCATAAAGAGGGGGAGAAGACCAGGCCCAAGAGAAGGGGGGCAAACGCATGGGCATGCTTTCGAGCACTCATTTCCTTGGTCCTATCAAAAGTTGGACAAAAGCAATGCAGTACTCACTAGATCTATCCATCACCCTAGAAAAAAATGCACTCCTAGTACATGGCTACTGCTATTTTTCTACTGCTAGGAAAAACATCACTCATTGGAAATGAAAATCTCAGTACCAGCATTTTGAACTTTGAAATGAAATACAGTAGTAGTATTAGTAGTATATGGAGACCGCAAAAGCTATGTTTTTTCTCAATTCAGATATCTAACCACAAAAATTGGATATACTACTCTTATAGTCTTATACTACTCTTATACTGTCAGAACATACTCTTATACTGTCAGATATCTAACCACAAAAACTGGATGGACAAATATCATAAAATCTGGATATTGTAGAGCTTTTAGAAACAACACAGAATTCCTACTCTTATACTGTCAGAACATACTGTCAACCTTGATCTTGAACATGTTGTTACTTGCAAGAGCTAGGTTTGTTAGTTACAGAATTCAGTTAAGGAGTAAATCTTGAACTGTAGAACAACCTAGCACAAGCAGATTAGAGAAGCCTACGGTTCCTATCCTTGAGTAGCATGATTAGAGATGATTAGATCTCCTAAAGGTGTCCTAAGCACCTGCTGTTACTCTTGGAAGCAATGCGAACATGTAAAAGTTATTACTGTTGACAATACTACTCAAATGTCCAACTAATTAGTACACTAACTGCAGCCCAAATACTATCGGATATTTGTGCTGGAGCTTGATAAATTGAAAAAATATGGCAATAGTAAGAAAAAATCATCTTTAAAGCCTGTATTTCTTTTCTGAAAGAACTCTTCCGTTGCAGCCTCCAACTTAAGCCAGACAGCCAGGTCACCGAGAGGGGGGGGGGAAGGGGAACTGGTGCCGCTCACTAAGAGGAAGACGATGGAGAGCTCATGCGGGGCCGGGGTTGACGAGGTGGCGCGGATCGACGGTGAGGCCGCGGTGGCCGAAGGTGGAAGAAGACCTCGATCCGCATGATGCAGAGTCGTCGAGCTCGAACGGCTGGCCGTAGATGACGTAGAAGAACATTGCAAAGCTCCTGGACTCCTTGGTGGGGTGCAGGGACGACGGTGGTCGCGGGGACGATGCGGTGTCGACGGGGACGACCTAGTCGGGTGAAGCAGCGCGAGGGGAGGGGAAGTCGGGAGGTGCTAGGGTGTGGAGCGGGCGCGGGGTCGTCGGAGCGGGCACGTGGGAGCCGGAGCGGGTGTGGAGCGGGCGC
>NC_041392.1:79039149-79039829 GCF_002162155.2 Triticum dicoccoides
GGAGGCGCTGCTGGGCTCCTATGCCGGCTGCGGGGCAGCAAAGGCTTAGGACGGCTGGGTGCGCCGCGGCGTCGGGCTGGCAGTCATGGCGGCAGGCGGGGGAGCCGGAGCGGGTGTGGAGCGGGCGCGGGGGTCGTTGGAGAGGGCCGGGGGTCGTCGGAGCAGGCGAGTGGGGGAGGAAAGGGGGATCTGGCGAGGGAGAGGGAAGGGGGGATCGGGCGAAGGGGTATCCAGCTAGACACTATAGCAATGGCGCACCACCCTCTGGTGCGCCATTAGTAGTTTTTTTTCTAATAGCAATGGCGCACCCTCCTCTGGTGCGCCATTAGTAACTTTTTTTTTCTGACAGCAATGGCGCACCCTCCTCTGGTGCGCCATTAGTAACATTTTTTTTCATTATTTCTTATTGCATCTAATAATTTATTTTTTATCAAATTTGTTATTTTCATGAGGACTAGAACAGAAGATATCATCAAATATCATCAATTTTTTTTTAAAATATCATCAAATTTGTTTTTTTATTTTTAAAAATATCATCAAATTTGTTATTTGAAGATATCATCAAATTTCTTATTTGAAAATATCATCAAATTTTTTATTTAAAAATATCTTCAAAAAGTGGGGGAGGGTGCGGGTGTCGGCGGCGGCGGTGGAGCGGGCCGAGGGAAGGTGCGGGGTGT
>NC_041392.1:79039937-79053685 GCF_002162155.2 Triticum dicoccoides
GGGGGATGGTGCGGTGGGTCGTCGGCGACGGTGGAGCGGGGGAGGGTGCGGTGGATCGTCGGCGGCGGTGGAGCGGGGGAGAGGGTGCGGGGAGTCGTCGTCGGCGGTGGAGCGGGGGAGGGTGCGGGGGGTGCTAATGGCGCACCACAGAGACATGCGCCATTAGTAACCCAACATACTAATGGCGCACCACACAGACATGCGCCATTAGTAGTTTTGCAAAAAAGTAAAAATAATAATTTTTATACTAATGGCGCACCGTGGCACAGTGCGCCATACTAGTTTAAACTAGTAATGGCGCACTATGCAATGGTGCGCCATTAGTAGTTTTGCAAAAAAGTAAAAAAAAATACAGTAGTGGCGCACTCTATGGCTGGTGCGCCATTAGTAGTTCTAACTACTAATGGCGCACTGATGCGCCATTAGTATGTTTGAAAAAATAAAAAAA
This sequence comes from Triticum dicoccoides, assembly GCF_002162155.2. Lineage (NCBI taxonomy): Eukaryota > Viridiplantae > Streptophyta > Magnoliopsida > Poales > Poaceae > Triticum > Triticum dicoccoides. The sequence goes on from NC_041392.1 coordinate 79,040,386, forward strand.
GCATTTTGTTACTAGTGGCGCACCGTGTGCCTGGTGCGCCATTAGTGTCTTCCACACTAATGGCGCACCAACAGATGATGCGCCATTAGTATATAGTAATGGCGCACCACATGTCTGGTGCGCCATTAGTGTCAATTCCATCTATAGCCCTTTTCCTAGTAGTGTCTGTGCAGTCGCTGCCTCAATCAGTTCGACTTCTTCTGTCTCAACTTAAAGTGGAAAGGCTTGCTTCAGCTCAGCTCCGACTTGAAGTCAAAGATGCAATGAAGATGTCAGAGGACTGTCGTGCGCACAATCATGCCTTAAATCTAGTGTTGATGCATCTATCGTTGACACAACTGAGGTCTACTTAGCTTCTTTAGCTGTTTGGGGGGGCCCGACCTGGCCAGGCCTAGCGCCTTCTGAAGTGCTCTCAGTTTTGTATATTCTTTTGTCGGCGCGTTTATTTGCACTGGTGGCGAACTTTGATGCCTAGTGGATGTAATATGTGTGATAGCCGTGATAGCCTAGCGTAAGTTGCTTGCTTATTTATTTCCTTGTTGTCTTGTTTATTTGTTTGCTTCTAGTCATTGCAGTTTTTTTCCGCGGTTTGCTAGTGGCTGCAATAACCTATTTTTTAAAACTAGGCCACAATAACCATGGGCTAATATTTACTGTAGTGACACTGGGTCTCCTACGGGCCGTAGAAACAGTGGGCCTTCTACGGGCCGTAGAAACATTGGGCCTTCTACGGGCCGTATCATCAATGGGCCTTATACGGGCAATATGATCGATGGCCAAACATGGGCCAATAACAGGCCGCATTATGGCCGTAAACGGGCTAGAGTTGGAATCGCCCGTTCATGGGCCGACCATAATGGGCCATCGTTAATAGGCCGTATTTGATGACGCTATGAAAACGGCCCAACGTATTAACGGACCACAAATGGGCCGACTGTAACCACGGGCTGAATTTGGCCCACAAGCAGAAAATGACAGTAACGGGCCGTAAGTAAACGAATGCTGGAAATGAGCCCAAGAATAAATGGGCTCTGAGAAGGCCGAAAGATAACATGGGCTGGAAACGGCCCAACGGAATAACGGGCCGTTAAAGGGTATAAAGTGATACACTATTCATTACGGGCCAGTTTCACCATGGGCCGTTAATGGGTGTAAAGTGATACACTGTTCATTACGGGCTAGTTTCACTACGGGCCGTTAATAGGCCAAGAGTTACATAGGGCCTTATATGGGCCGAAAGACGTCATGGGCCGTACATGAACCAGAAGTGAAAATGGGTTGGAATCATATTGGGTGGCCCAGTTGACGCTACTGGGCCTAATTCGGATAGGGCGTAACGGGCCTTGGGTTAGCGGGCTGTAAATGGACTATATGCGAACATGCCGTTAACAGGCTTTACATGGGCCGGCCCGCCACCTTTTGACCAAGTCAAACGGGCCGGCCTTTTTACAGGAATGGGCCTCTGTTGGGCCGTGCCACGTGTCGATGTATCATAGGCATCTATCTGACCCATTGACGAGCTGACACGTGTTTCGTCCGGCCAATAAGAATTTTACATGTGGAAATTTCCCATTGGTCGGGGCTGTTAACGGGTTATCGGATCCAAAACCCGACCCGATTGCTTAACGGCGTTCCGTTATGGCGGATGCCATGTGTCGGTCACCCTTGACGAAAGCACTTCTGTGACGCGCGATTTATCGTCATGAAAGTGGACACTTCCGTGATGATAATTTTGGTAATGTCATGGAACACTTCTACGACAGCACATGTATGACTATCTTGATTATGTCATAAATTTCTCATGGATGTACATGCATGAAAAAAAGCAACCTACTGTGACAAACATGTATCATCATGGAAGTGTATTTTTTTTTATAGTGATACCTAATATAGTTAATATATTGCGTTCCATGGTAGTTTGATCTGATCTGGTGGGCCCCATCCGGTGAACACAAACAAAAAAATTCCCACGTTGGAAGAGTCCTTGCTAAGTATGATCTTTGAATCTCTCGAGGACGTGACCTGCCAAAATAATAATAGCTTGCAAAATCCTTCATCAACATAAAACATGCTATGTGCGACTCGGACTTCCCAAAATAGTATCTTTTAATTAGTACAGGCACGATCCGAGAGCAACCATGGTGCACTAGCTCATCTACTACTAGATGTTTTGCTGTTAAAATATCATGCATGGAATCACAACTTCCAATGGCGGCAACATCCAAAAGTGAGACCTTTTCTTTCATCTTTTCCTGATGCACAGCAACAACAAATATAGCATTATCTTCTTGAGCAGCTGTAACAATGGGCGTATCATCCTCCCTCCCTTTAAATGAAACCGTCCTCGGTTTCGAGTCAGTCTTTATAGGAACAACGTGGTTTGCAGATTGTACATGCCTCGAAAAAATATTAGCAGTTTTGTCTTCCTTTTTTGCTTCTCCTTTCTTCTCGATCTTGTGTTGTCGTTCTTTCCTCCAACTCTTGAACGATTTCTTCTCCATGGCCACGAGAACATATTTTGTATTACGTTCAATACTATAAGTGTTGGCGAGATAGTCGTGTGTAGCATTATTTTTCTTGTACCATGGCTTTTCCAGCAGCATATGACATGACACCATCTGTGTCGGAATTATGCCACACAAAATGTGACGCCCCAAGACCGGAGCTTCAGATGCCTTCCTTGATTTCCGTATTTTCGTCGTGTGATTTGTTTGGGTCGTTGCATTCATCATTGCATCATGTGCATTGCATCATATCATCATGTCTTTAATCTTTCTAGCTCAACTAAATAAATCGTATGGATCTTCGGTCCATTTAAACCGAGGGAATTCATATGGTGACTCTCTTTATAACATATCCTCCCGATATTAGGGAGCTGTAATAAATATTACATTATTTTGGAATTCACAATAACACACTTGCATTTTCCCCATGTCTTTCCTTGTTCAAGCTTGACTTCAAAACCTTGCCAAAAATTCTCTTCCTATTTACCGAGGTTCTTGCAAAAATCCGAACATTTTTGGGCACTTCAAAATCCTACCCTTGTTCAAACCATTTGAATTAAATTCAAATGCTTTTGAATTTAAACCTTGCTATCTTTCCCACTCCAATTTTCTTGGAACAAGCACATTTCCGCGAGTCCAGAAAAAGTAAACTCATTCCCAAATTCCTTCCCTATTTCTCTCTTTTGCTTCCTTCCTTTTTTTCTTTTTCTCTTCCCTGTTTTGAGAAGAGAGAAGGAGAGAGTAGCCCAGCCCAGGCCAACCTCCCACACCAGCCCAACCATTCCCTAGGCCCATCTGGACTATAACCCTAGGCCCCAACCACTCCCTCTCGATCTCTCCCCCTGCCCGCCGCCACCACGCTCGACCCCCATCTCTCGCTCGCTGTCCCACTCCCTCTCCTTTCCCTCTTCCTCCTCCCGCCCGATGCCGCCCCGTCTCCTCGATGGCAGCCCTGCCGTAGAGTGCCGCCTCCTCCACGTTGGCGCCTTGCCACGGCGTCGCGGCTAGCCTCTTGCGCTTCCCGAAAGGGTCATCTACAGCGGCCCCAGCGCCCGTGTCCGACCTCCGCCACCTCGACCTTGCCATGGTGCTCGCGACCCACTGCTCCGGTGAGCCCTAGCTCTGCCGCCACCGAAGGTCCTCCCGTCGCCCGACCTCCTCCGCGCCAGCTCTCCTCTGCCTCCTCGCTACCATGTCGTGGGAGCATTGGCATTGCTTCCTTGGCTGCCCTGCCGATGCTCCTTCGGCCACGCTCGACCCCGCCGACGCTCCATCACCTTATGCCCCACCAGGACCCCGCGAGATCCAGTAAGTTCGGCGCCTTCCCAAGCCCAGCGGCCGTCCTTCTCCTTCCTCTGCGCCGCCTCCAACATCTGGTGTGCCCTGCATCTCGACCCCGGGCAGCGCTGCCTCGTTGCCATGCGCCTGTGGCCCTTGTTGGACCGAACGCCTCTGTCCCCAATCCATCAAGTACCCCGGAGCTCACTTCGACACCAAGTACAACGATGATCCGCGAAGACCCTAGCTGCGCCAAGTTCCTCTTCGACCAACGTACAACTACCGGTGCATTCCTCAAGTCCGACTACAACGTGAACAACTACCGTCTCCGAATAACCATGTAATGGAACCGTCAAGTTCGACTATGACTCGTGTATGACTACGCGGGATTCCTCGGACGCCACGTTCAACGATGCATCAAGTTCCTCGCCGTGACCCCGAACATCTATGGAAACTCATGAAACGATAAACATGTTCCGCTACCATCGCCGAGATCGCGAGAACCTCTACCGTCACCCTAGAGCATGCGAGAACGACTACTTCCACTACGAAAGTCCCGAGAAAGTCTACTTCCCCTACACCTCATCGAACTTGAACTGTTCCAATAATGCACGCTCCGAAAGGTATAACCATCGAGACGACCCTCCGTGCACCTAATGCATGTGTGATGTATGAGATGCTCGTGCTTGCACCGTGTTCGAATTGTCGGTGCATTTTGCCCCTCTTTTGCCTTGTCACCAACATGTGGAAACCCGGTTACCGGGATCACCCCACCATCTTACATGACACGCTCACGTCACTTTTCCTTCTGCACCGGTATCTCCATGGGCTACCTGAACCGATATGTTGCCATGACATCATTTTCGGATTCGTTGCCGTGGCACCCCTTTCGTTTCCGCCACGATGACAAATGCTTCATATCTGCTCATATCAACATTTTCTTAAAAAATTGCATAAACTTGAACATGTCATCCGCATCATGATAATAACATTTAAAATGTTTAAAGTTGTGGTTGCCTTAAATTGCTAATGCATATGGGGGTTTACCGGATTTGTTGTTTGTTATATCCGGCCCCATTTAAATTGTTTATATAGTATAGTTTTCTTATGCTTCACCCTCTTGTCATGTTTAACAACATTTAATATTGTTGGGTATATAAACGAGAGAGAACTAAATAAGACATGTGGTGTTCCGTCAATATGCAACTCATTGCATATTGAGCTCCACTTAATTTGTAGTGTTGTTTGTGCACTTTGACATGCCATGCCTCATTAATCCGGATATGCACCATAATTGGTTGTGCATCATGCCATGCTTATGTGTTGGTGGTTTATTATGTTGTTTGCTTTTTTCCGGGTTGCTTCTCGCATTAGCTTCGGTTTCGTTGCGGAGTTGTGAGGATCCGTTCGACTACGTCCGTTTGTCTTCTTCATGGACCCGTTCTTCTTCCTTGCGGGATCTAAGGCAAGATGACCATACCCTCGAAATCACTTCTATTTTTGCTTGTTAGTTGCTCGCTCTATTGCTATGCCGCGATACCTACCACTTTCTATATCATGCCTCCCATATTGCCATTTCAAGCCTCTAACCCACCTTTCCTAGCAAACCGTTGTTTGGCTATGTTACCGCTTTTGCTCAGCCCCTCTTATAGCGTTGTTAGTTGCAGGTGAAGCTGAAGTTTGTTCCATGTTTGGAACATGGATATGTTGGGATATCACAATATCTCTTATTTAATTAATGCATCTATATACTTGGTAAAGGGTGGAAGGCTCGGCCTTATGCCCCTAGTTTCCGTCATAACGGTGTTATGTTCCTTGATTTTGCGTTCCTTACACGGTTGGGTGTTATGGGGACCCCTTGACAGTTCGTTTTGAATAAAACTCCTCCAGCAAGGCCCAACCTTGGTATTACCATTTGCCTCACCGCCACCTACCCTTCCCTCGGGTCGGCCAACCCGAGGGTCATCTTTATTTTAGCCCCCCCGGGCCAGTGCTTGTCTAAGTGTTGGTCCGAACTGAGCTGCCTCCGGGGCCACCTCAGGGAAACTTGAGGTTTGGTTTTACTTGTAGCTAGTCTCATCCGGTGTTGCCCTAAGAACGAGATACATGCGACTCCTATTGGTATTGTCGGCACATCGGGTGGCTTTGCTGGTCTTGTTTTACCATTGTCGAAATGTCTTGTAACCGGGATTCCGAGTCTGATCGGGTCTTCCTGGGAGAAGGAATATCCTTCGTTGACCCTGAGAGCTTGTGATGGGCTAAGTTGGGACACCCCTGCAGGGTTTGAACTTTCGAAAGCCGTGCCCGCGGTTATGGGTAGATGAGAGTTTGTTAATATCTGGTTGTAGAAAACCTGACACTTAACTTATTTAAAAAACATCAACCGCGTGTGTAGCCGTGATGGTCTCTTTTCGGCAGAGTCCGGGAAGTGAACACGATTCTTGTGTTATGCTTGAACGTAAGTAGTTTCAGGATCACTTCTTGATCACTTCTAGTTCACGACCGTGCTTTGTTTCTCTTCTCGCTCTCATTTGCGTAAGTTCGCCACCATATATGCTAGTGCTTGCTGCAGCTCCACCTCACTACCCTTTCCTACCCATGAGCTTAAATAGTCTTGATCTCGCGGGTGTGAGATTGCCGAGTCCTCGTGGCTCACAGATACTTCCAAGCGTTTGCAGGGGCCGATGATACCAGTGCAGATGACGCAACCGAGCTCAAGTGGGAGCTCGATGAAGATCTTGCTCATTGTGTTGTGTCTCTTCCGGTTGATCAGTAGTGGAGCCCAGTTGGGGCGATCGGGGATCTATTGCATTAGGGGTTGTCCTTTTTTATTTGGTTCCGTAGTCGGACCTTGTGTGTATTCTGGATGATGTAATGCTATATTTATGTATTGTGTGAAGTGGCGATTGTAAGCCAACTCTTTATCCCTTTCTAATTCAGTACATGGGATGTGTAAAGAATACCCCTCTTGCGACATGCCTACAATGCGGTTATGCCTCTAAGTCGTGCTCCGACACCTGGGAGATATAGCCGCATCGTGGGTGTTACACAAAATTTCACAAGAAAATTTGCCGACTGAAAATAGTACCATAGTTTGGTGCGTAATGTCGAACTTGTCGTAGCACCTCCTCGGTGAGTACGGGCGTGAATGTGGTGTCGTTGATAGTTGCAGCTTCTCCACCATGTCAATGCCGACCGCGTTGATCGAACTGTCATGGTCGATTGTCATGGCACAAACTTTCTCTCTCACTTTACAATAGGTGTGAAAGAGTTCAGCACCATATCCTTTCTCTTCCAGCAAAAAGTCGCTGGAGAGCCTCCAGTAGCTCCTTGGTGACGGTGCGCCGGCCGTCTCCTCCGAAGTGCCGTGAGAAACACCGGTCTCTGATAGCACTTGATGTGGAGCGAACCTCGTGACGAGGGTCGGTCTGTTGTTGGCCCAATCTTTCACGGCACGAAAATCCATCACAGCAAGAACTCGTCCCAGGTTTACGAAGATGCTTGCAAATCCCGCGGAAACAACACGCCAATCCCTCGATCCAAAGGAATAACGTGGATGAACCGTATAGGCTCAGCTTGTAATCTCCTACGCGTCATGTCGCAGGAACTCACACGCCAGTAGAGATTGTTGACAAGAATTCTCTAATCTCGATAATTGCTGACGGCCGAAACACATAACAATGTCTAATTCATCTTAACATAACCTGCGTAGAATGATGCGCCACCCTGGCTATTTATAGTACATAGCCGACCTACGTCTAATCTGAAAAATAAACAACCGATCCTAGTAAAACAAAACTCAACCTTGGACTCCTAGTAGATTACGTGCCTTACTTTGGCATGCAACCTTTACAAATTGGACAATACCTAATACTCTTAATATATTGCGTTCCACGGTAGTTTGATCTGATCTGGTGGGCCCCATCCGGTGGAACACAAACAAAGAAATTCCCACCTTCGAAGTGTCCTTGCTAAGTATGATCTTTGAATCTCTGGAGGACGTGACCTGCCAAAATAATAATAGCTTGCAAAATCCTTCATCAACATAAAACATGCTATGTGCGACTCGAACTTTCCAAAATAGTATCTTTTAATTAGTACAGGCACGATCCGAGAGCAACCATGGTGCACTAGCTCATCTACTACTAGATGTTTTCCTGTTAAAATATCATGCATGGAATCACAACTTCCAATGGCGGCAACGTCCAAAAGTGAGGCCTTTTCTTCCATCTTTTCCTGATGCACAACAACAACAAATATAGCATTATCTTCTTGAGCAGCTGTAACAATGGGCGTATCATCCTCCATCCCTTTAAATGAAACCGTCCTCGGTTTCGAGTCAGTCTTTATAGGAACAACGTGGTTTGTAGATTGTACGTGCGTCAAAAAAATATTAGCAGTTTTGTCTTCCTTCTTTGCTTCTCCTTGCTCCTCGATCTTGTGTTGTCGTTCTTTCCTCCAACTCTTGAACGATTTCTTCTCCATGGCCACGAGAACATATTTTGTATTACGTTCAATACTATAAGTGTTGGCGAGATAGTCGTGTGTAGCATTATTGTTCTTGTACCATGGCTTTCCCAGCAGCATATGACATGACACCATCTATGTCAGAATTACGTCACACAAAACTTCACAAGAAAATTTGCCAACTGAAAACAGTACGATAGTTTGGTGCGTAATGTCGAACTTGTCGTAGCACCTCGTCAGTGAGTACGGGCGTGGATGTGGTGTCGTTGATAGTTGCAGCTTCTCCACCATGTCAATGCCGACCGCATTGATCGAACTTTCGTGGTCGATCGTCATGGCACAAACTTTCTCTCCCACTTTACAATAGGTGTGAAAGAGTTCAGCACCATATCCTTTCTCTTCCAGCAAAAAGTCGCTGGAGAGCCTCCAGTAGCTCCTTGGTGACGGTGCGCCGGCCGTCTCCTCCGAAGTGCCGTGAGAAACACCGGTCTCTGATAGCACTTGATGTGGAGCGAACCTCGTGACGAGGGTTGGTCTGTTGTTGGCCCAATCTTTCACGGCCCGAAAATCCATCACAGCAAGAACTCGTCGCAGGTTTACGAAGATGCTCGCAAATCCCGCGGAAACAACACGCCAATCCCTCAATCCGAAGGAATAACGTGGATGAACCGTATAGGCTCAGCTTGTAATCTCCTACGCGTCGTGTCGCAGGAACTCACACACCGGTAGAGATTGTTGACAAGAATTCTCTAATCTCGATAATTGCCGACGGCCGAAATACATAACATTGTCTAATTCATCTTAACATAACGTGCGTAGAACGACGCGCCACCCTGGCTATTTATAGTACATAGCCGACCTACGTCTAATCTGAAAAATAAACAATCGATCCTAGTAAAACAAAACTCAACCTTGGACTCCTAGTAGATTACGTGCCTTACTTTGGCATGCAACCTTCACAAATTGGACAATACCTAATACTCTTAATATATTGCGTTCCACGGTAGTTTGATCTGATCTGGTGGGCCCCATCCGATGGAACACAAACAAAGAAATTCCCACCTTCGAAGTGTCCTTGCTAAGTATGATCTTTGAATCTCTGGAGGACGTGACCTGCCAAAATAATAATAGCTTGCAAAATCCTTCATCAACATAAAACATGCTATGTGCGACTCGAACTTTCCAAAATAGTATCTTTTAATTAGTACAAGCACGATCCGAGAGCAACCATGGTGCACTAGCTCATCTACTACTAGATGTTTTCTTGTTAAAATATCATGCATGGAATCACAACTTCCAATGGCGGCAACGTCCAAAAGTGAGACCTTTTCTTCCATCTTTTCCTGATGCACAACAACAACAAATATAGCATTATATTCTTGACCAGCTGTAACAATGGGCGTATCATCCTCCCTCCCTTTAAATGAAACCGTCCTCGGTTTTGAGTCAGTCTTTATAGGAACAACGTGGTTTGCAGATTGTACGTGCGTCGAAAAAATATTAGCAGTTTTGTCTTCCTTCTTTGCTTCTCCTTGCTCCTCGATCTTGTGTTGTCGTTCTTTCCTCCAACTCTTGAACGATTTCTTCTCCATGGCCACGAGAACATATTTTGTATTACGTTCAATACTATAAGTGTTGGCGAGATAGTCGTGTGTAGCATTATTGTTCTTGTACCATGGCTTTCCCAGCAGCATATGACATGACACCATCTATGTCGGAATTACGTCACACAAAACTTCACAAGAAAATTTGCCGACTGAAAACAGTACGATAGTTTGGTGTGTAATGTCGAACTTGTCGTAGCACCTCGTCAGTGAGTACGGGCGTGGATGTGGTGTCGTTGATAGTTGCAGCTTCTCCACCATGTCAATGCCGACCGCATTGATCGAACTTTCGTGGTCGATCGTCATGGCACAAACTTTCTCTCCCACTTTAAAATAGGTGTGAAAGAGTTCAGCACCATATCCTTTGTCTTCCAGCAAAAAGTCGCTGGAGAGCCTCCAGTAGCTCCTTGGTGACGGTGCGTCGGCCGTCTCCTCCGAAGTGCCGTGAGAAACACCGGTCTCTGATAGCACTTGATGTGGAGCGAACCTCGTGACGAGGGTCGGTCTGTTGTTGGCCCAATCTTTCACGGCACAAAAATCCATCACAGCAAGAACTCGTTGCATGTTTACGAAGATGCTTGCAAATCCCGCGGAAACAACACGCCAATCCCTCGATCCGAAGGAATAACGTGGATGAACCGTATAGGCTCAGCTTGTAATCTCCTACGCGTCGTGTCGCAGGAACTCACACGCCAGTAGAGATTGTTGACAAGAATTCTCTAATCTCGATAATTGCCGACGACCGAAACACATAACAGTGTCTAATTCATCTTAACATAACCTGCGTAGAACCATGCGCCACCCTGGCTATTTTTGGTACATAGCCGACCTACGTCTAATCTGAAAAATAAACAACCGATCCTAGTAAAACAAAACTCAACCTTGGACTCCTAGTAGATTACGTGCCTTACTTTGGCATGCAACCTTTACAAATTGGACAATACCTAATATTCTTAATATATTGCGTTCCACGGTAGTTTGATCTGATCTGGTGCCCATCCGGTGGAACACAAACAAAGAAATTCCCACCTTCGAAGTGTCCTTGCTAAGTATGATCTTTGAATCTCTGGAGGACGTGACCTGCCAAAATAATAATAGCTTGCAAAATCCTTCATCAACATAAAACATGCTATGTGCGACTCGAACTTTCCAAAATAGTATCTTTTAATTAGTACAGGCACGATCCGAGAGCAACCATGGTGCACTAGCTCATCTACTACTAGATGTTTTCTTGTTAAAATATCATGCATGGAATCACAACTTCCAATGGCGGCAATGTCCAAAAGTGAGACCTTTTCTTCCATCTTTTCCTGATGCACAACAACAACAAATATAGCATTATCTTCTTGAGCAGCTGTAACAATGGGCGTATCAATGCCTCTCCCTCATATAAAGTTCTAAGAATGATTACCGGTACTTGTTATCGATTGCCTAGGGACAAATAACTTTCTTGTTGACAAAAGCTCTTTACTAAAACTAACTTAGTTGTGTCTTTATCTAAACAGCCCCTAGATTTTATCTACATGCTCTTTATTATCTTGCAAACCTATCCTATCACACCTACAAAAGCAGTTCTTGTTTCATACTTGTTCTAGGTAAAGCGAACGTCAAGTGTGCGTAGAGTTGTATCGGTGGTCGATAGAACTTGAGGGAATATTTGGTCTACCTTTAGCTCCTCGTTGGGTTCGACACTCTTATTTATCGAAGAAGGCTACAAACGATCCCCTATAATTGTGGGTTATCAGCGCTTTATGCGAGCTATTGATCTACAACATAGATATGCAAATACTATCAGTACTAAGTTCACGATAAATTAAGTTCAATTAATCATATTACTTAAGAACTCCCACTTAGATAGACATCCTTCGAGTCATCTAAATGATCACGTGATCCAAACCAACTAAACCATGTCCAATCATCATGTGAGATGGAGTAGTCATCAATGGTGAACATCTCTATGTTGATTATATCTACTATATGATTCACGTTCGATCTTTCGGTCTCTAGTGTTCCGATGCTATGTCTATACATGCTAGGCTCGTCAAGTTTAACCCAAGTATTCCGCATGTGCAAAACTGTCTTGCACCCGTTGTATGTGAACATAGAGCTTATCACACCCGATCAACACGTGGTGTCTCAGCACGATGAACTGTCGCAACGTGATATGTGAGTGGACCGTTGCTTGGGTACTACCCTTCCTTGGACAGGCATCCCACTTATGAGTAACCCCTATTGCAAGAATCCGCAACTACAAAAGAAGTATTAAGGTAAACCTAACCATAGCATGGAACATATGGATCCAAATCAGGCCCTTACGAAGCAACTCATAAACTAGGGTTTAAGCTTCTGTCGCTCTAGCAACCCATCATTTACTTACTACTTCCCAATGCCTTCCTCTAGGCCCAAACAATGGTGAAGTGTCATGTAGTCGACGTTCACATGACACCACTGGAGGAAAGACAACATACATCTCATCAAAATATCGAACGAATACCAAATTCACATGACTACTTATAGCAAGACTTCTCCCATGTCCTCAGGAACAAACATAACTACTCACAAATCATATTCATGTTCATAATCAGAGGGGTATTAATATGCATAAAGGATCTGAACATATGATCTTCCACCGAATAAACCAACTAGCATCAACTACAACGAGTAATCAACACTACTAGCAACCCACATGTACCAATTTGAGGCTTTGGGACAAAGATTGGATACAAGAGATGAACTAGGGTTTGAGATGAGATGGTGCTGGTGAAGATGTTGATGGAGATTGACCCCCTCCCGATGAGAGGATCGATCGTGATGACGATGGTGATGATTTCCCCCTCCCGGAGGGAAGTTTCCCCGACAGAACAGCTCCGCCGGAGTCCTAGATTGGTTCCACCAAGGTTCCGCCTCGTGGCGGCGGAGTTTCGTCCCGTGAGCTTGCTTATGATTTTTTCCAGGGTAAGAAACTTCATATAGGAAAAGATGGACACCGGAGGCCTGCCAGGGGGCCCACGAGGTAGGGGGCGTGCCCAGGGGGTAGGGCGTGCCCCCACCCTCGTGGATGGTGTGTGGCCCCCTCTGGTTCTTTCTTTGCCCAATATTTTTTATATATTCTGAAACGTTCTCCCGTGAAGTTTCAGGACTTTTGGAGTTGTGCAGAATAGGTCTCTAATATTTGCTCCTTTTCCAGCCCAGAATTCCAGCTGCCGGCATTCTCCCTCTTTATATAAACCTTGTAAAATAAGAGAGAATAGGCATAATTATTGTGACATAACGTGTAATAACAGCCCGTAATGCAATAAATATCAATATAAAAGCATGATGCAAAATGGATGTATCAACTCCCCCAATCTTAGACCTCACTTGTCCTCAAGCGAAAGCCGATATTGAAAAAATATGTCCACATGTTTAGAGATAGAGGTGTCGATAAAATAAAATACGGACATGAGG